>NC_137869.1:41963454-42025954 GCF_963924005.1 Protomyctophum bolini
GGTTGAGGAAGGTGTTGGAGATGGGAAGCCCAAAAGAACAAGACGGTAGAACTGGGCTTAGCGCGTGGCATTGGTGGGGGGGCCTGAATAGCCGGTGCAGAGGATGTAGCTGTTGAGGGTTAAGGTATGGGGGGTTGGTGTTGGGGAGATGGGCGTTTTGCTTGTTGGTCAGTGCAGTTGGGGCGGGAGTGGGAGCTGCCACAGAAAGTGCAGATGTGAAGTAATTTGCATGAAGACAGATCACAGCCTCTGTCGTTAAAGTTATTGCAGATCATTTTGCTGCCGACAAAGACGAGCGGGCGGCCACGCCTGTCTTTCGCCTTGGAGGAGGCGGGGAAAACCTTGCTGGAGGTGGTGGCGCTCAGGAGGGGGGGGGGGATGTAGCTGGATTG
The DNA here is from genome assembly GCF_963924005.1 of Protomyctophum bolini. Classification (NCBI taxonomy): domain Eukaryota; kingdom Metazoa; phylum Chordata; class Actinopteri; order Myctophiformes; family Myctophidae; genus Protomyctophum; species Protomyctophum bolini. Next base: position 41,963,847 of record NC_137869.1, read on the forward strand.
GTGCTCGGCGTGGGGGCGGGGTACTGGAGCTCGGAAGGTGCAGTGGGTGGTGGGATGGGTGGGGCAGCTGCAAAGACTGCACGCTTCTGAAGTTTTTCCGGCGAATATCCTGCAGTAGAGCTCTAGCTCGAGGGAGCCCCAGTAGGTTGTGGTATTAAACTGTTGTAATCTGGAGGCGGCCCTGGCGGAGAATTGGCGGTGATATTCATAGAAAAGGCTCCCCCCGAAACGTGTGCAGAGGTCCATGCAGAGGTACAGGTGGTCGTCTAGTTCTTGGCGGCGGGAAGGGAAGGAGGTGCATATGATGTCTCGGAAAATGGAGAAGGCGAGGACGAACTCAGTGGGTGTGAGGACGGAGGAAGTGGATGGGGTGAGGTCACGGAGTGTGATGGAGACTCCTCCGAGGTCTACTGACCGGTGTTGGGCTGTGCTAGCGGAGGGGCGTATGAGTGATGAGAGGTCAATGTCCATACCTTGAAGAATCTGCGACCGGAGGTGTGATGGGACCATGGGGGCGTTGAGGGCGATGGCTGATGGCGGGATGGGTGCTGGCGTGGCTGTGAAGAGGGAGAAGGCAGGGGGGGGGGGGTTGGGGAACACTGGGTGGGGGGGAAGAGAAGGCACGGTGTTGTGTGGGGCGCTGAGTGCTGCTGGGGGAAAACCTAGGGGAGGTTGAGCTTGGAAATAGTACGGGGAGGGGAAGGAGGTGGGGTGGGGGGGGTAGAGGTGGGGTGCTGCGGCCTGCTGGAAAAGGGGGGGGGGGACAGGTTGGGCATGGGGAAAAGACCCGGGTGGATAATGTGATGGGGAGATGTGTGGAGGCTGGAAAACACTAGCAGTGTGGGGGGTAGGGAGAGCTGAGGTGGCTGGAGCTCTTTCAGAGGGGGGGTGGGGGGGGAGAGGGTGGACATCTGGGGGAAAAGGCTGCCTCTGGAAGGTCACTGTGGCAGCCTTCCTCTTGCTGCGTCGTGGCAGAGCGGCCTGCTGCGTTACGACGCCGCCTCTCGGCTGAACGGGCGCCTGCTGGGCTTCTCCTGGAGGACGACGCGTGACGTCACGTCGGTGCGACGGACCCGCGATGGCTGGCGAGGCTGGTGTTGTTGTTGTGGTGCTGTCGGAGTGTCGTGCGCTGCGGGTGGTCGTGAGGAGGTTGAAAAGAATGGGTTTCCTGGCGGTCCTGCTGAACGGGATGCCTCTCGTGGTGAGCGCGCGTTGGAGACCGACGACAGTCCAGTCCGAAATTAAAGTTGGTGCGGAATTGGAGCCGCGCGAGGAGGTGACGGCACGGTTCTGCTGTATTGCTGGAGAGGTGAGTGAATCCTCGCGGAACTCCCGGGGTGTCCTGTTAAGGGACGCCGCGAGACGAGGAGGTGCTTGGACGGCTGCTGACCTGGAGCCTTGCTGGTCCGGTGGCGTGTCGGGCACCTCGTTAGCGTCCTGGTGGGTCGGCATGCCGAGGAAGAGGTCCTCGTCCTCCTCGGCGTGGATGTGGAGCAACCTGTTAAGGTCTGGCGTTCCTTGGTCTGACATGCTGAGAGTGTTTTTTAGCTGTTTGTGCTAGGCTGGTAGCTAGAGAAAAATGCGCGATTAATCTCTAGTTGTAACGTTAGGGTGTGCGTGTTTACAAGAAACTGGCACAAGGCATTTTTGACACTTGAGTTTAAGTACCCACAGTTATGGGCGAGGTAGGAGTGGCCAGGTTAGTTGGAGGTGGGTGAGTGGTTTGCATGGTTGGCAAGGGTGGAGTTTGGTTGGCAAGGGTGGAGATGGCAGGCAGGTGGGTTGTCTTCTGCTTGGCCAAACCTCCCGAACCTTAGTTGTTCCAACTCCATTAGCTATATAGGTGTAATGCTAGAGACGACAAAAGTGAACCTTTCAAGGCTGTTTTCTCGACTCGCTGTTTTCTGCAAGACATTGCTCTATATAAGCCATATCTCCAAAACTAGTGGGCCAAACTGAACAACCAATATGTCAATTTGAAGCTATATGATTCCCTGCTTTCATATGACAAAAAAACGAAAATTTCAAAAGAATCCAATGGCAGTCCTTCAGTCAAATGTAGTCACGTTTGAGAAGTTGGACCTGTTTGTTATTTGTCATTTGTTGGACCCCTCATTGATTGTCAAATACGGGCCATCAGCTGAGCCAGATTTCTTGTAGTCAAGCCAAATTAATTCACAGTCACCCTGTCCGAGTGTGTGTGTGTGTGTGTGTGTGTGTGTGTGTGTGCGCGCACTTGTGCGTGCTTAACTGATCGTCAGTGTGACATGTTTGTCACCAACGTGCATGTCATCAACGTGCATGCATGTTTGTGAGTATGTGCGTGTAGCCGGCCGCGTGCGAGTGCGTGCATGCACACGCACATGCACATGAGCATCTGGGCACTCGCAGGGAGCGAGGACAGGCATGAGGCAGTCAGACAGGCAAGCTGTCACTTTGGGTGGAAGTCTGTCGGCCGGGGTATTATAGCTGCATGCCAAGTAGACTCCATGGACGATGATGGGAAGAACTGGAACTGAAGGGGAGGAACAAGGAATGGTTGAATGAATGTGCTGACAACACACGCATGCACACGCACAGTGTCGCGCGGCGCGCGCACACGCACAAACAAAAACTATGGCCCTTTTTCAGGGGAGATGATGATGATGATGAAGGGACAGAATCATCTTCACTTTTCAAAAAACCCCACGACGGCCCCCCCCCCCCAAAAACAAGAATGTTTATCCGTCTCCCGTTTGACAAATGACTTCCATTAGGAGAAGAAGAGGTTGAGAAACCAAGAGAGAAAAGAGCCAAAACCAGGGGAGGCGAGCCATTTTAGTGAAATAATAAAGACATGTAAAAAAATTGCGAGGGGGGGGGGGGCATGCAGCTATATAAGATCTCGCTGCCAACATTCCCTCAGTTTCTGTTTCCACTCTCATGGCCTTCTGTTTCTGGACAGAGACTTAAGTTTAAGAGTTTAATTCAACTTGTGATTTCCTCTTCCTTGTCACGCTGCCAAAAATGCCCTCATTTTTAGTTTTTTTTGTATTTTTCTTTTTTTTTACAACGAGGAGAAATTGAGTTGACGCGAAGGTTTCGTGTTTATTTCTTTGTGCCTCTGGTGAGACCGGCGAAACATAATAAAGATCCTTGTGGTTTTTAGCTCTCTTTGTCCCCCTTGATACATGACATCCAGCGCTCATGATAATCGTCACGTTATTTTGTTTCTTCTTGGTGTTAATTTATTTTGGCTCCATACGCGGTCTCCACCCATGACAGATGTTTCTGAGATAATTATGTAGACGTGTGCGTGCGTGCGTGAGAGACAGATACTGTAGATGTTAGTGATAGTTGTTGAGCTTGTAGACGTAAATGAATGCCCTACTTTGACCATACACTACAGCGTCACACTAAAGCATTAAAAGTAGCAGATCTACAACCTCGAAACGTGGCGCGGAGCGACACATTTTGATTGTATATAGATCTGCTGCTTTTGCTGGTTCTTTTTTAATTTGAATCCTGAAAGAGTATAACAGTTCTGGACATAGGAGGTTTCCACCCGACAAGAGACCATAATATGGCGCCATATTATATATATAATATATCTATATATTATAGAGCGTCGCAGCCCCCTTTCATGACATCGCCAGACCCAGGAAATAATTCCCAATGCATTTTCCCCATAGACATTTCAAAAAGTATTTATTTAAAGACCTTTTAAGCGCCGTACAAAGCCAACCGAGTCGTGACAAATCATGACAACAAGAAAAACGTTTTCTTCTTTTTTCTAATTATTTGTTCGGCTCAAAACATAGTGTTTATTGTCATGATTTGTCACGACAAGAGTTGTCGGGGAATTCTTTTCCGGGTCTCTCGAGGGGGCGGCGCTCTATAGGGCTACAGAGATTAGTGCATGTATTGGCACGCGCAAGCGGTATGGCAGAGAAACAAGAGGAAAAAAACCGTCATTAAAGCAAGACAAAAGAACGCCAAGCAGAAGATAAATAGATGGACGAAGATCAAGAGAAATGAGAACGTGTGTGTGTGTGTGTGTGTGTCTGTGGGTGGGTGTGTGGTGTTGACATCCAAACTGTGAATCACACGAGTGTGTGCGAGCCCCGCATGGACCTTCATTCACATTCACGCCCTCTGTCGGAATCCACCGAGTTTTATTGTTGACCTGTACGCGGCACTTTCCCAGGACGACCTCTGCCGTACGCTCAGCGCCAGCCTTGGCAGGAGAACATCCTCTGAACTGCAAGTGAAAAGGCATCCAGCCTCGCAAGTGCTTTAACCACTAGAGCCCTGTTCTGCTAAACGGCGTCTTACTGGTATTTATATGGCTGTGTGTGTGCAGTCGCATGCATGCAAAGTGGGGTCCCAAAATGTGTTCATATAATAGCATCAAAATCTGTTCATTAAACCCAAACATATTTATACGCAGGCTATTTGGAAATATAGCCACATACAAGCTCAAAATGTTGAATATTCTGTGAAACCTTTTTTCTAGTTTTCTTTCTCTGTTAGGGCCGATTCATACTCCTATTTTACCGCTGTTTCGCCGCTGTAGTGCCGAAATGATTTTGGTTCGTCAGTTACACCGAAGAGCCGACTTTAGGACGGTTAATAAGCGCCACTAATGAATTGCATCTCATGGCGCTTTTTCCAAGTGCTCAAAGCTCTTTACAATGGCTCACTCATTCATACATTGCGGGAGGTGACTCCCCGTCTCTCTCTAGCTGGCTAATGAGTTAGCATGCCTATACCTCATCGGTATACACGTTGCGTACAAGTCGTGTGTGTGTGAGATAAATCCAAATCTAAAGTCTTCCAAAGCTCTTTTCCAGTAACTATATCTGACTCAATATGGCTTTCCTTCTCTCGCATGCTGTGTGGTCAATGCCAAGCCCCATCCCCTCCACACCCCCCCCCCCCTCCCATCTGGCAATAAAATGCTCCCTAAAACAAACTTTTACAAACTATTCCTCAAGTTCTATTTGACCAATAAGGTCCCCCCCGTGTCATCGACCTGCTCCCGACGCGGCGGCTGCATATCACTCAGCGAGGGAGTGGGAAGAAGACAGAGGAGGAGCCAGAGAGGATTGTGGGAAAGGGGTCGGCAGGCAGGGTTTTGGCCGTACGCTGCAGCCTCGTAAATCTTGTTTGTGTGTGTGTGTACGTGCGCATAAGTGTGTGTGTGTGTGTGTGGGTGGGGGGGGTGGGTGGGGGGGTAGTCCTGATGATGAGAGAAGGACAGAGAGAGGCGTCTGTTGGCCCTTTGGATCAGATAAACAGAGCCAGGAGCCCTGTGTGTATGTGTTTGTTTTTAATGGAGTGTGAGTGTGTGAGTGTGTGACTGTGTGCGTGTGCGTGTGCGTGTGTGTGTGTTTATGAGGTTGGGCCATGCAGCATGAGCATGGAAGTGGAACGGTGTGTGTGTGTGTGTGTCTGTATTTGCATATAATGGACATGACTGCATGGGTGGTGGTGTGGTGTGGTGTGGTGTGGGAGCCTCATGCTTAACATATCGTCGCTGTCCGGCTGAAACCTCTTATCTCCATATTTCATAACATTTCGTGTCGATCTTACTGTATATACAGCGTCACGCAAACTCATCGAAAACAGCAGATCCACAAGCTCTGAGCGTATATACGTGCCACATAGCGAGTCCATTATAAGCGTTTTATTTTAATTTTTTTAAATATATTTTTTATCCCACGATTTTGTAACCCATTTTTCACCCCTGTGCCAATCATCTACTGTGATCCTGGGCTCTACACACCCTCCGCCAACCTGGGGAGAGCAACGGACTTAACTCATGCTCCCTTCATGCCTGAGTGTCCAAGTTGCTCCTTTACACCTGACAGGGGGGAGTTTCCCTGGTTGGACGTAGCGCGTGGAAGGAACACGTTATTCCAACCAGTTTTATTAGCTTGTTAGATCTGCTATACTGCTTTTGAATTTGGATCCTGAAAAGTAAAGTTTTTTTTTTGACACACATGAGCTGTCGTCGTTGCGCGTACCGGAAATACAAGCTGATCTACAAGCTCACAACAACACATTGCGTGGTGAGCTTGTAGACCGTGTCCCCCAGGGGACAACAAAAACATCACACCTGTGTGAATCTCAAAGTGCTACAGAGATTTAAATCATGGCAAAAAGATTAAAAAAAACAAAATCTATCAGGTGAAAATTAGCAGCTTGGACTCCATGCATACTGTAGAAGGAAGCATGAGGTCAGTCCGCTGCCCCCCACAGGTTGGCAGAGGAAGTGTAGCGCCCAGGAGTAATTGACACTGGGTGAAAAGATGTGTTGCAAAATTGTGTGAAAAGAGCTTGTATAGATTTTCTGTGCAGTCGAGCCTTCAACTCAGCCTGACTGCATGGCTCAATAAGGAGACGGCAGCAGTTTTTGCCATGTCTGCTTATTATGAGCCACTTTGGGCTTATTGTTCCGTAACGTCGATTGCTTGTAAATATTGGTGGTTTGCGGATTTTGTTTCTATAAAGTGTATTCTTTGCTTGTTTGGGATTGTTATACCTAATGGTGTTTAAACCAGTGGTGGTTCTGAAACATTTTAATTTCGAGAACCGCCAAATAATTGCATTTTAAACTGTGAAAATGGCTCATCTACAAGCTGATAACTTCAGCTTTTTTAAATGTTAAAATGTGTGTGCTCATATGGCCCATAGTCACTTCTTTTGGACTTGTTTTCATATAGACCTGGTTGCTCTTTTCTCTCTCAGAATCTGGCAACGCTGGACAGACCACCACCACACAGATCGATTGCACCAGGGCATTGTGTATACTGTATATCATAGCGGCCGACTGCCGGCTCATTTAGGACTGTGTGTGTGTGTGTGTGTGTGTGTGTGTGTGTAAGGTCTGGTATTTCAGACGCCTGTTCCCTTGCCACAGAACAAACACAGCTCGCTGTTTCTCAGCTCCACTGGACCGACAACAGATTGTCCGCCATGCAACAGCATCGAATTCATCGTGAATTCACGGTCGTTATACAGGCTTATATTTTACTGTTTTTTAGCCCATTAGGACCTGAGGCCGATTCTACAAATGCCTTCTCAACTACATTTTTAAAATATCGAAACTTTCAATGTATATTTTTAAATAATCAAAAAAATAGCAGATGTATACAAGCTTGCAGTGCAGAAAGGTTGTATATATACCTGTTATTTTTGAATAGCCAAAACAAAAATCGAAAATGACACAAAATTATGCTTTCCTGGGTTTCATGGGTTCAAAAGTAAATAAGTCAAGGAACTGATTTTTCCTCCCTTTTCCCTCCCACGTTTTCTTTTTTCTTTGACAAGGTTTGATGTATGTTTATTGGGCAAAACGTTTGGAGGAAAGAAAACGAAGAAAAAAAAAACTCTTGAACTCGAACTAAACAAGCCAGCAGCACAATGACATACCTGTCAAACAAAACATTCAGAGCGAATCAGCATGAATGACTCCCGGGGGAATTAAACATGCTGACAGCAAGTTGAACAAACCCTTCAAGCTAAATAATGTGGTGAATGTGATGATATGCATGGCCTATATGTGGTAATATCACTGTCGCTTGTAAATATTGGTGTTTTTTGCGGATTTTGGGTGCTGTAACGACACACGTTGTCATTGAATGCCATGCAGCTGTGCATCTCCGTAAAGGTATCAGGTATACGGTCGCCCCAAAAACATCGCGCCCCTCACACCGACCGCTCGGTTGCAGCCGTTCTTGTATTCTTTATTTTTGTTTTACTGAGAATATATAAGGTTAGAAATATAGGTTTAGGGTCAAGCATAGTTTTACTGGGGTTAAGTTTAGGTATAGGGTTAAGGTTTATATAGGCATAGTTTAACTGAGGTTAAGGTTATAAGGTTGGGTTTAACCGTTTAAGCATCATTTACTTATAAGTTACTTTAGGAATACCAGGCCGCACAGTTCCGCCGGCTGTACGCCCACGGGCGAGTTGGTAAAGGGGCGACTCGTCTGGTATTCCTCCGTGATGCGTGCCTTCACACTAGCAGCGACAAAAGCAAGGCTGCAAGTCATTTACAATAGACGCCCCGGTGATCATCTATTATTACAAATACTGACGATAACAAGTTGTGAGCGCGCACTTCGTCCGCAGTCAGTTCAGTTATATGCAAGTCATAGACCGTGACACGTGTGTGTAGCACTTGACGCTCCCGCACGCAAACGCACTGTATACCCCACCCGAAAAAGAAAGCTTTTTCCATGATCAAACCTATAGATTCAGTCAACACTGGTCTTCTCTATTGTCTTTGTTGACACTGCCGATCTCATTTAATTATCCTATTTGCTTATATTTCCAGTATGTGTGTGTGAGGGGGGTGACCTTTTAGCCTTTTGTTTGACCCCCGAGTGTTTCCTGGTGTGGTTCTCACGTGGTTCAGGTTACCAAGCAGTCCTAGCTAAGAGGCCGTGTTGGTATAGCAACTTCATGTCGCTCGCTATGCGTATGGCCCCGTGGCATCTCTGCCCACTGTCTCTTCAGAGGAGGTGCATATTAACCCCAACAGAAGCAAAGATTTGTGAAAGAATATATATTAAAAGACTTGCACCACATTTTCACAATGATTCAAAAATAACAGATCTACAAGCTCATAGCGCGGCACCGAGTGCCGCGCTATGAGCTTGTAGATCTGCTATTTTTTCAATAGCTAAAGTGTATATATGCTTAACACACCAAAAGGTTCGGATTTGGTCCTCACTGCAAAAGTAGCACGCTGACCTAAATGGATGAGGTGTTCCAGTGCCAGTAGTGGTTATAGAGCGTCACAGTCCCGCCCGCTTTGACGACGACAATGTCACCCTGATCGAGAAGCAGCGCACCCACACACATTTTATGCTCTGTTGCATGCTGAAAATAGCTCAGAACACGTCATATACTGTGGAACGTTGTGAGCTTGTTAGATCTGCTATTTTCAGAGCATGAAAATTGGCCATTACGACGTCATCAAGGCCTGCCAACATTGACGACAAACCAACTGTATATTTAGTCGACTAAAACCTTGCGATGTTAACATTTCAGAGGACTAAAATGTCAACTAAATGGAATATTACTCAAATCAAACGACTGCGACTTAAAACTAAAGTTTTAAAATCAACGCAGGGAAACAAATCCGGCAATGGACGAAATCACCCCCAATGTCAAACAAACCTGCATGCCAGCTATATATATCTTCTTGTTTATATGCAGTACTTTCCCTATAGCTCCCCTTTGATTTATGCTGCATCAGTGCCATCCTGCATCCTTCATTAGCATACAGTACAGTTTATCCCACCTACTGTAATACAGCTTTTTTTTAGTACCACCCCACCATCCCCATGCAGTCCACATGCAGCCTCCTCTGACTCAATTCCAATTCTATTCAATGCCGGTGATAAACAGAGCGGGGGGGATAAGGCCAGCTAGGAGTCACCAAACATCAGCATATAACCTGTTTAGACCTGAGGACGACATTGAAAAAAAATGTCTTCTAAATGATGAAAGATTTCTGAAAAACCTTGTGTTTCTACGTCAGTGGTTCTCGATATTTCAGATTTTTTTCTTCTCCAAAACATGATATACCCCCATCTGAAAATATGTTGTTCCAAAGGACCCCCGGGCAAAGATTTGAGTTAAAAACGTTCGCTCTGAAAGAATATATATTCAAAGATTTGCACTATATTTTCACGATTTTAGTTTAACATAATGCTTAAAAAAACACCAAAAGGGGTTCCCTCCCAAAATGGAATAATGGCACTGCAGCCTTTCATTTCTCATCATCCACACCATCATTCGGGCATCTGAAACTCCAGAATTGTTTTGTGGCAATAACTTGAGGATTCCGAACGCGGCTTTATCCCTCCTGTATGCGATCCAAGGACATCTCTTACTGTACTGCATGCCTTTCATGTCACTTCCCTTTTTGTAGTACAACAAATGGAACGTGTGTGTGTGTGTGTGTGTGTGTGTGTGTGTGTGTGCATGCGTGCGTGCGTGTGTGCGTGCGTGCGTGCATGCGTGCGTGCACGCTCATATCTTTCGGTGTACCGGTATGTGGTTTGTGTATGCTAATGTTGTCGCACTCACATCTCTGTGTCTGTGTTTATCAATGCACTGACATTCATTGTCTGTGTGTGTGTGTGTGTGTGTGTGTCTGTGGCTGCCCCCGCTAGCCTCCCCACCCCACCCTCTCTCTCTCCCCCCCTCTCTCTCTCTCTCTCTCTCTCTCTCTCTCTCACACTCTGCTCCGCTCCAAGGCTGGGTCATAAAAGGCGTATAGTCCCATTTCTCTGAAGACGCCATTTGTGTCAAGGCCCATCTTCTCTAAATCACCATATCTCCTTTGCACGTGGGCCGTGTTGTTGTCTCGTGTATATATACTGTACTAGTGTGTACGGTACGAGGAGAAGAAGAACGCCGTCGCTTATTGAATACATTCCTACTGGACCTCTTCCAGGGATTTATTTGAATAACTGGGGGGGGGGGGGGGGATGCAGCTGTGTGTGACAAAGCACACTCCATTTGATCCGATCTGTCCCAGTGTACCACATTTTGTTTATCACGTCTACATCTATTTTCTCAGGCCGTGCACGGAGATATTCCCATGGTTGGAGACTATTAGAGGCGGCAGTAAATCACCTCATAATGGGGAGAGACACGGAATGAGATGGAGACTGCGTGTGTGTGTGTGTGTGACTGTGTGTGTGTGTGTGTGTGTGCGTGTGTGCATGTGCGGCTGATTGGCTCAGTTTTACAATTTCATCGCAATTCATCTCCATATGTAGAACAATTGGCCCTTAATGCTTCCGTGTGTGTCTGTGTGTGTGTGTGTGTGTGTGTGCGTGCGCACGTGCACGCGCGCGTTTGTCAGGAACCCATGACACCATGTGAACACTGTGTGCGCGGATGGTCGGCTCCATCTCGTAATTTGATTTCAATTCATCTCCATAACGTAGAACAATTGGCCCTTTTTCGACCCAGATCAATCAATAATCGACTCCCCCACTCCCCTCCCTTTTCATTCGGAACTCCCTGCAGTATATATACAGGCCCCAGCTAGGTTCCTTTTCCCCGCAAGATCTCTGACGTGGAAAAACATTTGGTTTTTGTTTAGATTCCTGCGATTCCGATTGACGGTCGTATATAAAAGACAGTGACGAGGTCCATGGGATGAGTCACAGGACAGGCTCGCTTCATGGCGGCTCGCTTTGGAACGCGAGTTTCGGCGCCATGAACAACAAACTCCGGTAGCGGTTATAATAATGCACGACGGGACGGCGGAGCCGCTGCCTATGGTCTCCCACGCTTTTTTTTATAAACCTTAACCCAGTTAGGCCTGACATCGAAATTTTAAAAGAAAATCTTCTAAATCCTGACAGTTTTCAGAAATACCTATATGTTTCTATATCAGTGGTGCTCAATATTTCATGTCAAGGACCCCAGAAACTATATGTAACTATGGCCACTGACCACCATCTGAAAATATGTTGTTCCAGCAGGGACCCTCCCAGAAGCAAAGATTTGAGTTAAAAACGTTCGCTCTGAAAGAATATATATATATATATATCCAAAGATTTATGCCACGATTTTTCAAAAATAGCAGACCTACAAGCTCGTAGCGCGCCACTCGGTGGCGCGCTATGAGCTTGTAGATCTGCTATTTTTCAATAGCTAAATTATAACATAATGTTTAATACACCAAAAGGGGTTCCCGTTCAGAATGGGTTAAAAAACATTGACTCCACCGCCTGACTTTCTCTGTATAAACTTTAATTCCGGGAAGGATAACTTTAACCACAGGGAACCACACATTATTTTCTGCTAAGTCATAAAAACCAAAGCTTTGTCTTGTCTAAAAGTATAATATCTCAGAATATTTTTTTAATATCTCTGAAGCTCGGCGCTGGTCAGATTCAGTGTACCCTGCAGTGCCTTTACGTGCCGCGGCTGACATTTATTCATTCACTTTATTGCCAGGATATATATATATTTTTTTCTCCATTTTTACATGTGGTATAAAAAGTCTGACATGGATTTCATATTCCTTCAGTCATTTTGCTTGATTACAACTGGCAGAAGCGGCAAGCCCCATCAACCGTATTGTCTGTGTTGCTAGAAGTTGCTACCTTTGCTCGCTGACACAAATTGTAAAAAAAAAAAAAAAAAAAAAAACATAAGTAGAGATGTCCCGATACTGTATCGCTAGCGGCCCTTAAAGGTTTTATGACATTCATTCTCATTTATTTTTGTTTTTGTTTTTTGTTTTAGGTTTTATGACCTCAATTACACCCAAAAAACCTGAACTTTGAACATTCAGTGGATTTTCTGTGGTCTGAAGTTTCCTTTGGGGTTTGGAAGCCTTTTGAGCTACAATGAAAACAAACAACACAGTAAAAACAGTGACATCTGCTGGCAAATCCCATTGACATATATGGGATTTGCAGGCTCTTACATCACAAACTGCCGGCAAATCAGAGCACCTGTTTGAGCCAGAAAACCCCAGATCACAGAAAATCTACTGAATGTTAAAAGTTCATGTTTTTTGGGTGCAATTGAGATTAGAAAACCTAAAAAAAATAAGAACAATTCCAAAACCTTTTTTTTAATGTCACAATCCCTTTAATTGTCATATCGGGTCGTATCGGTATCGACGAATATGCCAGTCTAAACACCGATCTGACATGGGTTGACATGACGGGTACATCAAAATGTCGGGGCATGTGGAGTTTGCTTTCGAGTTGCCGAAACTGCAAGTGCACATATGAGTGAGTAGTCTGGTATAAACACAAGTATAATACAGTATTTCCTATATCCACTTAATTGCTACGTTCACATTATCTGTGGAACAGAGTCAAACCAAATGTGATGCCTCAACTCCTACAACTTCAAGTGCTATATCGTCAGGGTGGGGGGGTCCCCCTATATACTATATAGTGGGGGGGTCCCCCCCCCACTATATAGTTCAAATATGATTATTTCGGGGAGGCGTCATGCCACTAAAACGCTTGGGAAGGCCTTGTCCTATATAGAAGACGGTCTGGAAGAGGGGAGGCCATTCTTGTCCGTGTATACGCCACATGTCTGTGGAAAGTATGAAGGCCCATGAGAGACGTCATTCATTCATTTAGCTTGTTTGAAGATGTGAGGGTCAGCCCATCTTAGCTGTCCTCCTCCCTGGGCCAATCTGACTGTCATAACTCCACCGACGGCATGTGTTTGCTGTTTTGCGAGGCAGCTTCGGGTCATTCTCCTTGACTCGTCTGGTCCCCACATGTTTTCGATAAGAGCGCTAATTTTTCCCCGCGTCGGTCTTCGACTTGTATCCAAGACCTGGATATAGATTTGATATCTGGGGCCGGGCGCGTACAGTAGAAATGTGTCAAAACGACGTCCCAGCAGTCTGAGCTGCACTCTGCAGCCAATGATGGGAGGAGTATACCTTTTTGTTATACTTCAGTTAAAGTATAACAAAAAAGGTACTTCTTCCAGTATAAATGCCATAATAAAAGTATAAATGCCACAATGTAGAATTGTAGGTACTTACAAGTAAAGTCCAGTATTCCAAATTCCCTTGAGTAAAAGTACAGAAGTATTAAAGCGTCAACATATACTTGAGGTACCAAACTTTTTATGTAGGCTACTCAGAATGTCGTGTATAAAATGTATACAAAACATCTGAAAATGGCAGATCTACAAGCCCACAATGCAACACGTCGCGAGCCTATAGAGACAAACCCACGGAGCGGCGTCCTGATAGGCCAGGTGTATAGGCAGTCAGTGCCGAGGTGTCAAGCTGCACTTAATCGGACACCTCAGCAACAGCTGCGCCCAGGGCACCCCTCCGTGGATTCGTCTATAGAACGGCTATTTTCAAATATGGCCAAAATTTTAACCCATTATGGACCGGGAACCCCCTTTTTGGTGTTTTAAAACTTCTTTACTGCCATCTAGTGTTCAAAAAGTGTGACCGCTTCACTGCCTCCCATTGACTCCTATGTTATGGAGCTCGTTGTCTTTCCGGGTTAAACAGGAAGGTGGGGGCTTCCGGAAGTGGAACGACCAGCTCCAATGTTGAAGCGCTGGGCCCTAGTGGTAGGAGGAAGGACTGCAGGCGGACCCGTGGATTCTTGACGAGGAAACCCCGTGCAACCGAGCGCTCAATGTTAAAGCCCAGCTGCACTTCCGCATTTGGGCACCAAAATTTGGTGCCGCATGCCGTGATAAATTATATTAATCCGATATGCGCAGCAAATGTAACACTGGAACAGCGTCCTCCACGTTCGGTTTAACAACTCCCGACCTGTTTCATCAATTTAAAAACTTGAAGTGGTTTTTGGTAGCAGACATGTGTAGGTCCGTTACCTGAAAATATTACATGTGTAGATAAACGGATCTCTGAGTAAAAAAAATGAAACGTGCAAAGTGTTACAACCTTGGCGGCCCTACTTTGTTTCCGCGTTGCATCACAGCCTGCAGCTATAGTCTCCACTACGCTGAAAACTAAAAGGTATATTGGCTCCATACGCTGTGGGTTTGCCTTCCCTTGCACCTTTCTGATGAGTGAAAAGGGAACACAATCTGACATTTCCGCTCGTCTCCTACAGAGAGAAAGAAAACATTGCGGCTAAACACACTGGCTGCATTTTGCCAAACGTTTTCTTTTTTTCCTTTCCGATAGCATCCAGGAAAGTGCCCTGGCGTGACCTTGAATCTTGTGTGTTTTTCTAATACAACTAAATTATACGATGCATGGAAAAGACGTTCCGTCCAAAAGACTGTTCCGCCCCGGTTAAAACAAATATAACACTTTAACACATTGTCTGTGGCCAAAATGAAAACAGATTCCATACGCACTCTCCAGTTCATCAATTTTAACAATTGACAAAATCCCGTGCCCAACGGGACTCTCCGGGAGTACATCGTCTGCAGTTTATGAATAACAAACCAAAAGGAAATCACTTTTTTTCAACCCTCCAATGTCGAAGTGTACAATTCCATGCTGCCAAATTGCCTCGATATATATATATATATATATATATATATATATATATTTTTTGCCATGATACCTTTGCCATCTGCAGTATAGTGACAGCCAACCCGCTGGTATATAATGGAATCGAATCTGTAACCATTCATCATCAGTAGTAGCAGTTGTTATACGACGCAGTAATCTCAAAACCGTATCCGCCTTCCTTATATTCCCCCAGCCCCAGGAATTTATGTTGGCCCATGGATGTCATTCTCAGTCAGCGTCCCACACAGGAAAAAGGGAGGGAGGTTGGGTAGAAGAAAAAATGAGGAAACCTGCCGGGTAACAAGAGAAAGGGACTTTATTCGTCTTATGAAATGTCTCGGGGACATATAGGCGATGAAACCATTAACCCATTCCCGACGGGAATCCCCCTTTTTGTTTTTAAAGCATTATTGTTATACTTTAGCTATTAGAAAATATAGCGGATCTATATACAAGCTCATAGCGCGGCACCGAGTGGCGCGCTACGAGCTTGTAGATCTGCTATTTTTGAAAAAATCGTGAAAATGTGGCACACATCTTTGAATATATATATTCTTTCAGAGCGAACGTTTTTGACTCAAATCTTTGCTTGTCGGGGGATCACTGAACAACATATTTTCTGATGGGGGGGGGGGGGGGGGGTCCGTGGCCAAATACAGATAACTCCGGAGGTCGTCCTTCTTTGACATGGAAAAGGTTGAGCACCTGCACTGTCTGACATTATAGAAACATAGGTCTTTCAGAAAAACTTTTTTAGGATTCAGAAGCCTTTATTCTAAAAGAAAATCGGATCTAAATGGATTAAACGGTTATAGGAGAAAGTAACCCTGCTGACACTGATTCTATCAGAGGCCGTGAGGGGTGATGCGGGGGGGGGGGGGGTGGGGGTTGGATGCTCCCGTGACTGAGCCCCGGGGCGAAACCTGACCGTGTCCCCTCGGCGCCCCCTGCTGTTCTGTTTAGCAGGGCGTGGGCTGAGTGTGTGGAATTCCTCTCCGTCTCCTCCTCCTCCTCCGCGGCCCCTCCCCGTCGCTCTCTCGGCTCAACGACTTTGCGGGAGAAATAAGCAACCCGGGTCTATGAAAACAAGCCGCAAATTTAGTGACTATACATGGTAGGCTGCTACGTGAGCACGTTAAACCCAGCCGGTTCCCAAACTTTGTCATGTCAATAATTAAGGAGTCCCAAATTGACACTAATTAGCCCGCGGACCCCCATTTGAAAAGATATGCCCCCCATGAGAGAAGATTTTCACGGCTCTAGCAGTGATTCTCAACCTGTTTAATATCAAGGACCCCCAGTTTGACATGCATATTAGTCCACAGACCCCCATTTAATGGCATTTCTATCTCTGGGACTCAAATTCATATTGTAAAATCAATGGTATATTTAACTCTCAGAGTGTACTACACCCATAAGGGTCCATTTGGTTCAAAACTATATAATTTAGCTGGTGACCCCCTGGAACTCCCTCAAGGACCCCTGGGGGTCCCCGGACCCCACTTTGAGAACCACTGCTTTAAACCTATATATATCAAGCTCACAATGCAAACGAGTTGTGAGGTTATAGATTATTTAAAAACAAATTGTGGAAAAGAAAGAGAAACATTTCTACCCTTGACAAACGCATATTCATTTGGGCCTGCATGCAGGGGCACTTGCCATGAAAATGTTTGAGAACCACTGGTTTTAAACAGCATTATAGGAAGCAAAGTCCAAAAAAAGCAACTACTTTAGAAACAAGACTCTGCAACTATACCAATATTTACATGAAACTTTAGAGGAAAAACAAGCCCAAAGCTTCCAATAAGCAGACATGGCAACACTGATGTCTCTATCTCTCTCTCTCTCTCTCTCTCTCTCTCTCTCTCTCTCTCTCTCTCTCTCTCTCTCTCTCTCTCTCTCTCTCTCTCTCTCTCTCTCTCTCTCTCTCTCTCTCTGCATCTCCCAGTTTGCCCTCAGTCAATCAGGACCAGGTCCAAGTCTCCCCACAATGGCCGCCCGCCCGCCCGCCTGCTCGCCACCACTTTACCCTGTTCCAGCTATACCATGTCCAAACCCATTCCTCCTGATGACTAATTAGTGTTATGGTTAGTTAGCATTTCTTGGCATGGCCAGCGGTGTTCCCTAGCTGTGACACGCCGGCTATTATGTCTAAAGCACTTGTCAAAACAGGCGGTCAGAGGAGGCTCGCTGGCTGGAGGGGGGGGGGGGGGGGGGGCAGGGTTGAGTTCTCTTTTTTGGAGCGTGTGTGTGTGTGTGTGTGTGTGTGTGTGTGGGGGGGGGGATTATATAGCCACAGGGGGCGCTATAGCTAGCGTTGCGTTAGCTAACGCATGGTACAGCTCCCCCGCTTTCCCGAGTTCACGTGTCGGCTGACCGACCGAGACCAGGCCGCTGTCAGCCTTTCGCCGCGTTCTCACCATGCTAAATAAAACAATGGGAGGGGGAAGCATTACGTCGAGACGCCCTCTCTTAAACCCTCACATTCCTGCCTCTCTTTATATATATATATATATATATATACCCACTTCTCCCTTGATGTTCTCTCCCATTATCTCCGTCTCTCCCCCATTATCCCTGTCTCTGCATGTGTCTCTGTGTCAGCCTGTCCCCCTCTCTATCCTCAGTCTCTGCATACTGAACGCCGGTGCCTGCCTGGTCTGCACTACTATAGCCCATGTTTTCTCAAGTGTCTTCCATTTGCGCTGACTAGTCCCCCCCCCCCCCCCCCGTGCCTGCTGTCCATTTAGCTCTGATCTCGACTGATCCCCCCCCCCCCCCCCCCCCATCAGATAAGCTGTCATTCACATTAAAGAGAAAATCCTACCATACTATATCGCTGCGTGTGTGTGTGTGTGTGTGTGTGTGTGTGTGTGTGTGTATGGGGGGGGGGGTCCAGTTCAGCTGTTCCCTCGACCAGACAGTCACAAGTTCAGATGGAGCGTGAAGATGAAGTAGGCGATAGGAACTGGACTTGTATGCATGCATATGTCTGACACACACACACACACACACACACGCACACACACGCACGCACACACACACACACACACACACACACACACACATACACACACCGCCCGGTCGGCCGGGCAGTCGAAAATATGAGATTCCGGTTGGATTAAATGAAGATAAAGATAAAGTGCTTTCCAGAATGACGAGCATAAAAGGGAACATCTTTTCCTCGCCGTGTATGGGTGTTGATTTAAACTCCACGCCGTGAAGTCACCACCCTCTGCCTGGAGACACGCCATCGGTCCAAAACCTGTCCAGTGCATTGTTGATCCCCTTGTGGTCCTGTGTTTATTTGGAATGTTCAGAACATGCGTGCGCTCGTGCGTGCGTTCAGGGTTAGCTTTATTGTCCCTTGCGGGAAATTGGTTTGCACTTTGCGGCCAGATAATAGTAAAAAAACAATGCACACAACAAACAACATTAAAAAACACTGAGACTAAAATCTAAGAACAGGGCACTAGAGTTCATGCACATTCAATAGTGGCAGCAAGTCAGCAAAAGTGCATTAGTGGGCTGCAGTATGTGCAAAGAGGCAAGAATAAAGTGCTATCTGCTGTTCAGCAGCTGAATAGCAGCCGGGACAAAGGATATAGTTTGAAGCGATTATAGTGTCTGTGGTGTAGCACCCTCAGCCGACGACCTGAGGGCAACGGTTCAAACTCAGACCGAAGTGGGTGATCCCGAGACCTCCATATAGGAGGGAGGAGGCGGCTCTCTTAAACGTCTGCCTCTTGTACAGGTCTATGAGTTGCGGGCTGGTGTGTGTGTCTGCGTGTGATATTTCTGTTTTTTTTATATATAAACGGAGTGTTTATATATACTATCGCCGCCAGCGATAGCCTAGAGAACGTCCCGCGCGGAAACTAGCCTCTTCCCAGACCAGAACCATTACTCACACCTGTCTCTCTCTCACTCCTTCACTCACTTTATAGTCTCTCACTCCTTCACTCACTTTATCTCTCTCTCCTTCACTCAGTAGTCAGGTTATTCCCAACCTCTTCCCCGTCTGGCACCGAGTGCCGCGCTACGAGCTTGTAGATCTGCTGTTTTTCAATAGCTCTCACACACACACACACACACACACACACACACACACACACGCACACGCACACGCGCACGCACGCACACACACACACACACACACACACACACACACACACACACACACACACACACACAACGTAGCTTTTATTTTTGACTGTGCCCTCGTTTTCTTCCCTTCCCTTTCCTTTATTTTTTGGAGGGTGGTTGACAATGCGTGTTGTACAGTACAGTGCATTTGAGTATATGAGGCTACAAAGCTCTTGTTTCCTTTGGATTCCCATCGGAAGCCTTTATTACCCCACCCATCCCGAGGTTCTCTCTGGAGCTGTGCTATGCGTGTGAGCTTCCACATCTTCCAAGGCTCCGTCTGCGGCCATTTGCAGCCAACCGCTTTTTCCTCCTCACGTCCTCCCCACTGCAGCGTTGCCACGTCCGCCTATTATAAGCGACTTTGGGCTTTGGTATGTTCTTCTATAGAGGGTGTGTGTGTGTGTGTGTGTGTGTGTGTGTGTGTGTGTGTGTGTGTGTGTGTGTGTGTGTGCGTCAGTGGAACAATCTAGTGGCAAAGTGAGTGCCAATTTTGGGCAAAGTGAGTTCATTGGCCTTCTTAATGTCTTTTAGATGGGACTTTTCTGCTTGGATGTGTATAATGGGCTGTCAAAGGCGAGAAAGTCGTTTTTGCCACTCCGTATACAGGCATAATAACGTCTGGGTATAGGATGATGATGTCCCACGCATACCTTCTATTAAGGCGCTTGTAAATATTGGTAATTAGACTGTAATTAGACTGGCATGCCATGGCTGTCGGTAATGATGGAAGTTGGAGATCCATGCCCCACCCATGGCTATATGCAATACCCGTGTCAGAGTACACGTTCCACCCATCTGACTGTCTGTCCCTTTTATATAATATGGAGTGCTGTGTCAGGCATGCCCAAATATGGAGTGGTGTGATGTCGGAACAGGCCAGCTCCATATATGGACAGTATAGGCAGGGCTTGGGCAGAGTCCTTTTGTGGCGGTTCTGGACAACCGTGGGTCCGTCCGACTGCACCTCCCTATAAGCCCCATCTGAGAATGTTTTGTGTTGTATAGCCCCCCCGTACCTGATTTGCATTTAAACATATTCTAAAAATGTAATGCAATACAACATTTTCAAAATAGCAGATCTTCAATCTCACAACACGGTCGCATCGTGACGTGTTGTGCAGCTTGCAGATTGGCTATTTACAAACAGCCAATACAGGTTGAAAGTGCTCGCTTGGCCTGCAGTAGTAATAGTATAGCTTCCTTTTTTTTTTTTTTTGCTTGTTTTCACAGACCTCGCTGCCTTGCTTGTATCTCTCTCAGAGTCTGGCAACAGCGGTCCTCCTCACACATTAAAGTGCTGGCTCTCTCCAGCCCAGGCAGCTTGGATGATATCAGTGTTTTCCACTCTCTTGACCCCGTGCTGCAGTGTGTGTGTGCTTTCACATCGCACACAGTCGTGCCTGGCAGGCTGTATATACTTTATGTGAGGAAGCTATAGAGAGATGTTGAGATGTTCACTCTCACAACCAGATTCCTGACATTCATCAGGTTCTTCCTTGTATAGCTAAGGCACTCATTTAGCTGTCTACACAGTATCTAGTCTATCCGTCAGTCCCTCAGTCACTGTATATACACAGATTTATAAAATTAAACCCTGCTCCTTTTTACTTTACTCAGCGGAATTCCTGGTAAGAGAGAGAGAGTACAATTTCAATGGAGATTTTGGGGATATCTGAGGGAGCAGTGAAATGTTGCACAAGACTTGTTCCACAACAACAATACAATATATTAACAAGATGATGATAATAATAGTAACAATACTGGATGTGATCAAATTAAATGGAGAAAAAAAAAGTTGGCAATAGTATACAGGTAGAAGGCAGGTACAATATGACCACATAAAACCCAAAGGCCATAGGATGGTGGAATCTGGCAGCCTAAAGTTGCCACATACTACTTCTGTGCACTCTCCACGTCAGGTCCAGTAATGTACAGTTCATGTGCAACACAGCACACCAGGTGTTGATTGTCTTAATTGACTAAAACTACACAAGACGTCCAGGTCCATGCGTATCACATCATGCCACATTCAGGTTCAATTACAGCGGAGGCAGTGTGAGCGTCGGTGGAAAGAGCCCTTTTCTCCATGCCCGAGTGGTTCATCAATAATGCAGGGCCGGAGAGTATACAGTGGTGTTCCCTTCCTTACTAACGGCCTGATACCTAGAGGTTTCTATAGGTATACTTTTCAAGGCAAAGGTACCTCTGGAAGCCACACCTCTGAGGGGTGTGTCTGTCGGTGTGTCTAACAGAGGTACCTACCAGTACTGATAAATGTCATGTTGAGATTGAGGAGGAAACGAGTGGGATGGTACTGTATGTATGTAGAGCGCTGCATGAAGCCTTGGCGTATATATGGGCGGAACCAGAGCGGACCATCTTGCTGTGGGGCCCCGCGGAGGTCTCTGCTTATATAGACCCCGGATGCAGTTATTATATAAGTGTGGCAGGACTGTGGCCCTCGGGGCAGAGGCTCACGGACACCAACATATATAGCCCCGAGTTATTAGGATGGTGCAGGGGCCAGTATACATGGGGCCCCACTGATTGGATTGCAGGTGTCAGCGTGCATGTCGTTAGCCTGCCTGCGTGCGATATAGCACACAGAGGGACGTCTCCTCTATTGGTAACCATTAGCACCTCAGATCATTATATCGCTGTGGTCGCGACTGAAGCTGCAGCATGCAGCGAGCTAGAGGGAAACAAAAGTAACCCAAAGTTTCTTTTTGATACTTTGGCAAAACTGACAAAAAGCCGTGATTCCACGGACCCACGGATTCCTACGACTCTCAATAGTAGCGATTTCATGAGGTTCTTCAATGGCAAAATAGAAACTATCAGAGATCAAATTGATCTACAACTACTCTCGGCTCCCACTGGACTGCCACCAAATATGGTGGTCTCAGAGGTGGCCGCAGACCCAAATATATATATGGATAGTCTCTCTCCAATCGAGCTCTCTGAGTTCACTTCAATGATATCTTCTTCAAAATCAACGACATGTACCCTGGATCCAGTTCCGACTAGATTACTCAAAGAGGTCCTGCCTCCGGTTGGTACATGCCTACTCAATATGATCAATATGTCTTTGGTGACAGGCTACGTGCCACAATCTTTCAAGGTAGCGGTAATCAAACCTCTACTCAAAAAGCCTACTCTTGATGCAGGCATTCTAGCTAGCTATAGACCTATATCGAACCTTCCGTTTCTCTCCAAAATTCTCGAGAAAGCGGTCGCCAAACAGTTGTGTGACTTTCTACAAAACAACAATATATTAGAAGGCTTTCAGTCGGGCTTCAGAGCTAACCATAGCACTGAGACGGCCCTGCTGAGAGTTACAAATGACCTCCTGACTGCAGCAGATAATAACCTCCTCTCCGTACTGGTGTTGCTGGACCTTAGTGCTGCATTCGACACTATTGACCACCACATTCTGCTACAGAGACTGGAACATCTGGTTGGCATCAGGGGTGCCGCACTGAAATGGTTCGAGTCCTATCTGTCTGATCGTTTTCAGTTTGTAGAGGTCAATAATGGCTCCTCTACACGTGAAAAGGTCAAATACGGAGTCCCACAAGGCTCTGTGCTTGGACCAATACTCTTCTCTTTATATATGCTCCCTCTGGGCAACATCATCAGGGAACACTCCATAGATTTTCATTGTTACGCAGACGACACTCAACTATATCTATCGATGAAACCGAACGAAACGGACCAACTAGTCAAACTTCAAGCATGTCTTAAAGACATAAAGAGTTGGATGGCAGGTAATTACCTACTCCTCAACTCTAACAAAACGGAAGTTATCGTGATCGGCCCTAAGCCCCTGAGAGACAAGTTGGTCGATGGGAACTTTTCTCTAGATGGCATTACTTTGGCCTCCAAGGCCACTGTGAGGAATCTGGGGGTTACCTTTGATCAAGACTTGTCTTTCAAATCTCATATCAAACAAATCTCAAAGAATGCTTTCTTTCACCTGCGAAATATTGCAAAGGTCAGGCACATCCTGTCCAAAAATGACGCAGAAAAACTTGTCCACGCCTTCGTCACCTCAAGGCTGGACTACTGCAATTCGCTATTATCAGGCTGCCCAGGCAAGTCTCTGAAAAGCCTACAGTTAGTTCAAAATGCTGCGGCGCGTGTGTTGACAGGTACCAGAAGAAGAGACCATATCACTCCTTCACTGGCCTCCCTACACTGGCTCCCGGTCAAATACAGAATAGAGTTCAAAGTTCTTCTTCTCACTTACAAAGCCCTCAATGGTCAGGCACCACAATATCTCAAGGATCTCATTGATCCCTACAAACCAAATAGAACAGCAGTGCGTTTGCAATATGCAAACATGCTTACTGTTCCAAAAATATCAAAAGTTACAATAGGAGGCAGGGCGTTTAGGTCCCAGGCACCGCAGCTGTGGAACCTTCTCCCGGCTTCGGTCCGTGGGGCTGACACGCTCTGCACATTCAAGACAAGGTTGAAAACCTTTCTCTACGACAAAGCCTATGGCCAGACTTGTCTCCGGGTCTAGCTGGATACCATGGTCGTACATTGTTGTGTGGGTTTGTCTCCCAGCAGTACTTGTAATATACACTATATAGGCTACAGTAAGGCCTGCCACTAATCCAGCATCCGGGGAATCTCTCCCCGGAGTCTCTTTTCGTCCTCCCCGTCGCAGTTCTGTGGACCTCTAATATTAACCCCCAACTGACTGCCGAGTGTGACCGTGGATCAGGCCTCTTCATGGAGCCCACCAGAAGTGTGACCTGGACCCGGCCTCACAGAGCTCGACCTGGACCAGATGTGGACCAGACCCCTCCACGGAGCCCACCTGCCTATTCTCTGTCTTTTCTCTCTGTCTATCTCTCTCTCTCTCCCTCTACCCCCCCCCCCCCCCCCCCCCGACACGGTCGAGGCAGATGGCCGCCCACCCTAGAGTCGGGTTCTGCCTGACGTTTCTTCCTAAAGGGGAGTTTTTCGTTACCATTGTCGCAATGTTGCTTGCTCTGGGTGGATCTTTGTTGGTTGTAAAGTGTCTTGAGACAACTTGTTGTGATTTGACACTATAATAAAATTGAATTGAATTGAATTGAGCTGTGATTTAAATAAATACGTGGAAACACACGCGCTGATTAATTAAGTGCTCTGGCTGCAGGTTGGCTATTCGTTGTGTACAGTCTCTCCATGCTTATACTGTACAGCACGGGAAGAAAGTGGAAAAAAAGACCACTACACTGTATACAACAGTGGTTCCCAAAGGTCCTTGAGGTAGTTCCAGGGGGTCCCCTGCAGCTAAATGATAGTATGGAATCAAATGGGCCCTTATGGGTCTGGAACTTTGGTCTGGAACCATTTCCATTTGTACACTCTCAGAGTTAAGTCAACATTGGTTTTTACAATATAAATCGGGGTCCCAGAGATAGAAATTACATTACATGGGGTTCCGTAGACTAATGCATGTCAAACTGGGGGGTCCATGGAATTAAACGGGTTGAGAATCACTGCTTCAATCACTCACTTAAAATGGGGGTCCACAGGCTAATTAGGGTCAATGTGTTGGTCCTTGACATGGTTTGGGAACCACTGGTATACAGCACCATTTGTATTGTTGTCGGGCAAAATCCTTATATCCACAAATACTAAACTTTCCGTTAATTAATGCCCTAATTGATCGCACTGCAGCGTCACACAAAAGTACAGCAGATCTGCAAGCTTTGAGCTAATTTTGCTATATTTTTTATTCTTATATTTTTAATCCTGAAAAGTAAAAAACACCAGAAAAAAACGATATGCAAGGAAGAAAATGTCTCGAGGTTGAAATGTACACTATACATTTGGTATTACATTTGGTTGCCTTTTAATATCTTTTGAAACACAAACTCTATATGTGTTCATTTATTTTTCCTAATTCTTTCCAGTAGGCTATATAATGTGCGACTGAGTAGAGACCTCTCAGTTAAAACGGCACACAGTAAAGTTGACACTCATTGAATAAGTCTCCGTGTCTCCTATATTGTGTCTGTGGGCTACACATTAAAATATGACCACATAAAACCCAAAGGCCAGTTTAACTCACCAACTAGATGCATCATTCCGCCCCTTGCGGTATCTCAGACACGTTAACTACCTTCACCTCGGCATGCTAACCGCCAATTAGCGGGCTACGCCAAAACAAATTCACAGAGGCCATAAATCACGGCAGAAATATGAGGTTTGATCCCCCCCCCCCCCCCCCACTCCCGTTTGCTGCACTAACGAGACATCTCCACAAACAGAAATACGATCTTACTGTATAGCCTGGAAATCCCACAGAAGGAAAAGCCCTCCGTCTCCCTCGAGCTTCCCAACTCGTCCAATAAGAACGCCAGGGCTGCATGCGGCTATACCTTACCGAACGGGAAACCTGCTCAGTGTGAGGCCTGTTGGCTGCAATTACCGGCGACGCTAACCAGGTGATACTGAGTGGGTCGTTTTACAACGCCTCGGTGGGTTTTGGGACCTTCGGTTCCACGCTGCTCCCCGCATTGGGAATGTCTTGTCGGGACATTTAACCCATTTGGGGGCGGGAACCCCTGTTGGTGTTTCAAGCATTATATTATATACTTTATAGCAGCTATTGAAAAATAGCAGATCTATACAAGACATACGAGCTTGTAGGAGATGCTATTTTTGAAAAAAATCATGAAAATGTAGTGCAAATCTTTGAATATATATTCTTTCAGAGCGAACGTTTTTAACTCAAATCTTTGCTTCTTGGGGGGGTCCCCGGAACCACATATTTTCAGGTGGGGGTCGGCGGCCAATTACAGATATTTCCGGGGGTCCTTGACATGAAAATGTTTGAGAACGACTGACATAGAAACATGGGTTTTTCCAGAAAACTGTCATGATTTAGAAGACATTCGTACAATCGTTCCCAGGTCAAAACGGGTTAAGCCACCACCCCTCCTCCTCCCCCAACCAAAGAGTATATAGCCCTCTCTCCCAGTGCAAGCGATACCCGCCATGTCTTTGCTTTTTATAAGCGATGGACTTTGGGCTTGATTTTCTGTACTGTCGCTTGCGAATAAATATTGGTATAGTTGTGTTTTTTTGGCAGGTTGTCTCTAGTGTATAGTATAATGGCTTATTTGGGATTGTTTCCTTATATTGTTAGAGCAGTGGTTCTCAAATATTGTCATGTCAAGGCCCACGCTCAAATAAATGTAGCCTATTTGCCTGCGGATTTAACATAATATTTGATGCTCTGGACTCATGTAGCAGACAAACGTTATGAAAACATTTTTCAAATGATTTTCCCCCTAGATGTTTTTGAAAATACCAGGTCTACAATCTCACGTCGTGCGACACACCATATGACCGACGTGCGGAAAACGAACTGATTAAGGTTGGCGAACATGATATGCTGCTTGCTGTGCTCGCGGTTATGCTTATGTTAGGGTTTGAGGTATAGGTTGTCGTTGTCGGAAACAATAGTATGTCGGAACCAAAAGCCTGCATGCACCCAACGCAAAATGCTGCGTTTCAAGTCCAGAAGACTGGAAAGGAAGGGCATCATGTGCATTTCTTTCACCATATAGAAAATGCTGCATTCGTGGTCTGGAGAGGGCAGTTGTTTTACAGACGGGTGAAAGGGGCAGGGGCTGAGGGAGGGTGCAGGCGTTGAACACATTTGTTTTGAAATCTCCACACACACACATCTCCACTAGCTAAAGAGTACTGGGGTTGCTTTCCGGAAATAGCTGATCTACAAGCTCTCAACGCGTCACAGCGCGACGCGTTGAGAGCTTGTAGAGCAGCTACTTTCGCTTATTTTTGTCCAAAAGGGCCCTCTTACGGGATATCAGCCCCTGCCTCTCTAACACACTCATGCACGTCCCTGCTGTCTGTGGTACACTGTACCACTGTTCTGGGGTCAGCAGGTGGTCGCATTATGATCCAAAGAGGTCCAGCCTGTCTGTGGTACAGTATATACCGTGCTACCACTGTAACAATACACATTTCGGTGTTTCAACAACACTGTTCTGGGATCAGTGGGTGGTTGCATATGGTGGCCGTCTGGTCTGCGAAACACATTATCGACCAGGGCGATCCATCCATCCATCCATGCATGCTGCTGCTTTTGGCCTCCTCCTCTTCCTCCTCACACCATCCCTCCCTCCCTGCCTCCTCCTCCTCCAACAGGCAGAGTGACATTTATGGGGTCCAGTGCAGTGGTCTGTGACGGTGGAAAACCGTCGCCCCGCTCCTGAACAGTCTCTCCCTCCTCCTCCTCCTCCTCCTCCTCCTCCTCCCCCTCCTCCTCATCGGTGTCAGTCGGATAGAGACCATGCACTGTATATAGCATATATAGGATGACGTGAAGAGGACTGGTTGAACTGAAGCTGCTCAGCATTCAGGAGAATTATTTTCTCCGAAGTCTCCTGAACTTGAATGCAAGCACTTTGCGTTGAACTATAATTTGTTTATGAAATACATGTCGTTACACACCACCACATCTCTACTGTAGCTAAAGAGTCCTGGGTTGTGCCCCGAACGAACATACAAGCTGATCTACAAGCTCAGAATCAGGACGCTAGGTTATGACAAACTATTCATATCAGGTTTGCTAGCCATGTGAAAGACAGACAGACAGACAGACAGACAGACAGACAGACAGACAGACAGACAGACAGACAGACAGACAGACAGACAGACAAAGAAACACACCCGTGTGAAGTGAGTGGTGCAACTCTGTGTGGTGGTCCCCAGGGGGTCCCTCTACTATACTGTCACTGTACTGTACTGTCACACCCGAAATCATCATACATAATACTCTGTGTGTGTGTGTGTGTGTGTGTGTGTGTGTGTTAGGCTGCGCAACAGTGACACATTTTTTTGAAGATATTTTTTTGGCTTTTTCTGCATTTATTGATGTGATGAAAGTAGTCTGACACGTGGTTGTGAAAACCAACCAAACACTATTTTCGTGCTCGGAACGGAACCCAGCCATCCAGGCACACGCATATAACTCCGCATAATAAGGAGCACCACTCAAAAAAACATACTCAATAAAAAAATAAAAATAAATCTTAAAACTCCGCTGGCCAAATGGAAACATCCTCTTCAAAGAGAATCGGGAATGATCAACCATCAAAGCACTTGTGATAGTCCTCATTTGCTCAGACAACCAGGCAGCTGCCAATACGGAAAGTATTTCATCCTGTTATCAAAGCGAGGCGGAATTGCTGGTAAAGAGCGAGGAAAAAGGACAGGAAAAAGCCCGGGGGGTTCTGGGATATCTGGCACTCTGTGTGAAACCGTGACAGACAGCCTGCTTGGACGTCTGGATGCGACTACTGATTTTGCCACGGGTTTGAGTTAAATGGTCCATTGTATCGCATTGTAAGGCCCATTTCTAAAGATTGCTCCTCAAACGACATGGTGTTAGTCATACCCTGCAGGTGGAAGCCATAGTCCTATTACGAAATACATTAGAATCTCACTTATAAACTTAAGGGATTGATTGATTGATTGATTGATTGAATACTTTATTAGCAGTTTGCAGAAAAAAGCACAGGGAAGTACAGTTCAATACAAGGTCTGCTAAGAGTAGACCTTGTATTGCACTCAACTCGCGATACGAATCAAATCACGATATTAGGTTCACGATATACGATCTTTTCACGATTAAAAAAAAAAACACCACATTATTTTCCAGACAAATAACCAAAACACATTTTACAAAGCGGCAACGCGACAAATAATGATGCTGTGATCTTTGCATCTTCCCGTGTGAACACGGCATACGCGTTGTTGTTGTTGTCAGTTCCCAAGCCGCGAGGCGCGCTAACTCACTGTCTGGATGGGTATAGGGCTCTCATCATTATTAGTTTTTACTCTATAATATTAATAATAATAATAACTTTATACAAGTTTAACAAAAAAAAAACATGAATACTGGAAATGGCGGATCAACAATCTGCTGTTTCCATTTTTGAAAATGTTAGAAAATATAGGCCTATATACGTATGAACATTCAACATGATAGATCTTTATTGTCATTGCAACAACTTGTACAACGGAATTAGAAGTGCCAACCGATCAGTGCATCATAAACTACAATATATAAAAACTATAAAAGCTAATACAACGAGAACACACACATAACCGTACTTCATGTTATAGAACAACTCCCTATATTGCCAACATATTGCACATAATATTGCAAAGTACACCCTTAATTGCAGCTGTTATTGCACAAACAAAGCACTCTGTACAGTCTAGACGGTACAGACAGTACAACTGTTGCAGTCAGGTAGGTTTTTAGACAGCGGGATCTGTGTACAGGTGTTGATGGATATTGTGATATATAGGCCAATGGATGGATGGATAGATAGATGTTTGTCTGTTTGATCATGGCTGGCAAACTTGTAGGTTTGATGACATTTTTAGATGGTTGGGCTCTCCCGCGATGCCCACACATGCAGACGCACGCACGCACGCACGCACGCACGCACGCACGCACGCACGCACGCACGCACGCACGCACGCACACACACACACACACACACACACACACACACACACACACACACACACTTGACCTCCCCCCAAAAAATAGGAAAAAAATTGAACTTCTTTATCATTCACAGATATTTATTTTACAATGTTTATAGTTCTGAATGTCAAAATTGTGGAGTAAAGTATGCTCTGACATGTTGATTTAAGAGAACATTTACATGGACCTCTTTCTCTCTCTCTCTCTCTCTCTGTGTTTCTCTCAGTTCCCCTGCTCCTAACCAGCTCCATATTGAACCCAGGCCTTTGAACAAAGACCAGATCTTTGTGCATGGGACGGGCGGAGGAGGAGGAGGAGGAGGAGGAGGAGGGGGGGGGAGGAGGAGGAGGAGGGGGAAATTAGTGTGTGGGTACAGCAGTGCAGCCAGTGTGTTGCCAGATTTCGCGAGACAAATAAGCTACCATGTCTATGAAAACAAACTAAAAAATAAGCGACTATTATCATATATTATGCGCAAGCTCACCACACGGACAAATGCATATTTAATTTGGGGGTCCTGAATTTATTTTGAACAGAGAAAAAAAAACAGGCCAGGCTATATAATAACAGCCCCGGTATTACAGTAACAGGTCCCAGAAAGATAATAATAAATATAAACGTATTGCTGCTCACTGTAAAGCCTGCACCTGGTGCTCTGAATCATTACCTCGTCACAATTCACCCTTTGTCAAGTCCCGCCCATGGTTGTTGCCCCTCTTTGCACCCATTGGTTGCCGTTTCGTGGTTGGACAAAAATCCGTTCTCTCCATCCACTACCATTGAAATAACGTGTTTTTCACTTGCCACTTGCTTCGTATTGATATTCTACAGGTGCATTCAATTCTTATTTTAAACTTGGTGTCAGTCAAAACGAACATCAGAGGCACAGCATGGTGACTGGGCATATCATGTTTGTTTTGAGGTTTCTTTCTCTCCCAAAAATTATGTTATAGCAAATTCAACATAAACATGGCGGAACCAGGTGGAACAAGGCAGAAAGAGCCTGCTGGTTGGTCAGTCAGGGACCAATCAGAAGGCTGAGAAAGGGTGAAATTCACTCTTAATGAGACCCACCGTCCGAGAGTGCTAGCAATCCACACACACACACACACACACACACACACACACACACACACACACACACACACACACACACACACACGTGTACACACACACGTGTACACACACACACACACACACACACACACACACACACACACACACACACACACACACACGTGTTCCTGTGCGGCGGTGGGGGGAAGTTTGATTGAATTACCTGCGACTCTCTGCTTAATCCGATAGGCCAGACATGTTTGAAAAGTAAACAGGTGAATAAATGTACGTTTTATTTTCCTCGGGCTAACTAAACCATCACTGCCGTTTTCTTTTTCTCTGCGTGCTATACAGCTGGAAGCGAGGAATGAGAAAAACATGTTAGATGTTTTGCAAAAAAAGCGGCTTGTTTATACTACGCATAATTGAACACAAAACTGTAAACCTGCACTAACTCATCTGTCTTGAGGGTTGATAAAAGATAAAAGTAGGCCTATTAACCAGCTAAGATCTCCCTCCCCCCCCCCTCCCTCTTTTAAATAGCAGAAATAGCCAATGTGCAAGCTCACAGCGCTCAGTGTTTTGACCTTGGACTTCTGGTAAAAAAAAATTAAAGATAATTGAGTGGTGCAACCACTCCCATATGCAGAGCTTTGTGTGTCTCTGGCTGGCTGGCTAGCTCCGAGCACGGAAATAGCGTTTGGTTGGTTTTCACAACCAAGTGTCACTGTTGCGCAGCCTAACACACACACAAACGCATGCACGCACAGAGTGCGTCGCACACACACACACACACACACACACACACACACACACACACACACACACATGCACGCGCACATGCACGCACGCACGCACGCACGCACACACACACACACACACAGACACACCAACACAGACACACACACTCACAGCATTAACTGTATATAATATATACAGTTAATGTGTATACTATACATGATGATTTCGGGTGTGACAGTACAGTACAAGTACAGTACAGTAGAAGGACCCCCTGGGAGTGGGGACTATAGGGGACCAAGTATAGTACCGAACCGAACGGGCCTTTGTATACCGGGTACCCATTACAATAATTACATTTCGGTTCTCTCCATCGGTTCCCACGGACACGCGGTCACACGCTATATTCATTTATGTTCTACCCTTTTAATAGAAGCGCATGCAGGGAACAGAGCTGATCTACAAGCCTACACAGCGACGCGTTGTGGGCTTGTGGCCTGCAGAGGCGGAGCCTATAGAGACAGAGAGACGCGCTGTGTAGAGAAGCATTGAAGCAACGACGTCATTTTCAAGTGAAGTTTATGGTATAGGAAACCTTTAAGAGAGCGGACAGGAGTCTTGTGCCCTGCTGCCCGAGTTGCCTCACTGCATGATCGTGCATGTATGTTGTGCACGCTGCACAGCATTGAATCAACCGTGTGTGTGTGTGTGTGTGTGTGTGTGTGTGTGTGTGATCACGGCGTAGGGTCTAGAGGCCCAGTCAGTTTATATAGCTTGCAGTCTATAACTTCGAAGAGAGGTGGCGGAAAAACAAGAAAAACAACAAATGATATATATAGCCTATACTCTGGCAGCCCTTGTGCATGCACATTTCTGTTAGCAAACCACAGCATGCAAAGCCGCCTTTGTTTTCAATGAAACGGAGTTACCGGTATAATACCTCCGTTTCGGACGTGGGTCGGCTCGCCAGGAACCGGGCCGGCACCCTGCGGGGCGTGTTCCTGTGGGTCTGGAAGTTTCCGCGGACCACACGGAGTTGCGATCATGTTCACATGGGTGTGATTCTTTTTTGTTTTATATCTTTTTTTTTGGGGAAAATAAGGGTGAAAGTGGTTAATTGGGTTTGTTCTCCCAGTGAGTAAGTGCTGTGGGGAAGAACTGACTGAACGCAGACCTTTTTCTGATATTTAGGGGAACAACCATAAATACTTCACAGCCTCTTGGCAACGCAGACGTCAACATCAGTTTCTTGATCTACTACTTGGAGTCGCAGCCTTTTCAGGAATTCAAACAAAACATTACAAATACGCGCCTTGATGAACTACAGACAGAAAGCATGAAGCGTGAACACACACACACACACACACACACACACACACACACACGACTTGGGAAAGAATCTAGGCTTAGATGTATTATGGATGAAGAAATGCTTGTTTTTAAAGTTGAGAAGACCAACATCAAACTGCGTGCGTGCGTGCGTGCGTGCGTGCGTGCGTGCGTGCGTATGTCGTATCGTCAAAATCCTCTTAAAGGACAATTCCGGACAAGCCCTTTTTGGTCTCTATAGCGCGCCGTATCTCCGATCATGCAGGATCGATAAACTTGTCGCGCACGATCTGAGCTGTTGTGCACTCGCGATGTTATGTCATTTTTTACCACTCGTATCAGATCACGGTAAGAATCAATATATCCTTTATTGAGTGGTGCAACCACTCCTATAGACAGCTATGTGTGTCCCTGGTGTCCAAGCACGAAAATAGCGTCACTGTTGCGCAACCTAACAAACCCACACATAAACTGCATTGTATATGATGATTCGGGGTGTTACAGTACAGTACAGTATAGAGGGACCCCCACGCGGTAACTCTGTCATTTCTCAACCATTTCTCGATTGTTTCAGCCGTGGGGTGGCTTGCCGGAAACCGGGCCGGCACCCTGGCCGCGTTCATGTGGGTCTGGGCCCCATGCACACGGAGTTGCACCACTCACTTCACATGGGTGTGATTTTTTTTATCCAATTGTAACTATAAAATTGTACAAATCTTGTACAATCTGTATTGAACACTGATAATTTGGCTGTACTGCACTGTAATGGATTTCATGGTCTAGACTGGGTCTAGAGGCTATTTCTGAATAGCCATAGTATTATGGATACAGTGTTTAAATTATTGCAATTTTGGATTAACACATTTTTGCTGCGGACCCAGGATTTAACGGATCCATTTGGTTCCATTTGTACACTCTCAGAGTTACAGACCCATAAGGGACCATTTGGTTCCATTTGTACACTCTCAGAGTTACAGACCCATAAGGGTCCATTTGGTTCCATTTGTACACTCTCAGAGTTACAGACCCATAAGGGACCATTTGGTTCCAAACTATCATTTAACCATGGGGACCCCCTGGAACTCCCTCAAGGACCCCTTGGGGGTCCCCGGACCCCCACTTTGGGAACCACTGGTGTAGAACACAATACAACAACAAGAATATCCAATGTTCTTTATACACAGAACATCAAGCAAAGTAAGGAAACACAATTATGTTAATAATGTATTATATACTAATGACATTAGGTTACATAAAGCAAAACAAGTATACAAATAACAGATACAATTACAGTGCAGAAGAAGAATACAAAATAAAAGTTAAGTAACTCACTCACTCCCTTGAGCATCCACGCATATATACAGTGTATGCGCACAGTCACGTGCACGCAGCCACACACGCATGGATATTCAGTCCAGGCCATGTCGACTTTCCACTCGTTTAATTCAGTTTGTCAAGGAACAATAAAAAGTCTAAATCAAAACAGAGCCTAAGCTTGGATGAAGGTAATGGAAATCATTAGTGGAACATTATATTGTTCCATATTTCTGTGTGTGTGTGTGTGTGTGCGTGTGTGTGCGTGTGTGTGTGTGTGTGTGTGTGTGTGTGTGTGTGTCCGGGTGTGTTGTCTTGCACAAGCATGCGCTGCACATCTGCCATACCTCACGTACAGTATCGTTGCTGCCGCGCAGACAACTCTTATCTCAATATTTGAACTTTCTGTATAGGACTTAATTGCCCCATACTAATGTATGACATTTTACATACATTACAGCGTCACACAAAGGCATCCAAAATAGCAGATCTGTATTTTATTTATTTATTTTTGAATGCTGACGAGTAATAGTTTTGGACGTTGTGGTTTTTTCCAGCCCCTCGGAAACGATATGATCATGAGGCTAAACATAGACAACCTACGCGCGTGTCGTGTGTGTGTGTGTGGGGGGGGAAGTAAATTGCACGCGGCGCAGTCGGTCACGCTATACAGTATACGCGCATGCCTTTTCGTGGAAGAATCACGCTATATTTGCAGGCTCCAGAAAAAAGGGAGCGGCCTACGTTATCCCCCCAAAGCCATGCAGCGCCGTACCCGTTATTACTCACGGCTTGTATGTGACTACGAGGAGGAGGTTTTTAAACAGGCCAACTATGGGAGTGAGTCTCTCTCTCTCTGGCCAGAGGAAACGTCCCCTCCAGCGTTGTGACAGACAATGGCTCATTGATGCAGAGCGCCTCCGTGTCACTCCCGCCGTCCGCCTCCCTCTGCGGACCGAGGCGCTGACAGACTGACGGGCGGCCATTGTTCCACGGCTGAATCGGAGG
Source organism: Protomyctophum bolini (assembly GCF_963924005.1). Taxonomy (NCBI): domain Eukaryota; kingdom Metazoa; phylum Chordata; class Actinopteri; order Myctophiformes; family Myctophidae; genus Protomyctophum; species Protomyctophum bolini. Next base: position 41,998,994 of record NC_137869.1, read on the forward strand.
AAGAGCAGCGCTATACAGTGTTATGACTTATGGCCTCTCCTCCCCCCATAGCTCTCTTTGCTTATACCTCCCTCTCTCTCTCTCTCTCTCTCTCTCTCTCTCTCTCTCTCTCTCACCCTGTCAATCCTTAATTCTCCACTCATTTTGGGCTAGGTCGTCCCTTGCATGTCTGTCTGTCTGTCTCTCTGTCTCCGGCTCTCTCACATGCACTTTTTGACCACTTTATACACACTTCTATAGGCATTCGGCTGACGCTCTTAACATTATGTGCCCTTTCATTCTGTCAAAATAGCGACGTGCAGGGTGCCCATCCGATTTCGCAAATTATTTTCGCCAATTCGCAATTTATTTCCCCCCCCCAAGACGTGTATACATGAGACGTCCTGGGCACTGCATGGGATAGTTCCTATTCCTATAGGAACGTCTGTGGACGTCTTGGGCACAACTTGTGTTAATCCAGAGTGATTTACGGTGAGCGAGGCAACGCATCAAATGCATATTATACTCTAGTCTAGGATCATATAGTATAAACCAAGAACCTATCATCGGTCTAAAGTAAACAGTATATCAAAAAAATAACGACATGTGCACTGAAACTACAGAAACGATAGGGTTCTAGGGCAACAAGTGACCCTGGCATCGATCTACATAAGATGCTATGTAAATTACATTTTAACCTTTGCATGAGCATGCATGGTCACCAAGGCTAGGGCAAGTGCTACGGGCTAAGGGTGGTGTTAAGTCTGAATAGGTCCACCCGGGGACCTATTCAAAATCTGTTCAAAAAGTGTTAAAATGTTTATTGTTTATTGTCTATACTCTTTAGTCTGTACTAGTAGTTGCGGAACATTCAACATTCAACATTAAAGTTCTTGACTTAAACCACTCTCTCTCTCTCTCTCTCTCTCTCTCTCTCTCTCTCTCTCTCTCTCTCTCTCTCTCTCTCTCTCTCTCTCTCTCTCTCTCTCTCTCTCTCTCTCTCTATCTTTCTTGTAGACAAAACATAAGAATTAATTGGATATAGCCAACTAGAGCTTGCATGGTTCTTGCTCAAATTTCTGGTGTCTGAACCTATAGATCACATCAATGATTCATTAATAATAATAATCACGACATCTAAAATCGGGCTTAAGTGGTTAAATATCTATTTCACATATCACAACACTCTTCCACTGCACTTGCTCTATGGCCTCTTCCTCTCTCTCACTGCCACTCCCCGCCCCTCTTCTCTGCCATGAGCCGGCACTGTAGAATCCCGGTTATTTCCCTCGTGACGTCATCGTACGGAAAAGCACGACATATAGGCTCAAGCTTAGAGTATATATTAGAGTATGTATTAATAGAGACGGCACCCGGAGGAAACCTTGAGGCGAAATGGACATAGTGGTCGAATTTGGTATTGCAGCTCGAGCCAGCGCTGGTCCGTTGACATTGCGCACGTTCATGTTATTGGGCCCATGACACGTGAACGCTATGTTTCATACGTGAACGCTATGTTTCATACGTGAGCTCGTATAGCGCGCCACTCGGTGGCGCGCTACGAGCTTGTAGATCTGCTATTTCTCAATAGCTCTGAGAGATGTCCATGCTCGTTCTATTGGCATCGCCCTCCTCACTCTCCCGTCCCATGCACACTCTGCCCGCTGCCGCGCGTCCGTCGTTCCCGCTCGCCTCTCCTCTTTATCTCCTCTTCAAAACGTAATATATCCTGTCCTCCTCGATATAGATATATAGCCTATACAGCGGTGGCTTATATCGAAACGAGTCCTGCACGTTGCTCAAGCTGTCCGCCGTTTGCGCCGCGGCGGACAGCCTGTCATATCCTACTTCCAACTGTGCAGTTTCAAGAATCGTATGTTGTCGGGGTTGGCGAAAGGGCCTTTCTGTGTGGAGTTTGCATGTTCTCCCCGTGTCCCCTATAGGGTAGATACCCTCACAAAAAACATGCAGTAATCCTGGTCTCTATACTGCCTCCCCCTGGCCAGCCGGGGCGCCTGATGGAGGGGAAAGGAACTGGTTGGAATAACGTGTTCCTTCCACACGCTACGTCCAACCAGGGAAACTCCCCCCTGTCAGGTGTAAAAGGAGCGACTTGGACACTCAGGCATGAAGGAAGCATGAGTTCAAGTCCGTTGCTCTCCCCAGGTTGGCGGAGGGTGTGTATAGAGCCCAGGATCACATTAGATGATTGACACAGGAGTGAAAAATGGGTTACAAAATCGTCCGTCAAGTCCTTAACTCGTCCTTAACTCGCCACCGCACCACGCCGTTCATTGCATTGCGGGAACATTATTTTAAATTCTGAAAACAGACCCCCCCCCCCCCCTCCTCCTCCTCCTCACAGCTGGTGGTGCTCCTGGCTGCAGCAGGGTAACCTGACGCTGCCAGATCCAAGAAGCTTGCTACACAAATTTGTTTCACAGCTTATTGGGATCTGGGATCTCTCAGGGAGTTCAACTAACACCAATCCGTTCCGTACCGAACCAATCAGCGTGAGCTAAGGGCGGGATTATGTGCGAAACCGGATGTGAAGCTATATAGACACGTCAATATGATTGGTTGTGTTTGCACGCCCACACGGTGATAGACAGACGGTCCCATCCAATCATCTACCAAGTATCTTGAAAAAAAAGGAACAGCCCCGTCATCGAATTTGCTTCCGCGATCCCAGATCCCAATAAGCTGTGAAACAAATTTGTGTAGCAAGCTTTTTGGATCTGGCAGCGTCAGGTTAGCAGCAGGGCCCATGCAGCAAGTGTAGCAGTTGGAAATGTCAGCCTTCACGCTATGCTCCGCTCCCTGACTACACATCTGTAAAGGACCGTGAGCCGCGACTCGCAGGGTCACATTCCTATAACACCCCCCCACCACCACCACCCTCCTCCATCTGTTATATAGGCCCATGAGCGCTGGAGTTTCTCTTCATCGCCAGTCACAATCTCCCCCTCCCTCGTATTATTACATATACCATTGTTCGTCTTGTTATTCTCCGTCTCGCGCCCTCCCCTCGCCTTTTTCTCTCTCTCTGTCCGTCTGTCTCTGTTGTGTCATCGCCTCGGGTTTCTCCCCGTACGGTTTCCCTTTTCTCTCATGACCCCTCTCTCCACCCGCGCCGCCCCCACAGGGGACTCATCCCCGATCCACCGCCATGACATCATGTTGAAAAGCACGTCTGAAGTTCAAAGGGAATGTTTTTTTCCCTTTTCGCTCAGCACTTTCAATATTCGATGACAATTATCTGAAATCTCATGTACTGATAATTGCGGTGCGCAATTTCGCAAATAATTGGGGAAGTTGTTATAAAACAAAACCCCCAATGAAAACTCTGGCGGTAACTATGGAGACTACACTGCAGACCTCATTATCTTATCAGGGGGGGGTGTCTCGGTGGTGGTGTGGCTGCTGTGATCATGTTTTAATGACCTTATAAGATGACGACGTAATTCCTTCTGACAAGCTGAACACTGCAGGACCACCAGGCTTTTATTATACGAGCAATTTGTCGTGGGTGGTTCGAACTTCATATGAAATGAAAACAACTGCACTTATTGTTATCGGCAGCTATAAATCAATTGAGGTTGTTGTCATATTGTTTTGGGTTGGAGTACGTATGAGAGTGGCGACACGTTGAATCCCATTGTATATGGAATGTGTTAATTCTACATTATCTCAATGGGATATAGTTCCAATATTTGGAACTATAGCCCATAGGCCGCCTATAATAAGGGTTAGAGGAGCGCCCGTGTTGCCGAAAGGTTGCCGGTTCGATTCCCCCGGACGGGCATGCAGGGAAACTCTGGGTCGGGGAAGTGATTGTCATCACTCACCCCGACCCCAACACCGCTGAAGTGCCCTTGAGCAAGGCACTGAACCCCCATACTGCTCCTGTGGAGCTGCTTTATAGTGGCCAGCAGTATAAGACTGTGGTTGTATACTGGTCAGTCAGCTCCCAGGTTTTAATGTGTGTGTGTGTGTGTGTGTGTGTGTGTGTGTGTGTGTGTGTGTGTGTGTGTGTGTGTGTGTGTGTGTCTGTGTGTCTCTAAGTCTCTGTGTGCAGGGCGTTGCTGAAAATGAGCACTTGTGCTCAGCTACTATACCCTGGGTAAATATAGAAAAAAATAAAATAAATAGGCACCCGCTTTCGAGATCAAAGTGTGTCGCCACTCTCTTATACTGTTCCACTCGGGTGTTTACTATTCTTTATCTATACAGTACCCACAGGTGCCTCATTGATTAGCCACTTAGAATGACTTGATTCCTTCTGATCAATTATTGGACACAAGACCAGACTCTTACACAACCAATTTGGGTGGCGGACTTTAATACATGAAAACATCTTAACCCATTTTGGGGTTAGCATTACGTTATATGCTTTATAGCTATTGAAAAATAGCAGATCTACAAGCTCATAGCGCGCCACCGAGTGGCGCGCTACGAGCTTGTATAGGTCTGCTATTTTTGAAAAATCAAAGAACGACTGACATAGAAACATAGCTTTTTCAGAGAACTGTCAGGATGTAGAAGAATCTGATCTCAGGTCAAAATGGGTTAACCTATTGGCGGCTGGCATCCATTGATCAGTGCACTATGTACTCTTACGTATTCAACCATCCATGATCTGCCTGCCTTCTCATTGACTCCCCACTTACACACTATTATACTTGGTTCAACTGGGGTTCATTTCCGGGTCAACGGCTCTTCTTCTCTGCCTTTTTTTTTGTGTATTCCGCCTGGCACTGGCTCCACACTCCAGGAAATGGTGACCGCCCCGCCACTGGGCGGGGCCGGTAAAGGGTTAAAAGGATCATCACCATCACCATCATCAGTCCCACTATGTTCATAAACAGTTCTCTGAATATAAAACAAAGCAAATTGAAATGGCACGGCTCAGCTGAGCAAGCCATTAATGATCCCGCATGGGGGGTGTTGTGGTTCATACCGTATACTGTCTGTTCATAGTTAGAGTTGGCATTCAAGTATTGACATGAAGGTACAGTGGGACTGTACAGTGGCTGCAGAACAATAGAAACACTGCACGATTGTTTTGTTGTGTTGTTTCATGTCTGAAGGGAATGCTTGATTCTCCATTGCAGCGTATGTCGTTTCTCAAAGTTCTCAGAGAATCATGTTCGGGGCTACTATTTGGAAATGATGGAACATCACCTCAGTTTAACTATAAACTCCTTACGAAGCAGGACTTCACACACCTGGCAGATCACTCAGAACGAGGGTGAATACCAACAGACATATTTTGGGGGGATTTTGGTAAATTCTTCGGGGGGCACGGTCATTACATGTTATACCTCGTTGTATGGGTGACTAATCAACGATAACGATATAAGATATACAATACCATATTGGCATTATTGAAGGGGAGAAATAATCGACCAAAGTTAAGTTTCCTTATTTTTGATCATTTTACTTAGACCCTCTCAGAGCCATAGAGTAAGACAGAGTTATATGACATGGGGCCAGGTTCTCTTCTACATAGACTTCTATTGAAAGGGGACAACCGGAAGTTTACGGAATGCACTGGAGTACCACGTGACCAGGCTGTTTTCTGCCCCCCTCAATGTCGTAACTCTGTCTCAAACTCTATGGCTATGGACCCTCTATATGTAGTAAAATGTTGTGAGATAATTGCACTGCACTTGGCGTGTTCCATTTCCATCAGCAGATCTACAAGCTAACAACACTCGTGAGCTTGTAGTCGGGATATATACTTATCTTTGCTGAATGCAAAGGTGCAATAGTGCCAGAGTTAAGGGGGGGGGGGGTTCTGTAAGTGTTTTAAGTTTTATGTTGCTTCTTCAACTCTGTCCACTGTGTGGCAGTGTCGTCTCACGGCTAAGCCCTCATCTGAAGTGGGGGAATGAATTATCTCTGCCACATGCAGGTTAGAGAGACATGCGCACACACACACACACACACACACACACACACACACACACACACACACACACACACACACACACACACACACACACACACACACACACACACACACACACACACTTTCTAACCCGTTGTGCCTATGTTGGGGCATGCCGTCACTAGAGGTGGAAATTGAAATGATTTAGTTTAACACAAGCTTGTTAATCTGCTATTTTGGATGCACATCACTGTTGTAAGATGAGGTTTAAGATACAGTAGGGTCTATGTATAAATGTACATTCACACCTACAGTATATACACATACCTGGACATCAGTGATCTTGACCAGGCTAACGACCCCTTAGCTGAGAGAGATGAAGCAGTTACCACCCCACTACATGTTGCATTACATTGTGTTGAAGATTCAACTTTTTCATATATTTCATAGATGGCTTCGTAGACTTGTTTGACAGCTTCAGCTTCAGTTTAAATTGATTTATTTTTCTTCTTCTTTATTAATACACGTTAATATGTTCAGGCATTTTACCACTAAAAAGCCTTCATTTGTTTTCCCTCTATATACCGAATATCTTTGCTAAACATAGCAGATCTACAAGCTCAACGCAGCACACGGCACAAGGCACTGTGAGATTGTAGATCTGCTATTTGTCGATAATGTTGTTCCACCTGGAACAGGGTTGCTATAGGGCTGAAGTGGTTACTGTAAAAATAAGAAGAAGCAAAAGAAGGTCCTACTGTGTATCACAGAGTGTTGGAGACCCCTGGCCTGCAGTACAGTACACACACAAACACAGACATAGAGAAAACCTCCTGGCTCTTTGACAGCAGCGAATGAACATTTTACAATAACACTCTTTGCCTGACGAGAAAGTCAACTTAACAAACTGCCTGGGAGTGAAAGGTGGCTTGTCTCACGCACGCACAAATATATGTCAAAGTGCAGGAACCACAATTACCTGCTCTTTGAGATAATGTGACATGTTTCCCCCTCATGTGTTTTGTTAGAAAAGGAAAAAGAAAAGCTCTTGACGTAGTCAAACTTTAACTGTACTTTTTTTTTTTTGCTTTGAAATGAAAGACCATCTCACTCAAAAGGTTTACTCTCATGGAGGCCATTTTGCAACATTAGTAATACTTTACAGCAGATGCGTATACGGAAAGTGAGTTATCAGCACTTTTAAGTACTTTCCGTGTACTAATAAAGTTATTTTGTGTGTGGAATAAAATGTGAAAGACAATGTGTTTATTATTAAAAATTGTACAAATAATTGTCTTAATTGAACATGTCAGTGGACAGTATAACTTTTGTGATTAATTAAAAAATATATAATATATATTTTTACACTTTTCATTTGTGGAATAAGCAATGGCTCCATTAGCGATGGCTGGTTCCTAAAAGGCAGTTTGTCTGAACAAAATGCAAATTTCATGACGAGACCTTTTCAACTCTGTTCCAGTTGTGTCACTGTAGATCCTCACACTCATCATGTCACTGTGCTTTAGCCCAGTGGTTCTCAAAGTGGGGTCACACACACACACACACACACACACACACACACACACACACACACACACACACACACACACACACACACACACACACACACACACACACACACACACACACACACACACACAGTACACACACCCTGAATAACATTTGGAATGTTATGTAGGAGTTGAGGAATTACAGATAAATATTGGGAAGGAAAATAGCAGATCTACAAGCTCATTAAACCATTTGCCTCTTACATCATGCTGTTTGACCATTTTTTTATAGTAGCCTCTAGTTTGTTGATTACTTTTTATGCAGTAATGGTATTTTTCCTTTTTATTTTTGAGCTAGTAAAAAGCTTTTAAACGTTTTTAAATTGCCAATTAAAAAAAAATAAAAAAATAAACTAAAACCAAAACAAAACAAGAAGTGCTTTAACCCATTTTGCCTTACGTAGCTATTGAAAAATAGCAGATCTACAAGCTCATAGCGCGCCACCGAGTGGCGCGCTACGAGCTTGTAGGTCTGCTATTTTTGAAAAATCAAAGAACGACTGACATTTTTTAAATCTGATCTCAGGTCAGAATGGGTCAATCAGACCCGTGTGTGTCCAGTGGAAACCTCGTATGAATCTGATCTCAGGTCAGAATGGGTTAAGGGCCTTGCAAACGGGGAGCGATAAAATGCGCCATAATGGCTCATTTTCAACGAGACCTGCCGCTTTTGCTCGGAGAAGTCACGGTGCGCCGACAACGCAAGCGTATTTACGTGAGCGCGGTCCCGTGCATTTGTCGCGCGTTACGTGCTCGTTACGTGCACACGCCCCCCGCGACTCACCGGACCTGGATTCTGTTTAGCTTTTTCTTTTGTTACTCTTGCGTTGCTGCGCCCCCTCTTCAACAGACCTGGAGGAGACCATGTGTTGATCCAGGCCACAACAACGCCTGCGTTCCTCGCTTCACGTTTGCAAGGCCCTTTAGGCAGAGGAAAGGAAAGTGACCATGTTTACCCAGGGTAACTGGACTAAGCTCAAGAACTTGTTTACAGCCAGGCCCTGCTCATAGAACATTTCATGGTAGAGAGGTTCAATGCCTTGTCCAAAGGGCACAAAGGGCACACAGAGCAATAGAGCTGAATCCTGTTAACTCTTTAAAGATCATGTCTGTTCTTTTTTTCACTACGTGGCACTCAAACGCTGTTGCCCCGCCGGGCTTTGTTTACAGAGCCATTCATTGGATCGGAGACTCTCTGTAAAAGCTTTTTATTTTTATTTTTTTCTCCTACGTGAGGTTTTGCTACACACTCCATGGGCGGCTTTCAGTTCGGAAGGAACGACCGACTGCAAGTTTCAGTTGTTTTCTGAGGCTGTAAAAAAAGGGTTGAACTTCTAGGGCTGGACAATGCAGTATAACACTATATATACAGAGATTTTGTAATATTTTAATAATATTGTAATTAGGCTATTATGATTCACTATACGATCCGAATCACAACCTTCACCAGGTTTTCCTATAACCTGAAACGACACCAGAGGGAGTTCAACAAAACCCAGATTCGGCTCAAACGAGGGCTAAATTAATTTCGCTCCTATTTCACCAAAATGTGTATACGACATGCGACATCCCTTGACTCCTTCAAAACCGCTCTCAAAGGGCATCTATACAGACGGCCGCAATTGGAAACTCGCCCCGGACGTAAATAAAGTCTGAGTCCCTCTCTCCCCACCCCCTTTTCCCCTTATTATACTGTATATGTTTTCCTCCTTTATATTTCCTGTTTTTTTTTTTCTTTTTAGAAGTGTACAGTATACCGGTATTTGTACGTCTCTAAATTTTCAGATGAATTGAAAATGGTGGACGCTGTTGCAAAGATACAAGTAATCATGGTGGTCGGGTCCACAGTATAACAGCCTCTGTATTGACTTTCGTTTGAAATGTATACCCATTCTGCATATACTGTGAAATAAAAACATCAATCAATCATACGTTTCATCATTCTTTTCTTCCGTTGGGCACAGTGTGTTGGAGTTTGTTTAGTTCTCGTCTGCTCTTCTTCTATACGCTCCCTTCGCCTTTGTGCAGGGTATAGTGCAAAAGACTTGCTTTTGTATTTCTTTGACACCTGAAACAAAGGAATAATATTGTATCTGTATATCATTGTGATGCAGATACATATTAATAATGTGTTAGTTCCAATTATTGATCCGAGGCCGGACGCACAATCGATCGAGTGATCATTGACCCATTCAGAACGGGAACCCCCTTTTGGTGTTTTTTAATTGCATCGTGTTAGACTTCAGCTAATGGAAAAATAGCAGATCTACAAGCTCTGAACTTGTATAATGCTATTTTTGAAAATGTGGCTTCTGGGGGTGTCCCTGGAACAACATATTTTCAGATGGGGGGTCGGTGGCCAAATGCTGATATTATTTGGGGGTCCTTGACATGAATATGTTTGAGAACGACTGACATAGAAACATGGGGTTTTTCAGAAAACTGTCCTTAGGCAGCCTAACCGGGAGCCTAATCATCCTTAGGCTGCTGTGTTGTTAAATGAGTCAGACGAGTCGGCCGCTGTGAGATTTCCAAGTGGGCCTCCATGATCCAGATGAGGTTGAGAGGCTGCACTGACGTAGATCATTGGTTCTCAAAGTGGGGTCTCTGGACCCTCTGGGTTCCAAACACTATAGCATGAATGAGAGGTCATTTTTACCTTTTAGTTTTTTAGATATTTTTGATTTTAAAGTTGATTATCTTTGAGCCATGAAGCTTTCAGAAGGTTCCTCTTCCATGACCATCATCATTCCATCATCTCAGATTTCTTTTTGTATCTGAAACATTTTCTAAATATGAATTTAAGCACATGCTACTCCTGTCACATTTTATTTCAGTCATGCTAGTTCTAAATTGAGTCTGCGACGCGGACAGTGTATACAAATGGAACCAAATGAACCCCAAATGAACCCCATTTTACACTGTCCGACTTAAAGGGAGACCTTGAGATGTATATGAAGGTCTGAGAGGAGCTGCACTGATTTAGAATGCGCCAAGGAATTGTGTCTTCTTCTCCTCCTGGTTCTGTTCTCGGAGGCGGGAGTTCCAGCAGAAGATATAATGGAGGAGGAGGAAGACGACGAGAGACTCTAATCACTAATCAGTTGCGGAGGGGAAAAAAAACTAAACAAAGGTAGCAAAATGTGGAGAAAAGGCGTTCATTCCAAGAGAGAAAGAGAGTGAAATGCTTGATTGATATACACTGGCAGTAAGGTGTGCGTGTGTGTGTGTGTGTGTGTGTGTGCGTGTGTGTGTGCATGTGTGTGTGCGCGTGCGTGTGCGTGTGCGTGTGTGTGTGTGTGTGTGTGTGTGTGTGTGTGTGTATACGTGTGTGTGTGTGTGTGTACACGTGTGCGCGCACAAGATAATCCATTTCCAAGCTTGTTTGTGTGTGGGAGGGAGGGAGAGAGATAGAGAATCTGTGGAGTATATTATTTGCAAGTGTGTGTGTGTGCGTGTGTGTGTGTGTGTGTGTGTGCGTGTGCGTGTGCGTGTGCGTGTGTGTGTGTGTGTGTGTGGGGAGGGGGGGGGGGGGGTGGTATAGGGGGAGAGCTTCCAGATGTGTGCAGTGGGCATCCTGCCTGTAGGGACCCAAACACAGGAACTTCCCCCTGACAGCACAGATTAATCAAAGCCTATACAGCGAACCTCTGCAGCAGACAGACTTGAGAGGGAAAAGGGAGGAGTGCACGTGGAAGTATATGCGCGTGCGACTGCATGTGCGCGCGACTGCGCTATATGCGCGTGCACGTGTGCATATTTCATGCAAAGTATAGGTATTTGCTGTATGCATGCCTATGATGGCTACGGATGTTTGTTTTTGTTCACAAGTTTTTGCATTTATTTTGTCCGTGTAAGTATAGTCTGCTTTGTGTGCGACTGTGCGCATCAGTCTCTCTCTGTGTGTGTGTGTGTGTGCGCGTGTGTTTCGTGCATGCACGTGCATATCGAGTGCAACCTCTATAACTCCATGCCAAGCCCCCCGATTTGTCATCCCGTTCCCAGACAAGGAATTCTAACCCACAGCTTTTATTTTATTGAAGGTGCCCTTTGTAAAAAGAGCCATGGCTTTAATGAATACGCCTGTTATCATGGGAGACATTCAGTCATGCTGGCGCGCGCACTGTATTTACAATACAAACCGTCCAAAGCAAAGTATACTTTTTCCTTCTCTCCTCCCCCCCCCCCCCATCATATTTCAATATGATTATAAATCAGCGGCTGTATATACAGTAATCACTCGGGTCAAAATATGAACCGCTGCATCCCCTAATGATGGCTTTCGGCTTCAAAGTCCTTGGCGATATGGGACTCCGTGAGAGCATGTGTCGGAACCAATCGAAATGTGGCTATAATAGCATCGGGCCTTGTTAGAGTTACGACAACTCTGTTCACTTCATGGGGCCAGTCTCTTCTGCATAGACTTCTATTGGTTTGTCCCTTCAAAAAGGTCTGTTTTCTGCCCCCTCAATGTCATTTAACTATAGGTCTTACTCTATGGCTCTGGTTCGCGGGAAAGGGCCATTATATAAGACTGCACCATAATCTCCAGAGGGCTCGAGGGCAATTAAAAAAAAACTCACTCTGTACCCGCGGGTCATCATCTTTCCCCACTATCAGCTATACGAGGAGAGACTTGGCTATAGGGTTAATGGCGTTTCTCTATAACTTCCCTTTCCTAATGCCATTTTCTCATATAGTCTTTGATTCACGTCCCAGCGCACCACCTCTTAGCACCTCGCGGCGGCTATGCTATCTGACAGGACATCACGTCCTCCCCAATGTTTATCAATTAATTGGCAGAGTGTTCCTGGGCCGCGCCGTGGTGAGTCATTGAGAGATTTCTTTTTCTTTTTTTTTTCTCTCTCCCTTCACTAAGTTGAGTGATGCATGTCTCCGCAGAGGCTTAAGATAGCGGTATATAGAGTAATTACTCACAGGCATATCTCTGGGCGGGACCTCAGGGTCCTTCCTCTGGCAATCTCCCTGTGACATCAGTGTCCATGTGTGACACGTCGTGGATGGGAAGGGGAAGGGGAAGGCGTCCATATATACGATGCATCGTGCATGAGATAATAGTCTTCTGACTCCAATTAATCCTTTCTGGACAGGAACCCCTGTTGGTGTTTTAAGCATTATGTTCTACTGTTGAAAAACAGCAGATCTACAAGCTCACAGCGCGGCACTCGGTGCCGCGCTACGAGCTTGTAGATCTGCTTTTTTTCTTTAAATCGGGAAAATGTGCGGGCGAAAATCTTTGAATATATATTCTTTGAGAGCGAAACTCGCTTCCGGGGATTGGGGTCATTCCTGCATGGAACAACATATTTTCAAATGGTGGCTCTGGCCATATTTCTGGGGAACCACTGACTGATGTTTTTTTCAGAAAACTGTCTTTTATTTGCAGTTAATTTCTTTGAAAGCATTTAGTAGAATCCTCGTCAAGTCTAAACGGGATAAAACGCAGACTTTCAGCCCCTCGTTGCTAACGGGAACACTTTATATACGTCCCGCTCTTTGTCTGTTTGTCAAGGACGTCCGGGCTTTAGGCGCGGCCATGCATGCTTTTTTAATCCTTTTACAATATAAATCATAATTCCTCCTCCAACAATGGGCTATAAAAAGGGGCTGCCGCCGTGCGCCTCGGTCGTGTTTTTGTATTTGCTTTAGAAGTGTGAGAATACGTTGCGGACGTTGAGTTGGAGAATGAACAGAATATGTTTTCGAGGTACGATGAACGAGTCTCGATGGATCCTCAGGAATGTGTGTTGTCTGGCAGTGCACTTGATGAGGCCTGCTGTGTGTGTGTGTGTGTGTGTGTGTGTGTGTGTGTGTGTGTGTGTGTGTGTGTGTGTGTGTGTGTGTGTGTGTGTGTGCGCGCACCGTTCAGTAAATACGTAGTGCTGAAAGTTAAATGATGCACACATGGTTGCACATGTGCAATAATACACAGCTGATAATAATTACAATACTCCTCGAACTGAAATGTGTGTTGTGCACTCACATGAGCACGGACACACACACACACACACACACACACACACACACACACACACACACACACACACACACACACACACACACCCACTGCATGCACCACCACAGTTTAACATTAACACTGTGTGCTGCGCACCATTTCTACAGGCTGCCAGTGGGATAGAGATATCCCATTGGCTGAGAGGTCGGCTAAATGGGATAGCATTGCAACAACCCACACACACATGCACACAAATACAGATAGACACAGATAAAATATGTCATAGCACAATTCTGCAGGTATAATAATTAAGCTGGTAATTAATTGATGTTCATCATTTATTTTTTACATTTTTACGTTGTGCCTCATTATGTGGCTTTTGATGCTTTTATGATTTTACTATTCCCTGGTAAATAACTTGTTCTCAATGTTGTCTCCACTATTTCGACAGTAGCCTATTATAGGAGAAATCTCCATTCAGCTCTGCAGGGAAGCACACGAGATTTTATTGTAGTTCATTTACATACAGTATATAATTAGACTTAAGTCAGGACAACTCAAGAATGGGTGGAATATATATTTATTGAATTATAAAAGGCTGCTTCTAGGTACTGTGCCATGCATTCAAAATATATTTCATCTTGTACGTACGAGATAATATCTCGTCCGTATAAGATAATAATTATCTCGTATACGTACGAGATAATATCTTGTACGTACAAGAAAAAATATATTTCGAATGCATGGCCATTCAGGGGCTCCGTATAGTACTGAGATCAAACGCATCAGTCCAAACCATGAGGGAATCCCCGGTACCTAAACAGCAGATCCCAAACGACAGGTGGTATAGCTGGAGGTGGAGGAGGGGGCGAGCAGCAAAGGGTTAAAGCAGACAGCAGCGCAGCAGTATATCAGTGTGTGCAGCAGCAAACAAGCATGCGGATTGAGCGGTGCAAACCTCCGGTTTAAATAGCCGGTTTATATGAAGATGGAATGAGTGTGTTGTGATTTTGGATGAAGTGAATCAGTTGACGGATATAACGGGATGCTGAGGCGACCCAATGAACGGCCGGCAGCAACTGCACTGAACGAACGTGCTCTGCGTATGTTCTGTGACAGGTCGTGATGCTCATACACTCTATGTGTATACTCGATATGGGAGAGCATCCGTCCATCGCTTTGCTAACACTAACATTGTTAGGATCCAGTTTAAGATTTGAATGTTTGCTTTTATGTCTGTAAATGGGTTGGCACCAGTCTATATTTCGGAACTTGTACTGTAGCTCCCAAAGTATCGACAAGGGCCCTGAGGTCGACTGACCTGCAGTCACTTCTCAAGATCCCTAAATCAAAGCTGAAATCCCGGGGGGGATATAGGTCATTTTCTGTTGTAGCACCCACCACACTGTGGAATGAACTTCAAACCTCATGTCAGAGCTTCTCGATCCTTGTCTGTGTTTAAATCTCGTCTGAAAACTCACTTGTACTCCTTTGCATTTGAACATACTGATTAAGAGTTGCTGCTTCCACTGCATTGTGTCCTTATGTTGCCCTGTTTATGTACTGTTGTTGTTGTTGTTGTTGCTTTTTTCTTGATATGCTAGTATTTCTTTGTGTGCAGGACTTTGTTTCAACCTTGTTATATAAAAATGTGCTTTATAAATATAGTGGATTGGATTGGATAACATTCGTAATTCGTAATAAGTTATGCTCCGTTGTACTCATAGAGTTAGAGACAGCCTCGACCCCAGATATTAATTTCAACGGAAGTTGCTCACGGCACGCGCAGGCGTTTTGGAGCACCCGGAAAGAACACTAATTTTCTTGATTTGGAAACCACAATTTGGTGCTTTGCAAGTGTTAAACTCCAGCTTTGGCCAGTAGGGTGGGGTTGTCGTCAACGCACGCCGTAAACAGACACAACAGGTGGTAGATTGGCCATTATAAATCATGCTTAGAGTACACAAACTGACACTTCATATTAGTTGGGAGTATATGCTTTCAATTTCCATCCACTACTTGGCAAGAATTTGCATTTCAATACAAACCTGGTGGTGGTAAATTGGCGAAGGCTTCCACAGGCAGATGTTTTGAATTGATCCCTATTCAAATAGATGGATGTCTAATGAGGTCATCCTGATATGCAGTGCCATTGCCCAGCATGTCTGTTTCATGGCTTATTTCTACAGATGAAGAAGGTGTTGCGCGTTCACAACACATTGTTACTGTGTGCATCGTTGCTGTCTGGAAGAAACCACCTAACTCCATTTTTGATTTGATTTTCTATCTTTCTATCTATCTATCTATCTATCTATCTATCTATCTATCTATCTATCTATCTATCTATCTATCTATCTATCTATCTATCTATCTATCTATCTATCTTGCTAGCTGTGTGTGTGTGTGTGTGTGTGTGTGTGTGTGTGTGTGTGTGTGTGTGTGTGTGTGTGTGTGTGTGTGTGTGTGTGTGTGTGTGTGTGTGTGTGTGTGTGTGTGTGTGTGTGTGTGTGTGTGCGTCTGTATATATGTGTTTCAATGAATCAGTGCTATTGGACACCCTTTACGTCTGTGTTTTGGTTAAAAAAGAAAGTTGAACCGATACAAAGTTTTTAAAAGCGCTTCGACAAAAACCTCCTAACTCCACTTGAGCTGGATGTTTGTTTGTTTTTGTTTTTTTCTGAAAAACATTTTGGAGTTAGGTGGTTTCTTGCAGATATAGTACATCAATATCTATGCAACCTCAGGGGCTACATGGCTATTAGTGCACACACAAAAAATGTGGCTGCCTTAAATTAGTTATTTTCATCTCAAATTCAGTCTGTCCCGTTTCCTTGCAACAAGTTTTCATTTAACGATTGAATTGATGTTCTTCTTACAGAAGATTGGTGAGAAAAAGAATCTGCCTGCAGGCAGAGATAACATATATTCCTCAAGTTGAACTGCAAATAAACAACACATATTTGTTCATTTGCAGTTCATTTTGAGGTATTTACTTTAAACAAAATAGCAATGCTTTCAAAAAAGACAGATCAGAGTCTATCTTTAGATTTGTTTTCTCCACGATTATGAAAACAATTAATATAAAGTTGATGAGGTGAATGCAGGAGAAATCCACTCTGGGTATCCCTTTGTTGTACAGCCAGCTCTGTACCAGATTCTATGCACAGCTTCATCCCAGTGAGCCTCTTCCAGCTTCCTGCTTTTCAAAAGTCTAGTCACCTGATCATCCATCCATCCATCCATATTCAACCGCTTATCCGTAGTTGGGTCGCGGGGCCAACAGCGTGTTCCAGGCGTCCCTCTCCAAAGCAATATTAGTGACTTCCTCCTGGGGGGATCCCGAGACGTTCCAAGGCCAGTGAGTCGATGTTTTTCCTCCGACTGTCCCTTGTTCTGGCCTGGGGTCTCCTCCCAGTGGGACGTGCGTCGAGGACCTCCCTATAGGGAGACGCCCGAGAGACATTCTAATCCTAACCAGATGCCCAAACCACCTAAGCTGGCTCCTTTCCAGAAGAAGCAGCGACTCTACTCCGAGTCTCTCTCGCGTTACTGAACTTCTCACCTTATCTCTAAGGGAGATGCCAGCCACCCGTCGAAGAAAACTAATTTGGGCCGCTTTTATTCCTTATTCTTTCGGACTACACTTCATGACCACAGGTGAGAGTATAGGAACAAGGTTGCTCGGTATAGACAGAGAGCTTTGCCTTCTGGCTCAACTCTCTTTTCGTCACAACAGTGCGATACAGCGACTGCAATACCGCCGCTCCGATTCTCCGGCTGATCTCCTTCTCCGTCCTCCCCTCACTCGTGAACAATACCCCGAGATATATACTTAAAGGTAGAGTAAGTGATTTCACTCAAAAAACCTTAGGTTTCGTTTTTGGCTGTGGGACCTAAGGCTTCGTCCAATCAGGATAGAGAGTCAAAAACGAAACCTAAGGTTTTTTGACCCCCAGGGGTTAACTGGGGACATGGAGGAACTCCTTATAATATGGTCAGCACACTCTATAGTAGAGAGGATTATCACAACAAAACAAAAACATAAGTGATATTTGAATTAAGTGAAATCACTTACTCTACCTTTAAACTCCTTCAAACTGTTGCCTGATAAAAATACAATACAAAATACAATCTCTAGTATGGCTTGTAGATATTGTAGAGGTATGCATTCTAACTTATTCATTAGTAACCTGTAACTTTAATATTTGTACATGTATGCCTTGTGCCTCTTCCCTATTCCTGAACTGTTTATTTTGTTTGCATAGCACCCCGACGACACTGCAAATGAGTTTAATTACTCACTGTTATTTCGAAGAAGTCGATCTTGAATGAACGAGTGCATCTTTACTTCTACTCGTACACATTTACTCCTACCGCTGCTGACATTTCTGTGCAGAGATTGCTTCGTCATAGAGACAAAACTGATGTGACTTTAAAGCTGTTTGCAGTGTCAAAGGTGATTTTCTTTGTTTGCAGTGACAAAGGTGATTTTCTTTGTTTGCAGTGACAAAGGTGATTTTCTTAGGTTAGAATATAGTGTTAAAAAGCTTCATATTGTGATAGTACTCATTGCCATATATGTTTTTTGCAGCACGCAGGAGTCTCCAAGTCTCTCCAGCTTTTGATTAAACAAATGCATTTTCAGAAACCGAAACTGACCGGAATAATAATAGTATCCAATCAGGATAGAGAATGCACACAGTCAGGACTGCAGGATTGCAGATTAAACAGTAAACAATTTAAGCTCATGAATAGCTATACTCTCTCCTGATTGGCTGAAATGTTGTCACCTATACCTGAAAATGTATTTTCTGTTTAGTAAAGAGTCGGAGAGACGGGGAGGCATCTGTCACTGAACAAACACTCACACAGCATTTAACCTTTTAACAAAAATCTTATTGTTTCAACTTTCAACCAAAACATATACTTGCACTACCTTTAATATATATATATATATATATATATATATATATATATATATATATATATATATATATATATATATATATATATATAATTATTTTTGAATACATTCCCGATCAACTCTCACCTCATAACAGGCTTGTCTACTATACACCTGATGGGGGTGGGTGACCTTTCACCTGGTGGCACGCTAACATGCCGGAGGAATTCACAAACCGCATGGCTGGCTGTTAAGGTGTTGAAACCCCCCCCCCTCCCCCGATATACTCTCCATGTTAACCCCCATGCTTTGGGTCCTGCGTTTCCTCAGCTCCCTGCGTGCGCGCGGCGCCGCGGACAGCCGTCACATGCGTGTCACATGTCCGCGTATAGCGGTATACGGCGGCCTCCTGAGCAGAAGCAGAAGTGAGGGGCGTGTTGTCGTCCCCGAGGGAAACCACGGCGGCGGTCCCCCCTGGCGGAAGGTGTGGGGGAGGGGGTCGGAGGAGGTGAGGGGGTCTGGGAATAGTTTTAGAGAGAGTCCCGACGACTGCTGCTTTTGGTTTTGGGGAGAAGTCTTCCTGTGGCTGTAGGGCAGGGGAGGAGGAGGAGGAGGAGGAGGAGGGGCTTGTGTCCCGGAGGTGCGCAAACAGGGAGTCCTCTTAAAATGGCATCTTTTTTTTTTTTACGTAATATAGGCCATGTCACGATTATTACATGTTTGCGTAATCACAATTATTTGACACGATCAATATATATAGTTTTTTTCATAATCGTCATAATTGTTTCCATGTTGGAAAATGTTCATCTTTTTAAAGATTTACAAAAATAGTGGAAATAGCAGATTTATACAAGCTTAAAACTGATGTATCTGATATGTCATTAAATTATGTAAGTTATTTGTCATATCTGCTCTGCAATGTGCACCTTCTGTTTACAAAGCCTATAAAAGCCAAACAGAAGAAGAAAAAAATAAATAAACGTTCCAATGTTCAGAAACAAACAGAAACACCATTAAATCACACGAGTTGCAATTATCTGAGCGACAATGAAACCGTCGAGTGAAAACTCCTAATCGTGACAGCGCTCAACTACAATTCTTATAGGCAGTTCATTCTTAGACACGTTGACCTGCGGTGAGTTGAACGACGACTGAAGTTCAGACAGAGGCTCACTCAAGGATGCTTGACTGGTCGCAAATCTGCATGGACCCGTTTGACCTTTTGACCTCAGCTAGACCTCCTGGAACCCAAGGGCCCAGGGGGAGAGGGGGGGGACGCCTGTGTCACGTACAAATCTATTACATGAACGGAGTTGATGTAACGGTAGTAAGTAGGAAGAACGCTCCTTTGAAAGAAAGGACCCATTTGTCTTTGAAGTGGAAAAAGGTATACTGCTTGCGGTTTTTCCCTGTTGAGGGAGAGCCGGCTATAAACATTAATCAGTCCTAGACTTGCATGTTTTTCTAACGCATGCTTTAAAGTGGCTGCTCATTAACACACTTAATGCCTTTTCACAAAACGCTCGGAGACGGTTCAACGGGCGGCCCCCGGGGGTCACGCCGTTATAAGACAGATATAGCGGCGACTGCAGTTGCGGGCATATCCATCTTGTGAGAGTTCATCTAAACTGACCTTTTATCCACTTGGCTCACACACACTCGGGTGTTCCCTTAATGTCACGGCTGCATGCGACCAGGGAAGAAAGAAGACCAAACAGAGTGAGATAATGTGACCAGATAGAAGTCGTATAAATGAGGCGACTTCATTCGACAATCTGGAAGAATCCTGTGTGTTTTTTTGAGCGGTGCCTCCACTCCATTACGGAGCTGTGTGTGTCTGTCCGTCCGTCCTTCCGTCCGTAGGTCTGTCTTTGTGTATGTCTGTCTGTATGTCCGAGCACGGAAAGCTGCAACACCTAATGTGGCCAGTACAGTACAATACAGCACAGAGTGAAGTGGCACAGAGTATACACTACAGTACGAGCCATGGCCCGTTCCCGGGACTCTGGATGTTCTGGGAACCCCCACACGGAACCGTGTCAGACGCGGGGCGGCTCGCCGTAAACGGGGCAACCCACACACAGTACACTACAATACCGTACAGAGCACAGTATAGTATACAGTACAATAAATGTAATTGCACCGCTCGGTTTACACAGATGTGATTATTCTCTTTTTTTAAATGTTTTCTTTGTGGCTTTCGCCTTTTATTTTTTATTTCTTTATTTCATGGAGGGACAGACAGTAGGCTGACAGGACATGGGGAGAGAGATGGGGGGCATGACATGCAGTAAAGGCCGTCGGGAGTCGAACCCGCGGCACACTGCCAGACTGGATCACCAGCCATGGTGCCTGGACCACTGAGGCCGTGATTTTTTATTCTTGTTATGTTTTCTTTTCTCTCGCACTCTGATTAGCAAAGGGAAGGGGGACTGATATAATTATACTATTAAGTTCTCTCTTTAGTCTACTTGGTTCCCCTCCTATATATCTCTCTCTCTCTGCGTCGTCTGGAGGAACATTCCCTCCCTCTGACCTCACCTCCTCGCCGGTCGTGCAGCAAAGGCCGTCCCGGAGGCCGTTTATACGTCAAGGTCGGCGTGTCTTTCAGTAAGTACCGCTCGTCTCGTCAGCTGTGCACCTCGCCGTATAGCTCTCCGAACGGCGACCACCCCCGCGGGTTGCGCTTGTCGACCGTCAGTCAAGCATACGGTGCTTTGTCTCAGACACATTCTTTGTCTCCATAAAAACGCACGTGGACTGCGTGCTCCTCCTCCGTCATGTCTCTCTCCGTTGTCATGCATGTGTTATACTTTCCGTCAAGCCTCGCGTCTTGAGTCGACGATGATGATGATGAGTGTGTCTGTCGAGCGGATGCATAGCTGCTTCTTCTATGCTGTCTATACCTCTGGAGGTCCATAATGGCCGTGTGACAACCTCATATAGGTCCGAAACTGTCTTCTATCCCAGGTATAAGGATCCAAAATGCAGAACTCACGGACACAAGGAATAAACTTAAAGTCTTTTACTTGGCAAAAGTAGAACTCAGGTACATCTTATACAAGGCAAGGGATAATGAATACACATGAGAGCATCAAGGGGTATATATAGACTATAGGTTCATTAGGGAGCAGGTGAGGTGAGACACACAGGTGGGTCCAGGTAGTCGTCAGGGCAGTGGATGAGTGCAGGGTGTGGCACAGACTGTGGCCTGCAGGGCTGTGACTGAAACTGTCACTTTTCAGGTTTAAAGAAACCCAAAAACTGACAACATAGGAGATCTACGCGACGAGTTTCGAGCTTTTGGACCTGCTATTTTTGATGGTTTTGTGTGACGCTTATGTACTAGAATCAAGTAGGGTGTTCATTTACTGTACACACACACACACAGACACACACACACACACACACACACACACACACACACACACACACAGACACACACACACACACACACACACACACACACACACACACACACACACACACACACACACACACACACACACACACAATGGAGATAAGGACTTTCCAGTTGCAATTCCAGTCGAAATGGAGCAGGGGAATTCAACTTGCTGTACAGTTGACGAGACCAGTATAAGACTATATGAACTGTTACTGTATACATGGCTTGGAAATGATCCCTGTCGTCATATTTCTCTCTCTCACTCTCTGTATAATAGTGTTAGAGTTCTCAACGGGCCCTATAACTGCATGGGTCGGCCCGACTAAGTATAGTATAATGTTCCGCACGGAAAACCCCGTAACCCTGTACAATTGAAATACAGATAATAATAGCAATAATAATAGTAATAATAATATGCATATATATTTTCTATTTTCATGTAACCCGAGGCTCGTGTGTGTGTTTGTGTGTGTGTGCGTGCGTGCGTGTAGCCTACTGAATGTGAATCTGTGTAAATTGAACATACATACAGGCTATAGTGTAATTAATCGGCCGCTATCACCAGACGATGTCACCCGAAAAGATAATTTATTTGTATCTTTTCGGGCGGCGTTCCTCCTCCTATATCGCCTGTTCACCCATGCTATCGCCAGTAGTTGCCACTTCCGGAAGATTTTGTCTGTCTGTCTGTCTGTCTGTCCGTCCGTCCGTCCGTCCGTCCGTCCGTCCGTCCGTCCGTCTGTCTCTCTCTCTCTCTCTCTCTCTCTCTCTCTCTCTCTCTCTCTCTCTCTCTCTGTGTTAGTCTCCTTTGTCTCTCGTCCTCTCCTGTGTTGTGTTGGCCATGTTGCGAGAGGCTCTGGTTACATTGTAACCAGAGAGCCGTTCCCCTGTTCCTGTTCCTCCTTTTCCCTGTTATGGTTTCCATCAGCCCTGCAACAGCACAGCACAGCACAGCACAGCACAGGGCTATGGCAACCAGGGGTGTGTGTGTGTGTGTGTGTGTGTGTGTGTGTGTGTGTGTGTGCGTACATGTGTGAGTGTGCGTACGTCCGCGCGCACGTATACAACACGGCTCGCTTGGAGTTCATCGAGGCCAAGAATGCTCCTTTTTTTTTTCTCTCCTCTCAACTTTTCTGTGACTAATATAGTTAACCGTTGTATCGTTGCCACGGTGGTGCTGCTGCTGGCGTACAGTATGTGCATGAGCGCTTGACACGTATAAACGGAGAACACAGTCGACACCCTAATTTCTTGCCGGTGCACACAAGTTTACCGTCATTCGTGTTTCATATCAACATATGATTTTGTGAAATTTTGATCGTACTCGACGTGATCCTGGCTCCTGTCTCCCCCTCCCCCCCACCCCCGCGCCTTTTATGTGTTGCGTATACGCAGTAATAACCCATATCTGGGTTGTGTTAAATGAAATGGCGTGCGAAGAATGCAGCCTGTAGTGTTTCACCCCCCCGTCCGTCCGTCCGTCCGTGGTACGGTATGTAAAGCATGGACTTCGACCGGTGGTCCGGCGACCACCAGTGGTCCTTGAGGGGGATTCCAGGTGGTCCCCATGCAGCTAAATGACGGAACCAACTTTAACTCTTGAGAGCGTATAAAATGCTGCCGAGAGTTACATTTATTGTTGTCGTTAAACATCTTGCATTACCTAATTCACAAGAAGTCTCTACACAATTAGAGCAGGACACCAATCTGAGGGTCAAAAAGTATAGGACTCCCGACATTAAGGAAGGAGCCCAAATAAAGCAACTATACACTTTAGAAACAAGCACCCGCACCCCCCCAAAAAAAACCTTTTTTTACAGGAAAAACAAGCCCAAAGTCTCTTATAATAACGTGGCAACACACTGCAGCCGTCCTCGACCTTCCTGCTGTCGATGTATAGCGTATATAGTGGTGGTGGTTGTCGAGGCATGTAAGTCACCACCAATAAAGCACAGGTCCACGGTGAAACAACAAACACGCCGTGCACTCTGGCCTCCCGGTTTTCAGCGTATATAGCTGGCGGAGGCGACGCTGCGGGCCTCACACGTGTGTGGGAAAATGCAGGCTACCTTTTCCCATTGTTTACAGTGGACTTTTTTTTTTTTTACAAGGAGCCGAGGGAGAGGGAGGCCTTATTTCAACTGGCTGGTTTTCATTTAGCCCGAGCCATAAGCCATGCGGCAGAGTCACAGAGAATTGGCTGCATCTTGTTATACGTCAATAATAAGGACAACAAGTCTCTCTCTCTCTCTCTCTCTCTCTCTCTCTCTCTTTAAATCTCTGTTTAAGATTAGGGGGTCAAGGCATAACGTCTCCAGTTAGGTTTTAAGGTGAGGTCGGACGTTTGTTAGTAATTTGCTTTTGGTTAATGATGATGACGAGTTGCTGCTTTTTCCATGCTGACCTGCAAGCAGTTATCATCAAGCGTGTGCGTGCTGCAGCAGTGCAGCCTATATAGACGACTCTGGAGCGTGCTCCAGTAGTGAGCTATAGGTAGATATATAGCTTGCTAGAAAGCGTACACTTGATAGTATACGGTTGAGGGGCAGGCCCTCATTTTCAATGTATAGCCGAGATACAATTCAATAATCAACAGAAATAACATTGACATGCAGACACCTCAGAATAAGAACAGTTATACGTTACGGACGGGGCGGCGGTGGCTCAGGGGTAACAGCAAGGTCGCCAGTTCGAACCCGGGGCTCCCCCAGAGTTAGTGTCAAAGTGTCCTTGAGCAAGACACTGATCCCCTAATTGCTCCTGATGTGCTGGTTGGTGCCTTGCACATGGTTTCCGTCGCCATCGGTGTATGAATGTGCGTGTGAATGTAATGCACAATCTATGCAAAGCATCTTGGATAAAGGCGCTATATAAATGCACCATTTACCATTTACCAGTCAGAAGACCGAAAACACTCGAATGCACAAAGACCTAAAACGGATAAACCGAAAGTTAAAAAAATTAAATGAAGCAGTTGCGATCCCGCACAGACTTGTTGCATTTATAGTCAGATGGTTTGACAGTGTTGGGTCTTTCTTGGAACTTAGGTTGACCTATATGATGACATGCCACCAAAATAGGTATTTAGGTGAAAGTGGCCCGCCTCGGGGGTTGACGGAGGAGCATCGATGCGTCCGCCACATAACACGACACGGCAACGTTCCCCCGTTCAATTCCAGCCCGAGTGAGACCTGCTGTGTTTTGGGAAGCCGTTTGCACCCTCTCTGCCCTCAATTTCCAGTCTGTTGTATTATCTCCCTACTAAATCTAAATAAAGCAAGGGAAAACGGGCCAGAAATAACACTTTAAAAATATGTCTATATACATGACTGGTGCTCAAGAGACCGTATCTGGCGCTGCTGCCTAGTTTTACACCTCGGCTGTTTGCTTTTCCTTCATTGCTTTTTGATTTTCGTGGAGATATGTTATTAATGTTTAGGCGTTGTTCTGTTGTTGCTTATCTTATGCACTCTTGTTGAGTTGTGTGGTGGAACTGCTGACTTAGGTAAAAACAGAGAAAAAAGGGGTACATTACAGAAGCATACCTGTAAACATTGCGACACATACCTTAGATCGGTTTTGATTTGATTGACTTTGTCTTGCTTTTACGTGGCTTATTGTGACGTCCTTTGGGTCGACTGCTGTTGTTTTGGAAAGCATATACGGAAGCATACGGATAGCATTAATTTATTCATTATGAACACTGATGACTCTGCTATACTACGGATAACATTAATTTATTCAGTCAGTCAATCTCACCACACAACCAGACATGTCTGTCTGTCTGTCTGTCTGTCTGTGTACGCACACACGCACGCACGCACGCACAACCACATGCCCTCCGATTCACGTGGCGCCCTACATTTCAAGTTAGGTTAGCGGCAGTATAAGTAGTAGCTACAACTAATCACACCGGACGGAAAAATTAAGCCAAGGAACACCCAGCACCTGTGAACCCCCCCCACCCCACCCCCCATCATCACAGTCACATGACCCTATACAGAACCAATCACAGTGCCCAACCCATCCCACTTTGTTGTGGTCATCGTTGACAAATCAAAGTTCCCAGCTAAGCCACCACCTGCGGTTCACCCACCGGGTCAAGGGATTGGTCGGATGGCTTCCTCTCTCCCATATAAGGATCAAGACGTGCACACAACCCTTTAGCCCTGTGTTTGTCTCTCTCTCCGACCCGATGACGTGCTAATCCCCGCTCTCCCTCCCTCCAGTCCCTCTCAGATCTGCCCCTCCGACGGCGGCTGCTCTCAGGGCTGCAGTATAATAGTCAGGCGAGCGACCGGGGGTCGCTCCTGCATGAGTGAAAATGGTCTTTTAACCCCTTTTTGACCTCCTGCTCTCAAACCCCCACGCTGCTTGCTTTTGTCCGCCACATGAAAGGGCCTGGTGGAGCACCTGGCTGGCTCCGAACTGAAGCCATATACGTAGTATGTATAACCACCACCATAATGACGGAGGGTTTCAAACCATATAGTCTTCGGGGCTGGCCGGAGCTTAGTGGTGAGTTTGGAGAGAGAGAGAGAGAGAGAGAGAGAGAGGCCATCTGGTAATTAAGAATGTCACCAAATTGTTTTGCCTCAAAGTTGGGGACCCCCCCCCACAGGGTCCTTGTGGGGTATACAGGGCATCCCCAGGTTATAGGTAACTGTTAATATACTGTAGAATCACAATCATACATTTCATACATTTTGTACGTTGGGCTATTCAAATATAGCAGTGATGTAAATAGGTTTTCAATGTAATGGGTACCCGGGACGTTACCCAGGGGTGGTCCCATGCAGCGTGCAGGGACATTTTTATGAGTCCTATATACTTCAACGACGTTAGAGTACAGTACTGAGTACAGTATTGCATCGCAGGACCCCCGGAGGGTGACATGATTGCGTTCTTTCTCAATCCAGTGAGTCTATAAGGATATTTGAATCACTGAGCTGAGTTTGAAACTGAAACATGTTGAATATTTTGTGCATTTGTATTTATTTAACACGAATATTCTCTTCTGAGGGAGGGTCCCTGGCATGAAAATATTTGAGAACCACTGCTCTAGCACAGTGTTTCTTGAGGGAGTTCCAAGGGGGGGGGGTCCCCGGCTAAATGATAGTTTGGAACCAAATGGACCCTTATGGGTCTGTAACTCTGAGAGTGTACAAATGGAGAGTTAAATCAACATTGATTTTACAATATAAATCGCGGGGTCCTAGAGATAGAAATGTC
>NC_137869.1:42030954-42074385 GCF_963924005.1 Protomyctophum bolini
AGTTCATTACTTGCAATTTGCTTCTCCTGTTGGCATGCTGTGTGGACGCAGGCCATTCTCACTGAAGTTGTTGGCTCACGCTAGGCTCGCTCGCTCGCTCTCTCTCTCGTAGGGTTTTTCCCATGCCCTGGGCTGTGAGAGAGAGACGTGGCGTATAGTCGACTGACTTAACCCTTTTAGGCCTGACATCGACGTTTCTTTTCTGAAAAACCTCATGTTTCTACATCAGTGGTTCTCAATATTTCATGTCAAGGACCCCCAAAAATGATATGCCGCCATCTGAAAATATGTTGTTCCATGCAGGGACCCTCCAGAAGCAAAGATTTGAGTTAAAAACTGAAACACAGAAAGAATATATATATTCAAAGATTTATTAAGGCACATTTTCACGATTTTTCAAAAATAGCAGACCTACAAGCTCGTAGCGCGCCACTCTGTGGCACGCTATGAGCTTGTGGATCTTCTATTTTTCAATAGCTAAATTATAAGTGTTTAGAAAACCAAAAGGGGTTCCCGCCCAAAATGGGTTAATAATCGCTGTCTGGAGGGATGCCTTAGTAATGCCACTTATTAGTGTAAACACGTATAGCTGGTTAATGATTTCCTCTTTTTTTGTTTTACTCTTTTTTTTACTGCCAGAGTAAATATACATAAATTATCCACCCGCTGCCACCGATTTTTCATCTTGTTCTCATACCGGTTTAAGTATTCACAGAACATTGTTTCATCTCCAAGTTTGATCAATCCTTTCGCCCGTTGCTAAACACGGAGGTTTTCTCGATCCGTGCGTCCGCGGAGGGAAAGAGATAATTAGTCGCGAACATGCGTTCCCTATAGTTAGGGTCCGTTCGAGAGAAAAAGAAAAAAACGCACGTCTCGCTGAAAATGAGAGTGAAAATGGTGGAATGGTTATGGTTTTACACATCATTGTCAGTGAACGAGGTTACCTACGGTATACCTACTACTACTCCATGTTCAACCTATCTTCATAGAAGTGGTCCTCACTAATGCTCATTATAATTATTTTCCCCGGGTCCGTAAATATACAGAGCCTCGATGTGGCATGTGAAGTTTCTTCAAGTATACTTCTTGTTCATGGTTTGTTTGGTATATATATATCCATTATTTTAGGGCAGATTAATTCACACTTAAGGTCCCGGGTGGGCACTCGGTATGGCCACTTTGGCAGATGTTGTAGTCTAGTGTGAATGCTGTACGTATATAGCGTTCCAGGGAGCGGATCATCCATCCGTTCCCGGGACCGCATCGGAAACCGATTGAAGTGTATACTTGGATACGGATCGCTATATAGCAATGGGAAAGCCACCATTACAGTTGAATGAATGAAGTGTATACTCCGGTGCGGAAGAATCAAGGCCAATGTGATTCATCATGGCCAGCGGAGACCTGCGTGGCAATCGTTTTTCGGGAACAGTTCGAGTCAATCGGACTCAGTGTGAATCTGCCCTTTATTCCGAATCGTAGCGACTGGCTAGACCAGGGGTGCCCACACTTTTTTGACTTGAGAGCTATACCTTCAAAATGACCAGGTCAAAAAGATCTACTAAGCAACATAAGTATTATCCGTTTGCTGGAAATGGTTACATAAGACACACTTGGAACAGGAGATAGAGAGGGGGAATGGAATTGGTAGGTTATATTGTATAACTCTGTGATGCTACTGATGTTTGTGTGCAACACACTTGAAAACAGTGTATTGCATTGTGGGTTTGAGCTGACAGGCCCTTTTTATGTCAGTCAATCAAGTCACCTTAATTCAAGTGATAGATTATGTTAGGGACATAATGTCATGTGTTCTACCTGCACAGCCTTTGTGATCTACCTTTTGGGCACCCCTGGGGTAGACTAAGAACAAACAGGGGGTCCAAAACAAAGCGAGAGCAAAAAAAAAAGGGAACAAAATTACGTTTTTATCATCCGGTCTCAACCAGACCTTGACCGGATCACACGGGGCGATTCTGTAACACAGACCAGGCTTCCGTCCGAGGTGGAGAACACAAGGTTAATCTGTCGTGTGTCACCACCACCACCACCACCAAGAGACCTGGCATTTGTCGCTTTCTCTCCAGAGAGACCGCTATACGGCGTATATAAGTATAGCGTTGGAACCATGCCGTTTCTGTGCCTATCATTTCCTATAGTCACCGTATTTGATAGTTGAGTGAGTGACAGTCAGTGTGAACCTATATCAACGGATACAATCTCTCTAATCACGTCCTTAGGGACTGCTCCGTTCATGTCGTATACTTACAATGTACAATTTAGGCATTTATGCAGACGCTCTTAATCCAGAGCGACTCACATTAAGCAATAACAAAAGCATGGCAATACATCACATATATAAAAAAGTAGTTATCATTAATCATGTATAAACTAAGAACGTAACAGTGCAGATTATCTATACTATACTATATTATATATTATACATGTGTAGCCTACTATAAAGTGCTTATGACTACATAAATGACTACAATTCTAGTGCTGTCTACGTAACAAGCTATATAGTCTGTTTAAAATACTATCCAAGTCTACATGAAGTGCTATCTAAGGGGCTAGGCTAGGGCAAGTGCTACAGGCCATGGTGTAGTCTGAAGAGGTGGGTTTTCAGACTATATATACGGCGGAAGATTGGGAGTGAAACTGTATAGCTGGCTCGCCTCGCTCATTCCACCTGAACTTATACTGTTTAAGGCGGAAACAAGAAGGATGACCTAAACCACTTGACTAATAGGGCTCCTCCGCCTCGCAGTGGAGCCACTTGTTTTGGGGCTATTTGCATGTCAGGGATTTCGGAGTCGAAAAGAAATCAATGATGCTAATTAGAGCGTTCCAGAGACAGGTTTTTAACTCCGCGCTGATTATACCGGACTCCAAGTGCCAAGGGATTACGGTTCGACTTGCATGGCCTCCGAGACTCCTCAAGAGACAGAGCGGGCTATTAATTAGAGAGCTGTGTGCGTATATACCGCATGGGAGAGAGCAAGAGAGAGAGAGAGAGAGTGCGCCTTTGTATCTGTTGTATTATGTGCACGCGTGCGCGCGTGCGTGCGTGTGTGTGTACAGTGCGTGCATCTCCGCCCGCTTTGTTTGAGTGTCTCGCCATTGTGAGTATTATGTTGCCTCAGCTTTTCTCCGCATGAGAAACTGGACCTAATCAAGGCTTGCACACAGTCAGTACAGCCTCCATCTTCCTCCTCCTCCTCCTCCTCCTCCTCCTACTATGTGTTGATGCATTGCAAACACTTACCTGCCAGAGGAACAGCAGCAGAGGGTCAAGCGGGAGGAGAGGGCCTTCAAGCCGTTGAGTGTCGTTGTGCACATATACAGGGGAGGGTGGCGGAGAGCATGTTTACGTACGCGATTATCGCTTTGACCTCTCACCCCGCGCGGGGCCATTTGTAACACAAACAAAGGGAGGCACCCCGCAGTTTGCGTGGCGCTTTGCGGCGGTGGCGGCTGCCCCCCCCCGTCTCTCAGAAGTAAGTATGTCTAAAAAAAAAAACAGAAAAGAAAGGGCGAGGGCCCGTCCGGGGCCTCTCACGGCTCTCCTCTCGAAAGCAAGAGCCTCGCCACTTCTGGGGTCACATGTTTCCCATTGAGAGCAGTTTACTTCCATCGAGACATATTTCCGTAAGCCTTTGATTCAAACCAGAGACAAAGGAGGGTCTCTCTCTCTCTCTCTCTCTCTCTCTCTCCCCCTTTCTTTGTGCTTTCTTTTTTTTTTCTTTTTACTCAAAAACACTCTCCATCCTGAAATGATCTGAGCCGCCAGGAATTTAAGCTTTTTTTTGTGTGTGTGTTTCCCCCCCCCCCGTTTTAACTTCTTCCCTCCTCCGTCATTCGTTTACATGTGTCTGTATCGCCTTCCAGACGGGCCTATTTTACACTTCGTTATACCTAATGGACCCAGAGAGCATGAAACGCCAGTGACGGAGCAGAGAGACTGCACCATGAGAGGAGGCATGTTCCATTCCAAAGGGCCCTGGATTTTTGGGTATATAATACATATTTACCGGCGCACGCACACACACACACACACACACACAGTATACGCGTCGCACGCGCACTGCGCGCGCGCGGAGCGAACAAGAAAAGGCTCTGATTTCACAGGCCGCTTCACCCCGGCCCGCGCCGCCCGCCCGCCCGCCCGCCCGCCTGCCAGCTCGAATTAGACGGGGCCCTAATCATCCGAACGTTTGACAAATTTGATAATGTCTCTCCGCTCCGACGCACCGTCACAGAGCGCGCCGCACTTCAGACGTATCTGTTTCAGCTCCTCTCTCTCTCTCTCTCGTCGGCGGCGGCTCGCCGGCCGGCGGCGGCCGGGGGCCAAATTCGTTCTGTTTTCCGCCATTGTCTAGCCCCCCTAATTGTCCTCCGTGTTGAAAACAAACTTCGATAGTGCTGCAGTCGGTCACCTCTGTTCCATGCCCACGCACGCGTCCTGTGGGCCGCTGTCGGGCAGAAACCTGCTATCTCTGTGGTTTAACCCGTTTAGACCATGAGCACGATACTACAAAATGTCTTCTGAATCATGACAGTTTTCTGGAAAAACCCTATGTTTCTGTATGGCAGTTGTTCTCAACCTTTTCCACGTCAAGGACCCCCAAAATATTATGTAATTGGCCGTCGACCCCCATCTGAAAATATGTAAAAAAAAACGTTCACTCGCCATTTCCACGATTTTTCAAGTTCATAGCGCGGCTCTCAGTGCCGCGCTATGAGCTTGTATATCTGCTATATTTCAATAGCTAAAGTATAACACAATGCTTATAAAACACCAAAAGGGGTTCCCGCACCCAAAAATGGGTTAACTTTTTGTGTGTGGTTTCTTTTTTTCCCCGACAGAGACGTTGCACCATTGAAGCTGTTGTTAAACAGGTATTGTTCTGATTAGGTTCCAAATACTTTGTTGTCAACACACTACGTCTGATTATAGCCAGGCTTTTTTTTATGTTTTAGTATGTCAGAGAGAGAGAGAGAGAGAGAGAGAGAGAGAGAGAGAGAGACACAAAACAGGTTTTTGTCCAGATCGTGTGCTTGCACTGTAAGGCGTTGAGAATGAGATGCTACAGGAGGTCTTGTCGTGCGTGAACCGTTTGCTCGTCTCCGGGATCAGGGAGTCTTGTGTCCACATGCGGTGGTTCTTTGTTTATCAACATCTTTAGCGACGGCCACCTGCACTGCACGCTATATCGTCGCGATATGCGCGTCGCGTTGTTCAACGTGACAGGGCCCAAGTCCTTTTCTATATAGAGCACCGAAGTCTGACGTCGAGGGCGCAAATCCACAGGTTCACGTACTTTTTTATTTGCATTATAATCCCCATAGGGGGGTTTTAGATCGCCTCATATATAAGAACTATATATAAAAAATAAACATGTCACCCCGGCCGCTTCACTCATATGGATATGAAGAATCAACTGACGAGCGAGAGAAAACGCTAATGTTACTGCTGCTGAATTAGTTAGATTTTCGCTAGAAGCAGACTGTATCATATATTATGAGTGACTGATTGTTATAACGATACAGAGACACCTCCAATAACGCTGATACAGCTTGTTTATTTTTGGACCACAACGCTTATGGTAGACGATATGCTGCTGAAGCCCCATTTTGATGTGTGCACGTCCATGCACCTTTACTCAGTAGCCACAGAGCTAGTATTCACCTACAGCTTCTCAGTGTTCATTTAACTCTTGGTAGTGTATACTTGCAACCAACAGGATGCTCACGGTCAGGTCTTGGAGGCAAACACCAGCCACCGGCCCGGTCATATAACCGTTATTCATCCATTTAAACCCGTTAAGGCCCATTCTACAAAATGCCTTCTAAAATCAGTATAGTTGTCACATTTCCGAGATGTTCAGAAATGGTTCCAAAATTGCAGATATGTGCTATTTTTTAACCCATTTTGACCTGAGATCAGATTCTAAAATTGTCTTCTACATCCTGACAGTTTTCTGAAAAAGCTATGTTTCTATATGTCAGTCGTTCTTCGATTTTCCAAAAATAGCAGACCTACAAATAGCCTACAAATAGACCTACAAATAGCAGACCACCGAGTGGCGCGCTATGAGCTTGTAGATCTGCTATTTTTCAACAGCTAAAGCATAACATAATGCTAATACCAAAAGGGGTTCCCGCACAAAATGTTTTTTAAGTGCCAACGTAAAACAATTAATACTCGTATAGTTGAGATTAGGTGAAAAGAAAGAAAGAAAAGAAAACCTAAAATATTCATATAGTGCATCAATAGTTAATCAAAGAGCACATTGTCCAGAACCAGAGGACAAAAACAGACAAACAAAACTATAAATATAAACGTTATATACAGCACAGTGCAGGCATAAAGGTAAAAGATGTAAATTATAGTACAGGAGGGGATGCATGAGTTTGCAGAAATGCAAATGACCAAAATCGAGTTGAGAGCAAAAATCATTTCGCCTGAGCCTAAATTAATGTGTTTTTGTCCCTGGCCTTTTTTGACAGGCCATAATTGGTTTTGAGGTGCACGTGATGTGCCTGCAGTGCGTATCTGGATTTGTGATTTCATGTGAAAGAGGCTGTGTACAATACCAGTGTTGTTTTTGGCAGCACATTTCAATTTTAGTTTAGTCATAGTCACTTTGGACTGAAACTTCATTTAGTTTTAGTCACATTTTAAGTCACCTGGAATGTCTTAGTGTTAGTCTAGTTTTAGTCGACTAAATGCCATGAGATTTTAGTCGACTAAATCTACAGTTGATTTAGTCGACTAAAATCAGATCAGCTATTTTCAGCATGCAACAAAGTATAAAACGACTTATACTGGATCTCTTGTCCACTAGTCCCTTCCTAACATTTTAGTCTAGTATTTGTCGACGAAATTGTCAGTGTATTTAGTCTTAGTTTTAGTCACCGTAGCTTAGTTTTCATTTAGTTTCCATTTGTTTTTGTCAGTGAAAATAGGTAGTCGACGAACATTTTCCGTCTTAGTTTTAGTCGACGAAAACAACACTGTATACAATACAGGACCTGCATGGTCCTCCTCCTTGCCATTGCAGCATCGCAAAACAATGCTCTTTGTAGAATAATAATTACTGCAGGTGTAAGTGATCCACGGGTTTCAACACGTTGAAAATGTTGAGTGTTTCCATGAGGCCTCGATCCTTCCCCCCCTTGGCACTAGCAGAGCTGTAAATCCACCATGGCTGTGTTTCATACAGTATACTGGCTGTTTGTGGGAAAAGAACAGGAGCTGGTATACAAGAAATAAATACAACTCAGGATAGAATTGCAGTTTCCCCGAAAGTTTGGACTCCTATAACTCAAGGTTGGGGAACTTTCGGGAAACTGCAATTTTATCCTGAATTGTGTTTATTTCTTATACCAGCTCCTGTTCTACTCCTAACTTATAGGAGTATAGCCAGCGGGACCCATATTACTGTGTGTTCCTAGTTGTTTTGAAATTAACAAAGTAGCATTTAACGTGTTTAAAGTATTTGTTTTAAGAAAGTTACCCAGAATCACTTCAAAAAACGTAATTGTAATGCCAATTGTATATTGGCCTCAAAAAGCAGGCCAATATGTATAGGCAAAGACATTTATATCTTAGTACTCGTTGGAAACCCCTGTGGTGTTCCATAATTGTGTTTTTTGGAGTGGCCAACTAAAATGTACTACAGCAAACCTCATTGGCAGTGGTGGAAAGTAACTATGAGTACGTCCACTTACACTGCACACACAAAGCATGGCATATACAGGAAATACCGTATAATTTATGCCTGCTAAAGTTGAGGTTCACGGGCAAATCTAGTGTCCATAATTGCCCGTTAAGTCCTCTGTTCACGCCGTTTGTTTTTTGTTACAGTTACAGGAGTTTTCACTACATGGCGTTTGTGATATGAGATGTAAGCTCACCCTAATCACAGTATAAACATCATGTCTTCAGTCATTTTCAAGTTATACTGTAGTAGGCTATATAGTCACTTCAGTTGGCCGGAGTAGATTGTGATGAAATCCTATGTGTTGAATCGAGAATCATTTTGAATAGAGAATCGTTTTGAACCCGCCCTAATAGAGTTATAAAGGATAGAGGGCGGACTGCCCCGTTCCCTATACTATTAATTTCGATGGAGGTTTTGAAGCCCCCGGAATAACGCTCTATGCTCGTGCTCAATGTTAAACCCGAGCTGCACGATAGAGGTTTTCCTCGTCATAAATGCACGGGCCTGCCTGCATTCTCATCTCTGACCAGTAGGGCTCAGCGCTTCGACGCGCTACAGGTCCATTTGGTTCCATGTGTAGTACACTCTCAGAGTGTACTACACATATGGGGCCGCAGCCGCCATTTGGAACCCACTCGAGGACACTCAGAGACCCACTGGAGTGTTTCCAGTGAGCACAATAGCAGCGTCCTGACTGGATGCTGTCTGTTCCCGCTGGAGCAGAGCCTTCATTAGTATCAGAAGTAACCCAGAAGTAGGGAAGAGGCCCAAATACTTTACAATACTTCTAATACTTCTACTCCACTACATCTCAGATCCAAATATTGTACTTTTACTATAGTTGCAATATTAATAAATTCGAGCCATACACGTCTAAACACGGTTAAGAAAACCCCTCACTTTAATGCCAGTTCAGCGTTTGGCCGTTTAACAGTCATACTGTACTGCACGCCTCTTGGATACGGGCCCGGACGACTCAAAACCGGCCTCCATCTTGGAACGGCCGAGAAATTGAAAAAAAATAAAAAAAATAACGATATTCCACGCTCCATAGAGTCCCATAATTGCGACGGACAGAGTCTGGAGTGACGGACAGGACGTGGCGAATACTTCCGGTTCAAGATGCCGCGTCACAGGACCCGCAATTTGTAGGGTTTTTTTGTAGTTTAAGCAGGTAAACGTATGTGCCCGTAGAAACGCCTGGCTTTAAATAGTAAAACATGTAAGTACCTTTACCACCAGCTGGTTCAGCATAGTTGGTCCCTGTGGTGTCTGCTATACTTTGACTATAAGACTGAGATTTAAGCCATTTAGATCTCTACAAATGCCCTCTAAATAAGTACTTTCAAGATTAAAAAAAAGTTAAACAACAGCACAGAGAGAGAGAGAGAGAGAGAGAGAGAGAGAGAGAGAGAGAGCGCACCACTGTTCTAAATCCAAAGAGATTTCTGGGAATAGGAAAATAAAAAATAAAACCTGTCTGTCTATATAACTGTACACATAGATACAATCTAATATATCATGTCACATAATATGACGTTGCGTTCCCGGTTTGAACGGGTTATAAGGGGAAGATCATGTAATTCTTCACACAGTAGACATACTGTGAAGTCTTTTGAAGTCTAGGTGTACCCCCCCCACACACACACACACACACACACACACACATGCGTGCGCACACACACACACACACACACACACACACACACACACACACACACACACACACACACACACACACACACACACACACACACACACACACACACACACACACCACGGTGAGGCTGAGAACAAGCCACCCACAGGGAGCCTGCAGCTCCGACTTCTATAATGACACCCGCTGAGAGTGCACATCAAATACAGACACTGTACCGCACGTCTGGGACTGACTGACTGACTGACTGACTGACTGACTGACTGACTGACTGACTGACTGACTGACTGCACGGAGGTAACGCCGACGCATGATTTGGGATCGCACAGGAATGGTTGGCACGGGGGAAAAAATGGACTCAAATGTTTTTCTCAATTCATTAATTTAATTAATTTAGAAATACTCCGTTACGAGTAAAAAGTCCGGAATTCAATATCAAATTGAATGAAAGTACAATAGTATTGGCATCAAAGTGTACTCAAAGTATATACCAAAAGTAAAGGTATACTCATTGTGCAGTATACGTCTCAAGTTTTCATGTGCATAACAATCTTTTGAAAATAGCAGATCTACAAGCTCACAATGTGGTGCATCGTTGAGATTGTTCGATCGGGTATTGTTGAAATGTATAGGGCTGTAGTGGTGAGGCTACTGTACTTGTATGTCTTGCCATAATAATGAAAATCTACAAAGTAACTAGTAACTAATTGTTTTAAATAAATGCAGTCGAGTAAAAGTAACATATTTGCCTCTGAGATGTAGTGCAATAGAAGTAAATGTACTGGAAATTGGAAATGGTTAATTACAAATAACTCAAAACAAGTAAATGTACATAGTTACTTTCCACCACAGGTGATTGTGTTACTGTACCTACTGTAAATCACCCTGGGCAAGACTTATAGGCTGAAAAGACTATCCGCGGAAGTTGCGGGATTTAGCGGAAGTATTGCCCAAGGAAATGACGTTGACGCTTTACAAATCAGTTTTACATTCTCCGCGAATGAAACAAGTGTTGTGATTGGTCGGGAAAATATCGTATCCGAGGGGAAATACATTGGAGGATATACGTCCGCCGATAGCTTCTTTGCCTTACGTTGTGACCGCACAGGCTTTTCTTTTCGCAAGATAAGTAAGCCTGGGACCGAAGCTAACTGTAAATAATAGGGGTGCACAATTATGAAATCATGGCCGATATCCGATCTCCGATTATTTGCAGGGTCATATTTTGCCGATACCGATTCTGACCCATCGATGCTGAATAATGTACGGATTATGCTGCCTTCAAACATTATAGAAATACACAAAAAAACCACACCCGTGTGAACTGAGTGGTGCAATCCCACTCTCTCTCTCTCTCTCTCTCTCTCTCTCATTAACAGGCGACACAGCAGCACTATCGCTCTCTCTGTTTCTGGCGACCCCTACTGGTACAAATAAGTCATATACTCGTGCTCATGGCCACAGGCATAGGCACAGGCATAGACACGGACATGCTGGTTGTAGGAGTGGTTGCACCACTCAAAAAAACGCGACGGAGCCTATTATCGCATCGGAAGGACGAGTGGGGAGGGATCAACATAATGGAATGTCAGAACAGGTCAGCTCCATAAATGGAGATCTAAGGGTTTGAGGTAGAGATGCTGGCCGGCTCCATATACAGTTGCAGATCTAGCTGATGATGACCCATTCAGTCTTCTCCATGTATGGCTATCAAGGGTTTGATGAGGTCAGTGTCGGGATCTCCATATATGGAGTGTGTGATGAGGCGTGACGGACGGACTGACTGGCAGGTTTTGCAGGTTTTTATTTGAACACTTAAGTTACTAGTTATTCTTTGTAGATTTTGACAAAACACTTCAGCCCTATATTATACAATTTGTCCACTTCAAAATAGCTGATCTATCACCTCTGTGAGCTTGCAGATCTTTTTCAAAATATTTTTGAAAATGTATGAAATGGGACACTCTGCATAATGAGTATACTTTTATACGTTTTGGTACTTTACATACATTTTGACAGCAATGCTGCAGTTGTACTCATATCCAAGTATAAATGTCCAGAATTCAACATTTACTTGTAACAGAATATTTCGACATTGCAGCAAATATACTTTTCCACCACTGCCCCTGAGCCACTGCCGCCCGCCCCCATGCGTTAACGCATTCAGGACGGGAACCCCTTTTGGTGTTTTTAAGCATTCAAAATACTTTAGCTGTTGATATCCATCTTCAGATGGGGGGTCGGTGGCCAATTATATATCATTTCGGGGGTCCATGACATGATATAGTTTGAGAACCACTGACACGGGAAAAATCGTTTTTTTTGTCATGATTTAGAAGACACATGTGTCGAATCTGTTGTCAGGTCTTAATGGATTAAATGAATAACTAATGGCCACGTTATAGCAAGCCCTTTCAAAAGACACATTGCATCCTTTATATCACAATCTTCTGGGAGGATAAACAACAATTTACAATTTAGGCATTTACTGTAACAGACACTCTCGTATCCAAGCGAGCGACGACATATAGTAAACGACTTGAACCCAGTCAACCAACAACAAGGTAAGCAGCCAAGTCAATAAGAGAGTGCCAAGAACACAATTAAAGCGCTGCAAATCTGTCAAAATAACATACTATCTAAATAACATACATATGTGAACGATGTAACCATGCGTACATCTGGATAATATAACTGCAATCTATCTAATTTAAATAGCACCGATACAAGGGAAGGGGGGGTGCTTACTGTGTATCAAAGACGATAGCAAAACTCATGTCAGTCAAGACTAATCTTGAGGCAGATTTTTGTGTAGTCGTAGTCATAATCTTTTGAACAGAGCCTAATTCATTTTAGTTGTAGTTTAGTCATGTGAATTGTTTCCGTTTTTGTCTAGTTTACAGCCGGTCCGTTCCGTTGACTACATAGCATAAGATCTATTTTAGTTCTATGGATTTCTTATCCACTAGTCCCTCTATAGTTTTTATTTGTTGACAAAATTGTCAATATATTTAGTCTTATAGTCATAGCTTAGTTTGTATTTTTGTTTTCATTTTGTTTTCGCCAGTGAAAAAATATATAGTCGACGGAGATTTTTCAACATAGTTTTAATGAACAATATGAACACTGGAAGACACTCACACACTCGCACGCACGCACGCACACGCACACACACACACGCACACACACACACACACACACACACACACACACACACACACACACACACACACACACACACACACACACGCACACACGCACACACGCACACAAACACACTCTCTCTTAGAGGTGTATATAATTCCAGACAAATACCCATGGACTGCGCATCTCGGTGGTTCCAGGTGGTCTCGCTGAGAGACAAAAAAGGGGTCCCGTGGTATATATCGGCGGGGGGTCTTTGGCGCTCCATCTTGGCCTCGTTATACCCGGCGACCCTCCGGTCCCTCCCCGCGCTGACCTCGGCCTCTCCTCGTCGTGTGTCCTCCGCGTTCAAATAAACATCCAGCGAAAACTCTTCATCCCAGCTCCCTCCTGTCCGCTGATGTTTTGCGGAGCTCTCTCGCCTTGTTTGTTTGCCCTGCCTTCATCCTCTGATGGGAGACACAGTGTGACCCTTGACCTCCCTCCTGATCCTCAGATACCCCCCCCCCACACACACACACACACACACACACACTCAATGCAATACCCGTTGTCATAGCACCCGTTTTAACCGTCTGTCTGAAGAGACTGTGAAAAGTGGACTGGTGAAGTAATCGAGTGGCAGGTGTGTGGGGTTGCCATTATGGCAATGAATTGGCTGAGGCAGAGGCTGGGAATTCTACAGGTGAGGGGAATTAGGCTCATTATAGGTCCATGCACTGGCAGAGCCTGACCAGAGCCTTTTGTGGTGGTTCTGGACAACCGTGTGTCCGACGACTCACGCTATCCATGTTAACGGCCCACACATGCACGCGCGCGCACACACACACACACACACACACACACACACACACACACACACACACACACACGCACACACACACGCACGTGCACGCACACACACCGTGTCGTTGGGCCAGCAGAGAGGGTTGTGGTCTTGCGTTGACACCTGCAGTTCGATCTGTCTCTGTAAAAAATGATCACGTTCCAACGCAATCGGTCATCTAAGGCCTCAGAGTGGGCTGAGCAGATCAACATGTCCAGCTGTTTCAGACTATATATGTTTAGACCATTTTCCGATGAATTGAATTCACAGGAAGCCAATGGAAACGAGCCATATCGTGCTTTCTTGGGTTTGTCATTTTAGCATCCTTTTGTATGAAACTATAACTCATGTTATTATTATATAATTTTTCGGGCAAACTGTTAATCAATCAACCCGTGTTCCTAATGCATTTTTGGGCTTCAGAGAGATTGCCAAAAAACAGGAAAAGATAGTCAGAAATACCTGCAGTCACAGCACGCTGTACCACGAGTTTCACGACACGCTGTGAGCTTGTAGATCGGATATTCTTTTGCCATCTGTCGTGTGACTAATATACAGGGCTAAAGTGGCTAAATTTGGTGGCCGGACAAACGTCTAATCTCTCTTTTGGGTCACAGACTAAAACGTTTGGGAACCACTGCGGCGGTGGCTCAGGGGGTAGAGTGGCCGGATGGTAACCTCAAGGTTGCCAGTTCGAACCCTGTGGGTTAGTGTCCAGAGTTAGTGTCGAAGTGTCCTTGAGCAAGACACTGAACCCCTAATTGCTCCTGATGTGCTGGTTGGTGCCTTGCATGGTTTCCGTCGCCATCGGTGTGTGATTGTGTGTGTGAATGGGTGAATGTAATGCACAATCTCTGTAATAGCATCTTGGATAAAGGCGCTATATAAATGAACCATTGTACAACAGGTCGTTTCGAGGAAGCAATCCGATTGGTTGAAATAGCCGTGGTTCAAACAAGCTCCACTCCACACCTAATCAAAACAAATTCAGCTGCTCTGTTCTCCCAGAGCGCTAGCAAACTCGGTGGCAGCTAGTTTCTTGGGACATGTGTGGTCGTAGTGACTACATCTGTCAATAAAATAAATATGTTTTTTCAGCGATTTTCTTCTTTTTCAGGTTAACTGTTGTATAATTGCAATAATACACTCGAGGGGGTGGTTTATAGCGTCATTAATGCACTTATGCAGTGCATTAATGACGTTAAACCACCCCCTCTCGTGTAATGTTGCTTAATTTACCACTGCTCTACGGGGACCCTCAAAAAAAAGTAAAAAACTAAAAACAAAACTGGAATCGTTACATCATCTGCATATAATGGCCTCATAATAAATGACATTTGGTCAAAAAAGGGTGGGCGCAACGATGCAGGCCTTTGTACCGCGGTCACGATCCCCCCCCTCCCCTCTCCCATCCTCTGTTCCTCCCATGTTTCACGTTTCCGCTTTGATTTGGGGAGGGAGAAAAAAAGAAAAAAAAACAGGGCCCCGCCAGGTAATCTGCACCATCTTTGGTGGAAACGCAAACAACTGCCAAGCAGACGCCTTGTGCCTGCATGCATGCATGCATACGCAGCCGCCGCCTGCAAGCGCCGAGATTGTTTATTTTCCCATTTAATAACCCCCCTCCCGCACCCCCGCCCCCCCCTTTTTTTTATTAAAGCAGGGTGAAAACGATTACGGGTTGTGCGAGCTCTGTGTCTTTAACCCATCTTTGACGGGAACCCCTTTTGGTGTTTTATAGCGTTACGTTATATGCTTTAGCTGTTGAAAAAATAGCAGATTTACAAGCGTGTCGCGCTACGAGCTTGTAGGTCTGCTATTTTTGAAAATTCCATGAACCACTGACATAGAAACATGGCTTTTTCAGAAAACTGTCAGGATGTACTGTAGAGAACTTTTTAAATCTGATCTCAGGTCAGAATGGGTTAATAAGAGCTTTATTGAATAAGCATCCTCCCGTCGCCGGGGGAG
The DNA here is from genome assembly GCF_963924005.1 of Protomyctophum bolini. Classification (NCBI taxonomy): domain Eukaryota; kingdom Metazoa; phylum Chordata; class Actinopteri; order Myctophiformes; family Myctophidae; genus Protomyctophum; species Protomyctophum bolini. Next base: position 42,046,283 of record NC_137869.1, read on the forward strand.
GGATGGAAGGGCCCTCCGTACGTATACGTGACACATAAGCAAAGCCTATTGGCTAACATTTAACCCCCTCTGACCTGAGATCAGTTTCTAAAAAAATGTCTTCTACATCCTGACAGTTTTCCGAAAGAGCTATATGTTTCTATGTCAGTCGATTTTTCAAAAAATAGCAGATCTACAAGCTCATAGCGCGCCACCGAGTGGCGCGCTATGAGCTTGTAGATCTGCTGTTTTTCAATAGCTAAAGCATAACGTAATGCTAACACCAATAGGGGTTCCCAGTTCCATCCCTTCAGGACGGAACCCCTCCCCCCTTTTGGAAGCATTATGTTATACTTTGTAGCTATTTTTCAATAGCTACAAGCTACGGGTCTACAAGTAGACCCGTTTCGTAGCGCGACACCGAGTGCCGCGCTACGAGCTTGTAGGTCTGCTATAGGTCTGCTCTGCAATAGTGGCAGGGGTGGCCGAACGGTTTGCGGAGCGGTCTTGATATCGGAAGGTCGCTATAGTTCGTATCCCCGGACCGGCACGTTAAAATTACCACCGCTGAAGTGCCCTTGAGCAAGGCATTGAACCCCTACCCTGAAATGTTCTATATGAGCAGGGGCCTGGCTGTAAACAAGTTATTGAGCTTATAGTCCAGTTATACCCTGGGTAAACATAGTATACCTTTCCTTTCCTTTTGCTATTTTTTTTTTTTTATCGTGAAAATGTGCTTCGGGAGGTCCCCGTATAACCAAATACATATAATTCTGGGGCGTCCTGCATATGAATTGGTTTGAAAACCTGCACTGACATATAGAAGGTTTTTAGAAGACATTTGTAGAATCGTTCTCAAGTCTAAATGGGTTAAAAAATGGGAAAGGCGGGGGAGGAGGCCGTGGTGGGGGGGACTGTGAGTAGTATGATGTGATTAGTTGTAATGTGCACCCCCCCCCCCCCCCCCAAAAAAAAAGACTGTCTAATTCCTTATAACTGATAGAGGGAGAAATAGCAGCGGTTCAAGGTCCCCAAAGGTATATATATACTGTATACATCGTCCTATATAACGAACAGCCGGTTGTTGGAGAGATACTGTAGATCTGCATCGTGGTCTGAAGGTATATATATCATCCTGGAGGCATCTTGATCGCACGAGTAGAAAAAAAAAACCCGGAAAGCGAGAGTATGTCCCACGGGAGATCGCCGATATACAGCACGGACATAATTTCAGCTCTCTTTTTTTTTCCTTCTCTCCACTCTCTTAAACATGTGAACCTGTTTAAGCCGATAAGAGAGCCCCGGGGGCCAGTTGGAGGAGGACCTGAAAGGAAACGGTCCCGGCCCGGTGCCGACGTTGGAGGGGAAGTTGAATAACCCATTCTGACCTGAGATCAGATTCATACGAGGTTTCCAACTGGACACACACTGGTCTGATTAACCTGAGATCAGATTCTCAAAAATAGCAGACCTATACAAGCTCGTAGCGCGCCACTCGGTGGCGCGCTACGAGCTTGTAGATCTGCTGTTTTTCAATAGCTAAAGCGTAACATGATGCCGACACCAAAAGGGGTTCCCGTTCAGAATGGGATAAGAGGAAGACATATTGAATGTTGTCCACCAGGGATGAGGTGTTTCCTCTTTCGACAGTGAAGGGGAATGGATGGCTGGGCTGTGTGAGCAAAACAGCCTAGGGGACGCTTCCGCCAAAGTCCCCTCGCAGTGACAGCTTAAACCATTCCGAACGGGAACCCCTTCTTGGTGTTTTTTTAAAGCATTACTGTATACAGTACGTCATGCTTTAGCTGTTGGAAAAATAGCAGATCTACAAGCTCGTATAAGCTTGTATAGGTCTGCTATTTTTGAGAAATGGTGAAAATGTGGCACAAACCTTTGTGTGTTTCTTTCAGAGCGAACGTTTTTTTTTTTTAAACTCAAATCATTGCTTCTGAGTGTGTGTGTGTGTGTGTGTGGGGGGGGGGGGGGTCCCTGGAACAACATATTTTCAGCTGAGGGTCGGTGGCCAATTACATATATTTTGGGGGGGGGGTCCTTGACGTTAAAATGTTTGAGCAAACCCACTGACATAATAGAAACATAGTTTTTTCTGAAAACCGTCACGACATTTTGTAGTCCTCAGGTCTGAACGGGTTAATCCAGTTCAAACGGTTCAGTTTGACGTCCTCAAGTTCTGACTCAAGCCAGCGGCGCCGATCCAATTCCCAGCTGATAATTATGACAAAACGCTCCGACGTGTCTTTTCGGGGAAATCGTTTTATACTTTGAACGTGTCGGAAACTGCCGTCAGATAATGTCATCTCGTATCTGTTTGAAGCGCATAGAAGACAAAAGGCTCAATGTGGTTCTCATTGTGGATTATTTCATCTCCCATTTAAGCTAATTGTATTATCACCTTTTTGCCAATTTGCACAGCAGTTTCTGGGGTTATTACGCAAGGTACTGTTTGGGGGCGTATAGACACTATAGAACAGTGTCTTCACTTTTCGGGGATTCGACTTAATTAAAGGACCACTTCACCACTTCTCAACCTATCTTCATATAATAGGTCTAATAATAACTAATAAGTAATAATCATGAAAAAATGGCGCAAATTCTTTCTACTCGGTCTGTGTCTCATAGGAAGGCTGTGGGCAGTTCAGAAACCGTCTTCCAGTGACATCATCGGTGGGGAATACAAGCTAATAGAAACGGCATAGGCTTCTAGTCCTGAAAAGTTGCAATGCGAAAATGGAAGCCATCGTTCAACATTTTTGTAAAAAAATATCTGGTTTAAAAAATAATCTGCCTAATGATGATGTCACTGGAAGACGGTTTCTAAACTGCCCACAGCCCTCCTATGAGTAGAAAAACATTGTGCAATTTTATCATGATTATTAGTGAGGACCTATGAAGATAGGTTGAAAAGTGGTGAAGTGGTCCTTTAAAAACAGCTACGGTAAACTAGTGAGCTTACTGTATATGGAATTCATGCATTGTCTTGGTGTTGTCATGTGCTACACACGGTATATGTTGTGTTATTTTTGCCCCTGATCCTGCGGAATTGCGAGCGTGGTTGCCTACAGTATATCACCGTATATACTGTCAATCAGATGAACAGAAGTAACTAGTAACTAAAGTTTTCAAATCATTGTAGTGGAGTAAAAAGTGACAAATCTGGCTCTGAGATGTAGTAGAGTACTGTAGAAGTAGAAAGTACTGAAAATTTGACATACTCAAGTATACATATACTCTTATGCAGGTCTCCGGGTCTGCGTGCGTGCGTGCGTGCGTGCGTGCGGTAATCGGTGAATGTGAAATGCATTGTACAGTGCGTTTGCAAAAATATGCCTATAAGTGCAGTCCACCAGTATTCACCATTCCCTTTGCCACCATGTTGCCTCAGATTGATGAGTGGGAAAACAAACATGCATTCTCAACGACACCTGATAATCCAGCGCAAGATTATAGCCAGGTTTATAGTGGTTCATTCCGTGTATGCACCGTCAATGGTTCCTATATTAGGCCCTTAACACATTTTGGACGGGAACTTTAGCGTTTCACCCACTTTAACCATTATGTTAGACTATAGGCCTATAGCTGTTAAAAAAAAATGCAGATCTACAAGCTCGTATAGCGCTACGAGCTTGTTGATCTGCTGTTTTTTTAAAGATCGTGAAAAATGTGTGCAAATCTTTGAATAGATATATATCTTTCACAGCAAACATTTTAACTCATATCTTTGCTTCTTGGTCGGCAGGCTAATGGGTATCATTTTGGGGGGTCCTTGACATGAAAAGGTTTAGAAAGCATTGATTTATATAGAAGACATTTAGTGTAGAATCTAGGCCTGCGGCCGTGATGCGTTAACATCCATTTGACCCCGTACTGTCACATGCGCTCAAAACTTCCCACAATGCCATTATAGCTCTTCTAAAAGTTCATTTATTTTATTTTATTTATTTTTTTATTGGCTAGGGCGAATGCATTATTTATGGGACGTTAGGAATCCGTTGCAACCTTTAACCCATTCCGACCTGAGATCAGATTCTAAAAAATGTCTTCTATACATCCCGACAGTCTTCCGTTCTGACCTGAGATCAGATTCTAAAAAAATGTCTTCTAGAATGTTTCAGTCGCTCTTTGATTTAAAAAAAAATTGCAGACCTACAAGCTCGTAGCGCGCCACTCGGTGGCGCGCTATGAGCTTGTAGATCTGCTATTTTTCAATAGGTAAAGCATAACATATAATGCTATAACACCAAAATGGATTCCCGTTCAGAATGGGTTAAGTGGCAGTGTGTTGTATCATTTGGGATTGGTTTGGAAGAGATCAAAGTGGGAAGTATCTTCATGACAGATGAAGGAGACGTGCGGGGGGGGGGGGGGGGGAGGGGGTCGAGTCATGGAGATTTCATTCTTCTCGTCTCGCTTAATTGCTGTCTGTTTTCTGAAGAGTTCATGCTCCGTTTCAAACGTGGTCTGGGAAAGTTTGGCTTTATGTTTTTTTTTAAATGTTTAATGATCCTAAATCGGCTAAGTCAGATTAATGTTCCTTTTTTAACATGTGGTGCAACTCCCCGCTATATATCCTGGCTATGTGGTTACTCTATAGCTTCATAACGGTGGACGTTCTTGTGTTCATCATCACGTATTTAATATAAATGAGTACATTTTATGCAGACCAGCTCACTTTGGTATCATTTAAAATCGGACACGAGTCGAGACGAAAAACACGATTTCCCATCGGCCCTGATGTGACTCTCGTATATAGTCTGGAGGTAATTTGATGCTAAAAAGTATCGCAGTGAGTTTGAGTTGAAAGCGGACCCCAGCATGACCTCATCAAACATTCAGTAGCAGTGGAGAGAAGAAAAAAAAACAGTTTTCTATGAACTTTGTGGAGGATGCCCTTGTCATGTTGCTGCTGCCGATGCTCTCTCTCTCTCTCTCTCTCTCTCCCCCCCCCCCCCATCCCCCACTCCTCCACCAGATCATTAGAGGCCATGCTCCTGCCCCTTTGAAGTCCATGTGCGGTCTGGCGATCTGTCTGTCACAGACCCAGCCGTGCTAATCCAGGAGACAACCTCAGCCCCTGCAGCCACCTGTTGTCCATGGGAACATCTGTCCACATCGGTCCCTGCATGCACGCACGGAGGCCTCGCTATATAGCATGGCGTGCATGTATAGCTCATCAGCTGCTTCGGCTCTGCCGCTCTGATCCTCCCCGAGGGTCTGGAGGAGGAGGAGGACGAGGAGGAGGACGAGAACCAGGAGGCTATTTATAGCGGCCTCTGCTCATGTCCGCGACTATATAGCTGTGCTGTTGTGTGTGGGTTGTGGAATTGGTTCACGAGTGAAATAACACGTACGTGTTTTTGTAGTGATGCGCGATATAAAAATGGTAAAATGGTGCATTTATATACGCTTTACATAGATTGTGCATTACATTCACCCATTTGCACACACACATTCATACACCGATGGTGGAGGAAAAACCATGCAAGGCACCATAACGAAGGTTACGTAGGTAACCATGGTTATGTGAGCGATTGGATCACTCCAATATATGATAGTTCCGTCCGCAGGCGGAGCGTCGAGCGGACTTACCGATGATCCCGTGCTAACAGCCACGGGAAAATGACGTGTGAGTGAGGCACCGCCTCCCGAGGTTACTTTGCTCGCACATGTCATTTCCCCTTCCTCGTACCCTTTCCGAGGCGTGATAGATCTCCGCGACTATAATTGGAGTGATCCAATCGCTCACATAACCATGGTTACCTACGTAACCTTCGTTATGTAGCGCTATATTGGATCACTCCAATATATGATAGTACACTACCAGATCAGTCGGAGACCTATCAATGAGAACAAGAGCCAGGCCCTCCCAGTGGAAGCGGCCAGCCCCAGCTCAATCACAGAGAGGGGCCCACTGTCTCCGAAGGAGCAGAGGCAACCCCTAAAACGGCTTGTTCCAACCGGTTCTCAGGGACCACATTGACGCGGTAGAACCTGGTGAAGGTACTAGGCGACGTCCAGCTGGCTGAGGCACAGATGTCCGAAAGGGGGACACGCTTAAGCTGCGCCCAAGAAGTAGCCATGCCCCGAACCGAGTGCGCCACCACCGCGGGCGGCAGAACCTGCCCCGCCAAGTGGTAAGCACAGGCAATTGTATCAACAAGCCAATGTGAGAGTCTTTGCTTTGAGAGCCCTTGGCCCAAGACTCTATCACCATAGCATACGAAGAGCTGATCAGTCAGTCTGACCGCCTTCGTTCGCACGACGTAGGCGTCCAAAGCCCTCACCGGGCAGAGGACGTGAGGAGCCTCACCCGAGCCCTCCCCACTCAATGGAGGGACATAGGCAGACAGGTGAAGAGGCCGATTCACATGTCCCACAGACAGAACCTTCGGCAGAAAGGAAGAATTGGGTCGCAAAGTAATACTCGATTTACCGGGACCCATCTGGAGACACTCTGCGCTCGTCGAGAGCGCATGGAGCTCCCCAACCCTCTTTGCAGAGGTGACTGCCAAGAGAAACGCAGTCTTCCATGAAAGGTGCTGAAGAGAGGCAGTATCCAGGGGCTCGAAGGGAGGCTTCCCGAGTGCTGAGAGCACCAAGCCAAGGTCCCACGTGGGGACCTGAAGAGCCTTCACTGGGCGGAGGCGCCTTACTTTCATAAAGCGTGACAGCAATGGATGGTTACCCAGCCGTCCGTCAAAGCCCTCAGAATGGCATGTAGAGATAGCGGCCATATACACCTTTAGAGTGTTGGCCGCCCTGCCCTCGTCCAGCAGTGACTGCAGAAAGTGTAGCACAATCTGAACATCACAGTGCTCCGGGTCAGCACCACAGGTCGCGCACCAAGTGCGGAACCGGTGCCAACAAACCTGGTATGTTGCAACCGTAGACGGGGCTCTGGAACTCTGCAACGTATGTAGAACTCCCTCTGGGAGACCTAGACCCGACCACCTGCGCCTCTCAGGGCCAAGCCCATAGCTGGAGGCAATCGGGGCGGGGGTGCCACAGGGCTCCCTGAGCCTGCGAAAGCAGGTCGGGCCTCTGAGGCAACTGCCACGGTGTCCCCGCGACCAGAGACAGTAGCACCCTGAACCAAAGGCGTCTCGGCCAGCGTGGGGCTATCAGAAGCAACCGATGTCCCTCCCTCCCGACTCTGTCCAGCGCAGCCTGGATCAGGGGAAATGGAGGGAAGCCATAGAGCCGCGTCAGCGGCCAGTCGTGAGCCAAGGCATCCAGGCCCAGAGGCCCTGGAGGATTTGCCAGTGAGAACCAACTGGGGCAGTGAGCGGTTTCCTGGGAGGCAAACAGGTCCACCTGTGCCCTCCCAAACCTGTTCCACAGTTGTTGCACGACCTGAGGGTGGAGACGCCAGTCCCCCTCTCTCGGTCCGTCTCTGGACAGCATGTCCGCTGCAGAGTTCTGGACCCCCGGGACATACGTGGCCCGAAGAGATGGGAAGTGAGCCTGAGCCCAAACTAAGAGCTCCCGCGTCATCTCGTGGAGACGGTGGGACCTCAACCCAGCTTGATGGTTGATGTAGGCTACAACCGAGGTGTTGTCTGACCGCACTAACACATGCCGGCCTTCCAGATGCAGAAGAAAATGCCGAAGCGCCAGGCACACAGCTCTGAGCTCCAGCACATTGATATGTTGGACAGACCATGGCGGACTCCAGCGGCCGCTGGCCGCCATGCCCCTGTACACAGCACCCCATCCTTCCAGAGAGGCATCGGTGCACACCAGTTCCCTGCGTGTCATCCTGCTGAGCGCCCTCCCTGACTCCAAGAAGGAGCGGGCACGCCACAGAGTGAGTGCGAGCACACAGGACTTCGTCACCAGGAGACGACGATGTCCGTGTCGCCGCCGATGCAGCTTGTGGGCATTGAACCAACGCTGCAGCGGCCTGAGATGAAGGAGACTTAAGGGGACCAGCGACGAGGCCGCTGTTAGCAGGCCCAGTAGGCGTTGGCAGTCCCCGACGGACACTGTCCGTCCCAGGCGGAACCGGAGGAGAAAGGACAGAATCGTCTCGACTCTCTTGGCGGGCACACTCGCCCTCATGAGAGATGAGTTTATAGCCATCCCCACGAAGACCACGTCTTGTGAAGGGGACACACGGCTCTTCTTCTCGTTCAGGACCAACCCTAGCTCCTGGATGTGTTTTAACAGGAGGCTGGTGTCCCTGGCTGCGTGCTCCATGGACGGAGCACAGAGGAGCCAGTCGTCGAGATAATTCAATACCTGAATGCCCATGGAGGAGAGGGGCTCCAGAACCGCATCCATGCATTTTGTGAAGGTGCGTGGTGCAAGAGAAAGCCCGAAGGGAAGTACCTGGTATTCGTAGGACTCTCCCTCGAAGGCGAACCGGAGGTATTTCCAGTGGCTTGGATGGATGGGCTCTTTCATGAGCCCACACTAGAAGCTCCCGCGTCATCTCGTGGAGACGGCGGGATCTCAATCCACCTTGATGGTTGAAGGCCACCACCGTAGTGTTGTCTGACCCGACCCACACATGCCGGCCTTCCAAACACTGAGGAAAATCCCATAGAGCTAGGCGCACAGCTCTGAGCTATATCACACACCATATATTGGCCTAGCTTCAGCTCATATGGGTGACAGGCAGCACAGAGAGATAAATATACAGATGAACAGTTACTATTGAACTTACAAATGTATACATAAAGCTTTATCACACCGTATATTGGCCCTTGGCTCATACTGGTGACAGCACAGAAAATATTATATACGCAGACACCCGTGTACGTATAGAATATATAGTATAACCATATCACACACCGCATACTGGCCCTTGGCTCATACGGGTGATAGAATACCAACAAGAGTCAACTGTGCAACGTATAAATATACAAGGCTGTACTACACAGTATATTGGCCCTTGGCTCATACTGGTGACAGCACAGAAAACATCATATACGCAGACCTGTGTATATATAGAATATACAGCGTAGCTATATCACACACCGTATACTGGCCCTGGGCTCATACGGGTGATAGTATACCAACAGGAGTCAACTGTGCAACGTATAAATATACAAAGCTGTATCACACAGTATATTGGCCCTTGGCTCATACTGGTGACAGCACAGAAAACATTATATACGCAGACCCATGTAATGATGTACGTATATACAATATAACTATATCACACACCGTATACTGGCGCTTAGCTCATACGGGTGATAGAATACCAACAAGAGACAACTGTGCGATGTATAAATATACAAGGCTGTATCACACGCCGTATATTGGCCCTCGGCTCATATGGGTGACAGCACACAAAGAGTTAAATGTAGTTTCCATGTTAACTTCATAATATGTGTAAATAAGTATAATATACAGTCACTTAGTTGCAATGTATAGTATAGAGAAACTGTGTCACACCACTTAGTAGCCTTGGGCTTTACAGGGGTGACAGAATACAAATAACCAGTTGCTCATGAAACTTACAAATGTACAAAGCTTTATCACACATGATAAAAGCCATATGATATACAGACACTTGGGTTAATGATATAGTATAGGAAGACCTTATCACGCACCGTTTATTAGCCTTTGGCTTTATACGGAGGGACAAGACAGGACAAAACAAGTAACAATACTTTGTGTAGTGCTTGTGCAACTGCAATGTGAATTAGCACCGCAGCCAACTGAGCTCTCGATCTCAGCTGTGCCTGGTGTACTGCGTCATGTGAGCGGTCGATTTAATACCCGCGCTATTCTGACGGATTTAAATCGCCACAGCTCCTCACGGAGAGCGAGTCACAGTAACGAGACGGGGGGAGCAGAGAAGGCGTGGCATCTCCTTCTTCCCCTGGGAGACGAGTCACTATAGCTGCCCAGTGGGCTAGCGAGACACGCTGCGCACCGTCTATAGGGAAGGCGTCCGTTCCCGAAAGTGAGAGCCGGGAGGGTAGGGACCGGCAAAACAGACAGACAGTACAGTACAACGAAAGACAGCTAGTCCAACAAGGGCAACCTCCTGACGCCGCGACACGGGCGACCGGCCCGTGCCACCGTAGCACGGTGGTGTTTTTAGCTTTAGCCTCAAACACACTGATACAAAGAAGGCAACTCAGAGAGGAGCCAAGCTGGCTGCTCAGAGGGAGTTATACGCTTCTTACGGTAAATACTTCAGTCCTTACCAACCGACTTACCGACGTCGCCGAGGAAAGAAAAGAGGAAGGGGAAATGACATGTGAGAGCAAAGTAACCTCGGGAGGCGGTGCCTCACTCACACGTCATTTTCCCGTGGCTGTTAGCACGGGATCATCGGTAAGTCCGCTCGACGCTCCGCCTGCGGACGGAACTATCATATATTGGAGTGATCCAATATAGCGCTACATAACCAGCACATCGGGAGCAATTTAGGTGGCAGGACACTTCGACACTATAATAACTCTGCGGGAGCCCCGGTTTGAACTGGGAACCGGCCACTCTACTCCTGAGCCACTGCCGCTGTAATCGGTAGCGTATCAATATCGGTATCAGATGGGTCTCAAAATAATCCTGATTATTTTCACCGATGTTGACTTTAGACTTTCAGACTTTCAGACCGTACGACGCGTGGGAACGTCATAACTCATCCAACCGTCGGATTGCGCATTGTCATTGATGTCAAACGAGAGAACAATATTCCGATTTTCTGGGGGGTGTTGGCCTCTCCTCCTGCACCGTTCTCCTTGCTGTTTGCGCATGTGCGTCGTCGTTCACTTCCCTGTATACAGCTCGGAGAGAATGCCTCGTATCTCCTGACCTAGGGAGCTCTCCGTGGTTTTACAGAGTAAAAGCGGCCTTATCTTCCCATCACCCCGAGTTTCTATTTGGAAAGAAGTCCCGGCGCTGATTGTGTTAAGAGCATCAGCTGTTAGTGGCCGTTTTTGTACAGTAGGCCTCAAGATCAGATAGAATGCTAGATTATAGTCACCAATATACACAGCTTTTAAATGTACAAATATATATAAAAAAAAAAAAAACATAATAGGTAGTAAAACAACTATAGTCAACTAGTAAAAAGCACTAGAAGTGAAAGCCCTATTATGTAATATTGTATTACATACTACACTTACTGTATATTGAACTTCGGTATCAGCCGATATGACCCTGAAAATAATCGGAAATTGGATATCGGTCGTAATTTCATAATTGTGCATGCATCTCAATTTTGTTGTTTTCTAATTTCCTCTATAAGTATTATTATTATTATTATTAATTTAAGATTTTCTAAAGATGAAAGAAAATCACACATTTTCACATTTTTTTCAAAAGATAAGTTCATGGATGAAAATAAAAATTAAATAAAAATAATTCCCTAAATTGATAAAACAAAAATGTTTAAGAAGTAGTGAAAATTGCATTATCTGCAAGCTCACATCACGCTGCGTTAACTTGTGACCTTCTGCTATTTTCACTAGAGGTATATATCAAACCTCTCTTTTGTGTCTCAAGCTAAAAGGTTTTGGACCATCTCCTGTACATCTACTATACTGTAGCATATTTTTGGTGCAGAATAAGTCACTAACACTAATCCAAAGTATACCACAGAGGATATTTCGTTCTTGTTTGAAAAAAGCCATTCTTGGTGATTTTCCACCTTACATTTCCTCCAAATTTAATTTGCAAAAAAAAAAAATGGTCTAAACCTCAGATCAAATGTCTGGCTACGGTGTGTATAGTACCAGCCCCTCGCTTTCTTGGGCCCCTGGTTGTGGGACGACCTACAATCCAGACTAAAATTGGCCTTGAAAGTTCCTTTGATAAGTTTCAAAAGGATAATTTTAAATGTACGGTCCAACACCTGCACATGTTCGGATGTGTACTAGCCTTTGCCATATATATACTGTATATATATACACCCTTAATTTCCTGTGTTGTCATGGATTTATTATTGGCTGTTGTATAATTTTAAGCTTTGAAGTGTCATTTCTGCCTCTTGGCCAGTTCCCACTTGCAAAAGAGACTCGGTCTCAATGTGTTTTACTGGTTAAGTAAAAGTTAAATAAAAACAGATAATTTTTTATTGTTATTTATTTTTTTAACCCACAATTTTGTAACCCATTTTTTCACCTTTAAACTAAATGTACTCCCGAGCTCCACACTCCCTCTGCCAACCAGGGGAGAGCAACGGGCTGACCTCATGCTTCCTTCAGTGCATGAGGAGTCCATGCCGCTTCTTTTCACCTGACAGGGTTGGACGTATATAACTATATATAGCACGTGTGGAGGAACACATTATACCAACCGGTTCCTTTTCCCCTTCCATCAGGTGTTTGACATCTAACGTGAGCTACATGTTGTGTCATCAAACACATACAGACGAGATGAGCGCTAGATATTTTATGTGGTTCTATCGACGACTAATGAGGCATTTTGTTTTCCTCAGAAGAAAGCATACACATAACATTGCATTCAGTAGCAGTGTTGAACTGAAACTTGGAGCCTGGAGTCATTCTTTCATGTCACAGTAAGTACATGTATTGTTCAATCCCCCCCCCCCCACACACACACACACACACACAAACACACACCCCCCCACCCCCTCCATTAAACAACAGACATGGGCTATAACTGACTTCAAAGACTTCGAAGTTGAGTTTTCGGAGCATATATGAGATAGAACTTCTTCTTAAGAGAGAATAGTTGATGCTAAAAGTCTCTTAGTTCAAATAAAGCACGAGGCCAGGACATTCTGTTATTCCCTTTCATGGAGTCCTTCTCTTTGCCAGCCTCTCTACGCCTTAACCCATTCTGAACGGGAACCCATTTTGGTATTAGCATCATGTTATGCTTTAGCTATTGAAAAATAGCAGATCTACAAGCTCATAGCGCGCCACCGAGTGGCGCGCTACGAGCTTGTAGGTCTGCTATTTTTGAAAAAATCGAAGAACGACTGACATTTTTTACAATCTGATCTAAGGTCAGAATGGGTTAATCAGACCAGTGTGTGTCCAGTGGAAACCTCGTATGAATCTGATCTCAGGTCAGAATGGGTTAAGTGCTGCAATACCCCCCGAGGAGGTGTCCGTCTCAATTGGCCCGGGAACGAGATCAGAACACTCATGGCCCTCCGGAGGGAGCTCGAGGCGTTGGAATGGCTGACCTCATTCATTAGACATTTCAACAAATTATCATTGCTTTCCCGCAAACGACCCCGGTGCAAAATATTATCACTCTCTCGTCTCTCTCTCTCCGAGTGCGATATGGACTTGGCATGGAACTATATACGTAACGTAATGCACTCTTTTGTCAATGTGTCTCAATTACCGCCCCATTTCATACGACACAACGTGTCCTCCGAGGGAATATTTGATATCGCTTCATTCCCTGCTGGCGGAACCGAAGCAAAACGGGGACATCCGGGCGTCGCTTGCAACGCACGGCGGCAGCTGGCACTAACGATGAACTTACACCACCCAGCAGCAGCAGCAGTGTTGGGGGGGGGGGAGTATGCAGGGGGTGAAAGTTCAGGCACGGGAGCTGCATGGGCAATGCCCCTCATTGTGTCGGTCTTTTCCTTATTGCTCAGCCTAAACAAGGGAACGTGTTCTTGTGTGTGTGTGTGTGTGTGTGTGTGTGTGTGTGTGTGTGCACGCGCCCAAGTCTGTCATGGCCGGCCGAGAGCCGAGCTGGTAGCCATTGATTGGCTGCCAGTGCGTGCGTGTGTTTTCGATGCGGAATCGCAATAGGCCACGTGGGAGGGGACTGTTACAGTATGTGGGCGTGTCCTGGCTATAGCATCCATCCATCACGATGTTGGACTCGGGTTTGAGTTGTTGAGATGATTCCAAAATGTTGTATACGGAACAAAAGTACAAGTATTATAGCACTGTGTTGTGATTATATTCGCTTGGCTCTCTGAAGCAGGGGTCCTGCAGGGGCAACGTTTAAAAATGCACACCTTATTGCCGGATATACTGAGGCTACACACTTGGAACATACTGTAGTTAGTTTGCTGCGTATAGGCCAGCGGGCTTATTGTATAATGCAAGGGGGGTACGTTCATGAGGAATGCATTATTGAACACAAGGGGGAACGTGTTGTTGACTTGTAGAGGGGAATACAAATACGTCTATGGCGGTTTTCCTATATATGCTCTCTTTGTAAAGCAGCGCTGCAACATTTTAAACAGATTACTACTGGCACAATTAACAAAGCCTGCCCCGAGGCGAGGGCGTCGCGCCAGGTATACAGTCCGAGCCGCGATGCCGGGACATCCGCGAGCATCGCCACGCAACACACACACACACACGCACGCACAGACACACAGAAACACACACACACACACACACACACTGACACCTAACACCGCACGCATACAATCCATTCCTGTCACTGTGCATTATACGACATGAAACGCGACGTAAAACAATCCGGACGCAAACTCAAGAAAACTTCCCCCCGAGCAGCAGAATCGAGGGATTGTTGTGGACGTGCTAGAAACGCCGGGGCTGGGGGAGGGTGTGTGTGTGTGTGTGTGTGTGTGTGTGTGTTGGGGGGGGGGGTCGGTTTACAGTAGCTCTCCCCGGCTAACACATATAGGGCTATAATATGGTGGTGCTGCCTGGTATGTACGAGGGGGAATCCTTGGGAAAGAGAGCAGCTGTGTATGGGGCCCCCCTTCCCATAACGTATAGCCTACTGCAGGGGGGAGAAAACAGTGGAGATCAGTGGAGTGTGTGTAAGAGTAGACGTGTGCGAGTGAAGGACCTGGCTGATCCAGGTGTTGACTGCTGCCTGGCACCCTGACAGCAGAGCTAAAGGGGAGAGAGCAGCAGTATAGGCTATACAGTATACAGCAGTATGATGGATGGATGCACGCGGGACAACAAAACCGTTATGAGGTGAAGGCGCGCTCTCTATACTCTATACTCAGGGAGTCAAGTTGATATAGTCTCCGTATAGCTGATGGGTGCAGATTCCCGAAAGATCAATGGGAAAAGGGGAATGTCCTTTACTCAAAGTGAGTGCGCGGATATTCCCTTTTTCCATGGATGCACACAAAGACACTGTACTAGTATGGCTCCCCCATATCTTGGAAGCATGCATTGAACCCTATACAAAACCCTCCCGCACACTCAGATCAGCCGACTTCCAGGAAAGCTGGAAGTATACCCTCACTGAAAGCGCCGGGACAACGTTCCACACGTCCCAAACTCGTCTCCCTTCTGGCCCCAAAACTATGGAATGCACTTCCCGTTGCAATCAGAACTGCAGCATCACTCACAATCTTCCGCCGTAGTCTGAAAACCCACCGTTTCTGACTCCATCATGGCCCATAGCACTTACCCTATACCCCCTTAGATAGCACTTTTAGACTTTTACTTTTAGATAGCATTTGAAACAGACTCATAGCATGTCATGTAGACAGCACAATAATTGCATTGTAGTCATAGCACTTCATAGTACATAATTATGTATAGCATAGTATAGCAAATATGTATAGCTTATATGTATAGTGTCATTATGTAGATATGTTCTAGTTACGTTCTTAGCTTACGCATGTTTCATGATAAATGCGTGATGTATTCCCATGCTTTTTTTGTTCTTGCCTAATGTAAATCGCTCTGGATTAAGAGCTTCTGCTAATGCCTAAATTGTAAATTGTACTATAGCCTACTGTGTGTGTGTGTGTACAAATGCACAGGTACATACATACACAGAGAGTCAGAGATGCACACTCGTACAGACACACGCATGCACGCACACGCGCACACACACGCACACACACACACACACACACACACACACACACACCCACACACACACACACACACACACACACACACACACACACACACACACACACACACACTACACACACACACCACATTATCCTGGCTGCTAACCGTTCATATGGAAGTTCTGGATCGGAGACATACGCAAGATATTCCATCTCTGGTAGTTTTTCTTTTTCCTTTACCAGGAACGAACGACGGGGGCTATAGCCCACTGTCGGCGTTCATACTGTCAACCAGACAGTGTCTTTTCTTTTTTTTCCCCTCCCTGATGATTTCAGTCAGTCAGGATGATTATGTGGGCTGAATCACAGCTCTCCAACAATGCTCGCGTTTGGTTTGAAGTCGGGAGCAACTGGTCTCGGCCTATTGCACATTCTCTCACAGCTGAAGAGCGTGTATACTATAGGCCGGAAGCCCACCACCAGGCCCAGGGCGACTTGTGCGTCCGGCTCCAGCCAATAAATAACCGTGACCGTGCCTGCTGTAACTTCAACCACTTTCAATCGTGCTGTTGTTTTTCCACAGCGGTCGCCGTTGACAGACGTCCAAAGTCCTCTGTCGTGCAACTGTGTCTGTCTTTGCCTGCAAATGGTGGTGGCTCGCACGGCGATGCTTTTTATCTGTATACGCCTCTGCTTTGGCAAACTGTGAGACTACATTTTTGGGGGATTTGCAAACAGAAAAAAAGAAAAAAAGTGAAATTTTCCTGTTGGGGAAGTTTTACTTTGAATCCCTTTTGGCACTGGTTTAGTTATAAAAAAAGAGAGTATTACTAAGGGCCGCAATTCATACTCCTATTTTCTGTTTCGGCGCTGTAGGCCTAGTGCCGAAATGATTTTGGCTCGTCAGACATTTTCAGTAGCACCGAAGAGGCGACTTTACGACGGTCGGTACCCCCCCCCCCCCCTGAACCTCAAATGACGTCACATTGTAGGCTCTACAGAGCCGAACCGACTTGTATTAGGCTCTAAAATAGGAGTATATGAATCGGCCCTTACACTCCGACATACGTCACATCAGATGGCAAAAATAGCTGATCTGTGAACTCAAGATTCAAGATGTACTCCCGAGCTCCAGGTGATTGGAATTTGTTTCAGTGCCACTCATTGCAGTAACGGGGGATATTAGAGACAACAATTAGAACATATTTCGGCGCTGCATGCCCTCAGCTTTCTTGCATCTCGACCGCCTCTGGTGAGTATAACAAGACAAGGGAAAACACATGTCATGGGCTTGTATATCTGCTCTTTTCACCAATTTTTTCACCCCAAATGTCTGCCTATTTGTGGTTATAGCCTGACGTTGGACTATTGTGATATGCAGATGAATACAGGGCTCATGTGGTTGAATCGAGCGTCACTGATCTGAATGTCTTTCCTCAAGTCAACTGGTATTTTCAAACTTCAGCTAAGCCTCAATCTAGAGAGGGAGGGAGTTTTTTGAGCTGTACCGATCTTTCTCCTTCCCGATACCATCCCCAGCTAAATGGAGAGTTGGTAACCAATTAGACCCTTGTAGATCTTTTGTTTTTTTTGTTTTTGGTTTCATTTTACGCTCTCAAGAGTTAAATCATTGTTAAACATCTAGCCTCTACTTCATTTTCAACAAGTGTATATACACAATTAGAGAATGTATAGAATAATTGTTGTTTGGATCAACATTTGGCAAAAGCATGGAATTGTATAGACAAAATATTATCCAACGACAACACAATATTCTTTAGTTTTGGGTCTGAGAGAGGCTATACATCTCTTGGCTAAATTGCTGAATAATACATGGGCCTTTGATATGAAAAAGGTTGAAAACCACTGCAATACACGCAACTTAAATATCAGTCATAACATATAGACCATAGAGCATGGGTCCTCAACGTTTTTGGCTGGGGACCCCCGGAAATGCTTTGGCCATGTCTCGCGACCCCCCCCCCACCCATCTCTCTCCCCACCCCCAATACTAATTGACCGGTACAATAACCTTAATATTAGAGAACATGTATCATAAATGAATACTGAAACCAGATTAATTAAAGCAGAAATAACGTGCAATTTAAAATGTTTTTTGTAGTTTGTCTATGTCCCTCAAAGTTGTTACTTGTCACGCCTCGCTCCTTTGCCTTTGAATTTGAGCTTTGACTCATTATTATTATTAGGTCCAAACCACTGGACTGATATTTGGCTTGACCTTAATGCTTATGTGGTTGATGTTCTGTATTTGCTTAAGTCAAGAAAGGAAGTTGTTGTTACTATTCTTGCCTTTGTACTTGTTTACTAATACTGCAGTCTAATGTTTACTAATACTGCAGTCTAATGTTTACTAATACTGCAGTCTAATGTTTACTAATAATGCAGTCTAATGTTTACTAATACTGCAGTCTAATGTTTACTAATACTGCAGTCTAATGTTTACTAATACTGCAGTCTAATGTTTACTAATACTGCAGTCTAATGTTTACTAATACTGCAGTCTAATGTTTACTAATACTGCAGTCTAATGTTTACTAATACTGCACTCTAATGTTTACTAATACTGCAGTCTAATGTTTACTAATACTGCAGTCTAATGTTTACTAATACTGCAGTCTAATGTTTACTAATACTGCACTCTAATGTTTACTATACTGCAGTCTAATGTTTACTAATACTGCACTCTAATGTTTACTAATACTGCAGTATAATGTTTACTAATACTGCAGTCTAATGTTTACTAATACTGCACTCTAATGTTTACTATACTGCAGTCTAATGTTTACTAATACTGCAGTCTAATGTTTACTAATTCTGCAGTCTAATGTTTACTAATACTGCAGTCTAATGTTTACTAATACTGCAGTCTAATGTTTACTAATACTGCAGTCTAATGTTTACTAATACTGCAGTCTAATGTTTACTAATACTGCAGTCTAATGTTTACTAATACTGCACTCTAATGTTTACTAATACTGCACTCTAATGTTTACTATACTGCAGTCTAATGTTTACTAATACTGCAGTCTAATGTTTACTAATACTGCAGTCTAATGTTTACTAATACTGCACTCTAATGTTTACTATACTGCAGTCTAATGTTTACTAATACTGCACTCTAATGTTTACTAATACTGCAGTATAATGTTTACTAATACTGCAGTCTAATGTTTACTAATACTGCAGTCTAATGTTTACTAATACTGCACTCTAATGTTTACTATACTGCAGTCTAATGTTTACTAATACTGCAGTCTAATGTTTACAAATTCTGCAGTCTAATGTTTACTAATACTGCAGTCTAATGTTTACTAATACTGCAGTCTAATGTTTACTAATACTGCAGTCTAATGTTTACTAATACTGCAGTCTAATGTTTACTAATACTGCAGTCTAATGTTTACTAATTCTGCAGTCTAATGTTTACTAATACTGCAGTCTAATGTTTACTAATACTGCAGTCTAATGTTTACTAATACTGCACTCTAATGTTTACTAATACTGCAGTCTAATGTTTACTAATACTGCAGTATAATGTTTACTAATACTGCAGTCTAATGTTTACTAATACTGCAGTCTAATGTTTACTAATACTGCACTCTAATGTTTACTATACTGCAGTCTAATGTTTACTAATACTGCAGTCTAATGTTTACTAATTCTGCAGTCTAATGTTTACTAATACTGCAGTCTAATGTTTACTAATACTGCAGTCTAATGTTTACTAATACTGCAGTCTAATGTTTACTAATACTGCAGTCTAATGTTTACTAATACTGCAGTCTAATGTTTACTAATTCTGCAGTCTAATGTTTACTAATACTGCAGTCTAATGTTTACTAATACTGCAGTCTAATGTTTACTAATACTGCACTCTAATGTTTACTAATACTGCAGTCTAATGTTTACTAATACTGCAGTCTAATGTTTACTAATAATGCAGTCTAATGATAAAACCAGGCTTGTTTCCATTCTATGCCAGCTTGGAAAATCAACAATGGTGGACATTGTAAACAAAGTGGAAATGCTAATTTGGAACTGAAGACTGAAGGAGAGGAGGAATTATACAAAGTAGGGTGACATTGATGACATCACCATGAGGACAAAATCAGTTGAGCTGTTCTGAGAGCAATTTCCATTAAAGCACCTACTGTATAATATGATTGTTCAAAATTGGTTATTTGTGGGGATAGAAAACACACATTGGAGCCCCAAAAACACAAAAGAAATGGAAAAAGTAGAATTTTATGTTATAGGTCCTTTAAGGTGAGACACCCCAGGTGAAATCATGATTTTTCATTTTTTTTTTTTTTTGCTATTTTGCTTCCTAAACATGTTTTCTTTCAAACTAAAGCAAAATACACATTAAAAATACAGATTTAGATGTTTAGTTGGATAGTTTATTTTAGCCAATGACAGCTCGTTTTTCGGGGTGAAAAGCCACCATCTCTATTTTCATGGTTGGTTGTTGGTACAAAGGAAGTGACCATATTTGGATCAGACCACAGTCAGCTTGAGGTCCAGACCTTTCCAATGATATATGCCATTATATGTTGTTGCCAAGGTTTGGATGAGATATTTTGTCTCAAAATAGTGGCTTCAAATAAAACGTTTTGGAATTTTACAATACAAATCTTTAAAGGCCGTTTTCTCAAAATGAGTTTTCCTCATACTTGGGACAAAGAATCTCCACTTCAGTTGAACTCACATACACCAAACTTTCCAGTCTTATTCCTAACTATATTCCGCAGACATTTACACATGGATTTGTTGATATATCATTCACAGCCTGATTTACATCACATTTTATACCAAAAAAATGCCGAAAATTGGGTTTTTTATGCCTGTTGACACTATTTTCTGATTTGTGGAGTGATAATTAGAGATATCAAAAATCCCATGTGTAATTTTCTTTGTCTCTAATGTGTCAACAAAATGAAATGATAATTTTGAACCTGGCTTTATCCGATCTTCAGATTTATCGTCCCGAAATGTATGCAAATTAGCGCATATAATGCCTAATTTGCATATTTAAACATATAATTTCAGAAAACTTGTAATACAAAAAATCTTAGTTTTAATATAAGTAATCAACTGGAGAAGTTTCATTGTGATAGCTATTATTTAACTTTTTTTCCCTATTCACCTGGGGTGTCTCGCCTTAAGGACATTTTATGCATGTACTCTATGTGTGATATGTGTACTAGCAAAGACATTTTCCAGCCATTCAGTTGATTCTTTTTTTTTTATAATTTGGGGACCCCCCAAAATAATTTGGCGCCCCCCCTAGGGGTCGCGACCCACGTGTTGAGAACCCTTGCCGTACCACTCCGATACCACTGTGGAATACATAAATCAATCTATAGGTCAGTGGTTCTCAAAGTGTACAAAATGTGTATATAGGGTCCAGGTGGTTCCACTTGTTCACTTCTCAGAGTTATGGGGGGTCCCTGAAATTAAAAGTTTGAGAACCACAGACCCAGGATTCAGGAATAAATACGAAATCCATTAATAATAGCTAAAGTGCAGCTTCAAGTTAGAAAAAAATATAGTAAATTGTACAGTATATGTAAGAATATAGAACGGTGAAAGAGTGTCTCTCGGAAACAGGTTCAGGTTAGTGACTGACAGTGATGAACAGCTGACCATATAAGGAGAGGAGGCGGGGACAGAGAACCTTTGTGGTATCTTTAATGATACGTTGATAAGTGTGTGTGTGTGCTGTGCAACGGAAACAGAAATATACAATATTTGGAATTATAAACATATCCAACAAACAAATGGCAGCTCAATCCAGGTAATAAATCGTATTCATATAATCATCAAGTCAGGATGCACTTGGTAAAAACATTCATAAATCAGATATCATATATATATATCCTAAAGCATCAAATAAGACATATAATAATAATATATATAATTATATAATATCTTAAAGCATCAAATATGGGATTAAATATGAGAAACTATGTAATCTATATAAATAATGAATCAGGAATAATGTAGGCCAGATAGATATAAAGAAAGCATCAATCAATTATAGGAAATATATAAACATAAATATAATATGTCAATTTAGGGCTGGATCTACCATATGGGCACTTTGGGCACATGCCCAGGGGCCCTTGGCATCAAGGGCCCCTCCACGGTGGGCATTATATATATTTTTTTATTTTTTTATTTTGCTCCACAATATTGTCATCCAATTTTTTTTTTATCCAATTTGAATCAAATAAATGTGTAAAAAAAAAAAGAGTCGAAATGAGTGTTTTATTGTTGGTGCATTGCATGCTGCTGTCAGTGCTGGTGTGGGTACCATTGGCTGTTCAATTGCCTTCAATTACAAGGTGGGTGGGCCCATGCTGGGCTGCGTGTGACTGGTGACGTTAGGTCAGGTGACAGGTGATTCTGGTTCCGTAGCGAATGTGCTAAAATCAAAGCAAGCAGGTAGCAGCAGCCAGGATAAATAATAAAATGGACGGTAAACAAGAGCCTATAAGTGCCACAAGTGGGCATGCCAAAAGAGCAAAAAAAGCAGAAAAGGACGCGGTAATAAAACATGTACCACGGATAACTTCCTTTTTCAAAAAAGCTGCTCAACAAAGTGAAGAAGACGACAACAACAACAACAACGTGGAGGAGCAGCAGCAGCAAAACCCACTCGCCAGCGCCAGCCACAGCCTGGATGTGGATGATCATCACCTGGAAGCTTCAGCAGCTTCAACCCTTAACCAGCTCAACGACAACTAGATGATGAAAATAATAATGCTATTATAGTGACAACAACGAAGAGGAAGACCAAGGCGCTGCGGCTGAAGGCGGCGACATGGAGGGCCTGCATGCAGCCGCGCTCTCTCCTCCTCATATCCAAATGACTTGAGCCGTGACAGCAGATGACCTGACGCAGTTTCGAGCTCATATCATCACTGAGGAAGATAAGACTCCTGCTAACGTGTTGAAAATCGCAATAAAACGCCAGGCGTCGTTCCCTGGTGTTTTTATTGCTCTCAGGCTTTTCCTAACACTGCCTGTGTCAAACTGCGAGGGAGAGAGGTCCTTTTCAAAACTAAAACGCATCAAAAATGAACTCATGAGTTCATTTTTGATGAGTTTTAGTTTGTGTGTGGTTCTGCAGAACCACCACATGACTCAAGAAAGACTGTCAGCGCTGTCTTTAATGTCCGTGGAGTCCGACATGGATTTTTGATGACGTCGTCAAGGAGTTCTCACGCAAGAAATCACGAAAGAAGAACTTCTAAAGGTAAGAATAATTTTAAGCTTAGCTGTCTGTGCAATAAGCAGTGTGCAGTATACAGCAGCAGTGTTTTGTTTTTCTGTGTGTTTGATGTTTGTCTGCTGTGTGTGCAATGCATGTGATTATTGGTTTATATTGTGCATAGCGTGCCGGCAGGCCTATGGAACATGCATGATCATCAATGGGTATAGGCTAGATAAGGCTAACTGGCAACTGCTGCTAGAATGAAATTCAGGACCATGGACAGTGCTTGCTTTTTGATGAATTGAACATGGTGGACCCTCTTGTAAACAAGTGTTAATGCTTAATTGGGTCGTCCATTCAACAACCTTTGTATTGAGTTTGTGCTTGTAATGTACTGTAATCCTGCAAACTATTAACGGTGTTAATGCATATTTCAATCAATCAATCAAGCTTTATTCTGTTTTTTGTGTGTTGGCTCATTGGCTGTTTGGCTAGGCAAGGTGTAGTGTATGTCACAATAGGTGGTTAGTCCAGTTTCTTTTTAGGCTGTTTGCTTTTTGTGGTTTTAAGTTACAGCTTGTAACCTTGGTCCCTTTCTATGTCCCCATTAAATCAATCCAATCCCCAAAGCAGAAGAAGAGAGAGTCTGAGAAGAGAGAGAGAGATGCTGATACATTTGAGACTTTTGAGTGCACTCTAATGAACATTACAAATTTAAAAAAAAATCTGACTATTTGAAATAGTATACAGTTGATTTGCCCTTTTATTAATTCATTGAGAAATACACTGGCACTGGTGACTGGCTCATATTTATTTATCATAATTATTAACTAAATAATTTGCTATGTGGGTCAAATTAAAATGTATTTGTTACTGCCTGGCTGTCACTCTGTAACCTGACTGCGAGGCGCCTGCCAATCGGCCAAAAATAATGCCCAAAACAGTCAGTGTTTTTCCCGGCAGCGCGTGCATGGGGCCCTTTGAAGCTCACAACGCGTTACAACAACGTGACACATTGTGTTACCAAGTGGGATCGTAGATCGGCTGTTTGTCAGTAATAAAACCTTTTTAATGACATATTGGACATGAGGCAGACTTGCAGGTGAAGATAAAAGTTCCAGGCCTGGACAACATAGTGAATAATAAAGAAAATAAAGAACTCAAAACAACTCAAACAACATAACACAACTTAACTGTGAACAGAGAGGTACTGGTGTCAACCTCTCCCCATGGCAGCACAAACTCTACTGAGCCATTTCCCCCTTTATATAGACTCCTGACTCCACCCCTGGCTAAGCAGTCAGCGAATCACAAGGCATTTAACACCCCCAAGCAATCAGAGCTCTCTTCAGGCCATCAAGGCAGCTTCCCAACTACACAGCATCTGCATAGATAAACACAAGTATATTAATGTCAAACAGCAGAATGTGCACCTTCTGTGGGACTGAGAATCAACTTGTTATACACATATCATACAGAAACAATACAATGAACATGTATTGTAGAACAGCATATTTACTCTGACAGAGGCTGCTCTGTCACAGTGATCTTGTAGAGTGCACTGAGTCTCATCACCAAATCTAGCAGATATTTGTGATAAGTCTACACTAGTGCACTGTATATAGACTGAAAAAAACAGGTAAAGTGCAAGTGACATTGACGAAGTGACATTGACTTGCGTCAATAAG
Source organism: Protomyctophum bolini (assembly GCF_963924005.1). NCBI lineage: Eukaryota > Metazoa > Chordata > Actinopteri > Myctophiformes > Myctophidae > Protomyctophum > Protomyctophum bolini. The sequence continues at coordinate 42,070,905 of NC_137869.1, forward strand.
GCACCCTCTGCGTTGCCATGACGGGCGAGGAGAACCCCCGTTCTAGGCCCGCGAGTCTCTCTAAAACTGCACAGGGCCACCCTGTATAGCAGTCCGACGTGCCAAAATGCACACATCACGCGACGCATGACGGACCGCGTGTATGTTTCTAATGTCTACTACGTGCACTGCAGCATATCTCGGCGCGCGCCGCCGTCCTGACCTTCGTATATTATATATAGGCGAGACTCACAAAAACAAAACAAAAAAAAATAAACTTGACAGGGGTATATGTGTTATTCAGTTGGCACCCATTATACGGTGAGGTTCCATAATGGTTGTACTTAGCCAGACAGTTGATTGAACGCAGTCTGTTCCTCCGTATAGCACACATGTAGTATGACCACCGTGCATTGTACTGTTTACCTTACCGTTTCAATTCAATTAGCCGCCATGTCACAGAGCGGCGGTGCTGCTGCAGCCGCCGTTCGCTTTGGGAAATCGCTTTCCACCTCCCGCCGGTCCCGCCCGCCGCCGCGCGTTTTCTCATCTCGTATAATGACTTCATGCATGACTTTTTCTGTCTTTACGGCTCGTTATGAACCGTACCATCGCAAACGCACTCCGATTTTTTTCCACGTCCTCCATAATTTCCACATTACGCTCTCCAGATCTTTTGCGAGATGATTGAAAGTGGGGGGGGGCTGCATACGTACCCCTCCCTTAGCCCCCCCCCCCCCCCCCCCCCCCCCCCCCATCCCAACAACCCCTCTCCAAATGCAGTGGTAGTTCCCAAAATCGTGATGGAGGGAGCAAGGGGGGTGGGGGGGGAGGGGTTTGTGGGGGGGGGGGGGGGGTTGTAAAGGGTGCTGGCTCCCAGGCAACCGATGTGATGAAATCCGTCTCGGCGAGGTCACCCCCGCTTGCAGTCTAGTAGTGTAATTGGAGACAAACAAAAAAGGTTCTTGATTTGAATCCTTACACCATCCCTCCGGCATGTCTGTTTGAAAGAGGGGAGTCGTCGAGAAGCTGGCCAGGGGTGTATATATATGTGTGTGTGTGTGTGTGTGTGTGTGCAGTTGGCTGCTGTAACGGTTAAGGAGACATTCGGCGTCCCTCCAATCAATCCCCTTAAAGAAAGGGCAACAGTGATTTGTCTGCGGCCATTTTGCCTGTCAGAGGTGTTTAGCTTCCTCGCGCAATAATGGCTCTCGCAACTCATGGGTAAACAGGCCATTTACTCGGCTGTTTATTTGGAGGGATGGAGGGACGCGCAGCGCAGCGCAGGCTGTCTGACCCGGTTTCCAACCGGCAACCCCGTGCCTGGAGAGACTGCAGGAGAGGGTCGCGGGTATAGAAGTGATAGGAGAAAAGGGGGGGGGGGGGGGGGGGGGGGGGGGAAGGAAGACCCAATTTATTTGGAGTAATTGGCTCCACTTGAGCAAACAGCGCCTTTGCTTTGCCCAGCGTCTGCTCGACCTTAGCCGGTGCCAGCAACGAGGAGGAGAGGGGGGGGGGGCGAAGTCCCTCCACTTCTTTTTTTTTTCCTTCCCTTCTTCTCCGGCACAGGGTCAAGAGAGAGAGAGAGAGAGAGGAACTAATTGGGTCGTTGTTGAGACGGCAGAGCTCCTCCATGATCCGTATTTTATAACTTTGGCTCGACACCCTGAGCCCCTCGTGAAGCCATTTGGATTATTATTGCTTGAAAAAGCCCTCTGCAAAACCTACAGTATATATGCCTCCGCTTCACATGTGAGCTTGGCAGCCAGCTGCACTTCTTTACCATTAAACAATGAGAAATCCCCCTTAAGCTGTTCAGTTTCCCATCATTCCTGATTGCTGTAATCGGAATATTTTACTACTCCTAATACTAATACTACTACTACTACTACTACTAATAAACTACCAGTGTTGGGAAGTTCATTTATTTTATGAACTAGTTCAGTTCACAGTTCAGCAATTGAAAAAGGAACTAGTTCAGTTCATAATTCAACATTTTGAACTAACGTTCATGGTTCAATTTTTTTTGTTTTGTTATTTTTCGTTATTATTATTATTTTATTTTAATTATTGCCACAGCCCATAGCCATATAGAACCGCAGACTTTTATTGAATAAAAAAAAAACCTTGGGGATTAATAAAGTGACAACTTTTAAAATATATCCATTACCATTAACCAAATTAATCTTATTATATACATTTTGTTTTTACATTTTGGGAGAAAAAAATGGCACTTTGCAATGTGAAATGCCACCAAATTCTTAATCTTTTCATTGTCTTTATTATATGGGCCAACTTGTGAAAGCTGCATGCTTTTATTGTGAAGAGTCTCGTTCTCACAGCCTCACAGCCACAGCTGCAACGCGTTGTGAGCTGGTAGATCAGCTATTTTCAGCATGGAACACGTGGGGTCCCTACTGTACTGTACTGTCACTGTACGCCTACTGTCACACCCAGAACCATCATATTTACAGTTGATATGTGTGTGTTAGCTAGGCTGCGCAACAGTGACACTTGGTGTGAAAACACTATTTTCGTGCTCGGACAGACCCAGGCAGGCCAGCCCAGGGACACACAAAGCTTCGTAATGAAGTGGTTGCACTTAAAAAAAGAAGAACCATACACATAGCCTATATATATTCTGTATATCCAAGTATATATGCCAAGTATTTAACGGTGATGTGACAATATAGCTGATTCTAATTTCTAGGAGTATATAGAGTTAATGGCTTATCTCTAACGGTGCACATACAGAAATGTCACAACTCGATACTCTGAGACGGGGAAATGTTGTTATCAGATCAAAGTGAAATGAACGGTATGGTCGTTTTCTGGTTGCCTTTTCATGTTTTATCTCCGCTGTGTGTGAAGGAAGAAAAACAATCACATCTGAAACTCACCGCAGCCACTCTGGGACACACCAAAAGGAAACAAATAGAGAAATGAATCAAAATCTGATATGCCTAGATAACGCCGGGCACAGCACTTTTTTTTACCCCGTGAACTGGAAAAACACATAACTTTCTCTGCCGTGTGTGTGTGTGTGTGTGTGTGTGTGTGTGTGCGCGACCGTGCATGCATGCATGTATATGTTTGCGTGTACACGTATGTGTGCGTGCGCGCGTGTGCGTTGGTATGCGATAGGGTGGTCTCCCTTGTCAAAAGGACGTGCTAACAGACAGGGGAAAGCCCGGCTCTGTCACTCACTCCCTTTCGACATCTCGGGGGGTGGGGGGGGGGGGCACCACAGGGTCCTGGTCACCGGGCCCCATGGCCCCCATCGTGGCCCCCATGGTGTTACAGTATACAGTGCTTTAGTGTATACGTGCCACAGAACTGTCCCTGTTGCAGGAAAGAGGAAGCTCTCTGAACAATAGGGCTGGCCCAGGGCCATGCAGGCAGAGCATCGGCGGGGGGGGGGACCGGTGGGGGGTGTTAACGGACACATCTCTCTGGAGCTCTATAACCCCTGACAGATTGCACCATGCGAAAAAATATCAGA
>NC_137869.1:42074585-42077085 GCF_963924005.1 Protomyctophum bolini
CCTCCATGATCCGTATTTTATAACTTTGGCTCGACACCCTGAGCCCCTCGTGAAGCCATTTGGATTATTATTGCTTGAAAAAGCCCTCTGCAAAAACCTACAGTATATATGCTCCGCTTCACATGTGAGCTTGGCAGCCAGCTGCACTTCTTTACCAATTAAACAATGAGAAATCCCCCCTTAAAGCTGTTCAGTTTCCCATCATTCCTGATTGCTGTAATCGGAATATTTTACTACTCCTAATACTAATACTACTACTACTACTACTACTAATAAACTACCAGTGTTGGGAAAGTTCATTTATTTTATGAACTAGTTCAGTTCACAGTTCAGCAATTGAAAAAGGAACTAGTTCAGTTCATAATTCAACATTTTGAACTAACGTTCATGGTTCAATTTTTTTTGTTTTTGTTATTTTTCGTTATTATTATTATTTTATTTTAATTATTGCCACAGCCCATAGCCATATAGAACCGCAGACTTTTTATTGAATAAAAAAAAAACCTTGGGGATTAATAAAGTGACAACTTTTAAAATATATCCATTACCATTAACCAAATTAATTCCTTATTATATACATTTTGTTTTTACATTTTGGGAGAAAAAAATGGCACTTTGCAATGTGAAATGCCACCAAATTCTTAATCTTTTTCATTGTCTTTATTATATGGGCCAACTTGTGAAAGCTGCATGCTTTTATTGTGAAGAGTCTCCGTTCTCACAGCCTCACAGCCACAGCCTGCAACGCGTTGTGAGCTGGTAGATCAGCTATTTTCAGCATGGAACACGTGGGGGTCCCTCTACTGTACTGTACTGTCACTGTACGCCTACTGTCACACCCAGAACCATCATATTTACAGTTGATATGTGTGTGTTAGCTAGGCTGCGCAACAGTGACACTTGGTTGTGAAAACACTATTTTCGTGCTCGGACAGACCCAGGCAGGCCAGCCCAGGGACACACAAAGCTTCGTAATGAAGTGGTTGCACTTAAAAAAGAAGAACCATACACATAGCCTATATATATTCTGTATATCCAAGTATATATGCCAAGTATTTAACGGTGATGTGACAATATAGCTGATTCTAATTTCTAGGAGTATATAGGAGTTAATGGCTTATCTCTAACGGTGCACATACAGAAATGTCACAACTCGATACTCTGAGACGGGGGAAATGTTGTTATCAGATCAAAGTGAAATGAACGGTATGGTCGTTTTCTGGTTGCCTTTTCATGTTTTATCTCCGCTGTGTGTGAAGGAAGAAAAACAATCACATCTGAAAACTCACCGCAGCCACTCTGGGACCACACCAAAAGGAAACAAATAGAGAAATGAATCAAAATCTGATATGCCTAGATAACGCCCGGCACAGCACTTTTTTTTACCCCGTGAACTGGAAAAACACATAACTTTCTCTGCCGTGTGTGTGTGTGTGTGTGTGTGTGTGTGTGTGCGCGACCGTGCATGCATGCATGTATATGTTTGCGTGTACACGTATGTGTGCGTGCGCGCGTGTGCGTTTGTATGCGATAGGGGTGGTCTCCCCTTGTCAAAAGGACGTGCTAACAGACAGGGGAAAGCCCCGGCTCTGTCACTCACTCCCTTTCGACATCTCGGGGGGTGGGGGGGGGGGGCACCACAGGGTCCTGGTCACCGGGCCCCATGGCCCCCTCGTGGCCCCCATGGTGTTACAGTATACAGTGCTTTAGTGTATACGTGCCACAGAACTGTCCTGTTGCAGGAAAGAGGAAGCTCTCTGAAACAATAGGGCTGGCCCCAGGGCCATGCAGGCAGAGCATCGGCGGGGGGGGGGACCGGTGGGGGTGTTAACGGACACATCTCTCTGGAGCTCTATAACCCCTGACAGATTGCACCATGCGAAAAAATATCAGACCGCCAGACGCCTCTGGGCCTCTGTGTGGAGGGGGGGAGGGGGGGGTTACACCGGGGGTATACTATACACCGACGAGGGTACAGTATGAGGAGTCACGCGCCGGTCACTCACTCCTCGGCAGATTCTAAGTTATTGGATCGTGCGGGGTGGGGTGGGTGGGACTGGGGGGGGGGGGGGGGGGGGGGGGGTGGGTGGGAGTGCCCTGGAGAGGTTGTGTAAATGATTTGTCCGTATACCCTCTTCGGAGTGAAAGTATCGTAACACTATGCGGAATGTATAAAAACCGCGGGTTTGTTTGTTTGTGCGCTGGCGGCGCAGGCGGAGGTATGTGGTCGACGGTGACAAAGACATATAAACGCAGGGGAATGCGTGTTTGCTTGTGCTTGCGGGCGCGCGCGGCGCGCGTGTGTGTGTGTGTGTCGGCTTACATTATATTTCTGAGCCTGTGTATACGTTGCATGTGAGTCTGAGTTTACATAGTATATTTACATTCGTAGGTGTGTGTCACAAGTTGGTATTTGTGTATTTACAGTGCGTGCATGCGTGCGTGTGTGTGTGTGTGTGTGTGTGTGTGTGTGTGTGTGTGTGTGTGTGTGTGTGTGTGT
>NC_137869.1:42082085-42102372 GCF_963924005.1 Protomyctophum bolini
GCGTGGAAGGAACACGTTATTTCCGACCAGTTCCTTTCCCCTCCATCAGGCACCCCGGTGCCAAGACCGTTTGACAATAGCAATGACAATAACAAGCTCACAACGCATCACCTTGCGACACGTCGTTGTGAGCTTGTAGATCTGCTATGTTTCAAAACGCTAAAGTAGTGAATTAACTAGTTTTGTAATAGTAATCGTAATCTACAAAGTACAGTAAATCATGTGTTCCAATAACTGTAGTGGAATAAAAAAGATTTGCCTCTGAGATGTATAGAAGATGTGAGACGAGGTAAAAGTACCGAACATTGGAAATAGTAATTGAGACCGTATACTGTAGGTCGCAGATTACTATGAGAACCTGCAAAACGCGTCCGTCAGTCGGCCCTTTAGGGGCGAGGTCGCTTCTCGCCCTAAAGGGCGTCTTACTGGTGTAATAGTACCTCATGTATAGGCAAACGTTTGGTACAAGCTCACAACGCGATGACGCTTGTTGATCTGCTATTCTCAGCAAAACATAATATATTAGGATTACGTAAATCCAGTGTTATGATTGTGAATTGGGCCATACTGCATACTACTAAAATTAGTACTTGCAGCAATGTATTGCCTCTCCTACTTTTACTACACTAAGACATCAGAGTATACTTTTTCCACCGCTTATACAACCTGTGGAGAGTTGTTGGACTCCGTCCACTGAACGCTTTCTTGATTCCAGCGGACCTTTTCGGCTTTGTCTGTGCACTGTCACTTTTTGAGTACTTACATGGAACCTCTGCGGTAAACCCCAATCAATCATAGCCTATTGTCCCACTGAGTTCTGTGGTTTTTAAGAGAGAGAGAGAGAGAGAGAGAGAGAGCATGTTATTATAGGAAGGCTTAAATGAAAACGCAGGAGGTTTTGAAATCCCGGGGAAAGCCTGGGATTTTCAACCAAAGCCGGTCAATGAATTCCACGGAACGCTGCTGCTGCGGGATGGCATGACGTTGTACAACAAAAAAAAAAGGACCCCACTTTGGAAACCACTGCACTGGACAATATGCATAATTATGCTAAATGGGCTTCTGAGCGGTGTTGCCAGGTTTTGCGAGAGAGAGACAAGCAGCCATATAGGTCTATATGAAAAGAACCCCAAAAGAACCGACTATATACAGGCTATACATGAGCGCTTTTAAACCTATACACATATCTTTGAAAAAATAAATAGAAAATAAAAAGGGGATTATTATTACAAAACATGCATTAGCAACTTCAGCCCCCCCCTCCCCCCCAAAAAAAAAGAAAGAAAGAAAAAAAAAAAGGAAAAAAAAGAGTGCAAACTTGCAACCATCAATAACTTTGCAAACGACTTGGCAACACAGATTCGGACACATATAAGCCCAGAGGGTCCCCCCTATAGCCGGCGTGCTGCATGTCGAAGCCACGGTGTCACCAGTTCCGCCCCCCCCCCCCCCCCCCCCCCCCCTGAAGACTCCCCGTCCTCCTCTCCGTCTCGGTCTCCGGTGACATCATATAACTCGGCAGGTCCGTCCGTCCGTCCGTCCGTCCGTCCAACCGCTGCCAAAGAAAATGACGCGCCCTCCGCTAAGGCCTCGGGGCTCCTGATGAGGCGAGAGACAAGGGCGTCCCACGGAGCCCGACAGCGCTGCTCTGGCAGCGCGCCCACGTCAACATCCCACCCTCGGACAGAACCCCGGGACCGGAATGCAATGATATCACTAGACTAGAACCCCCTGTTTTTTTTTTACAGCCCGCAACAGGGCCCCGAATGCCATCAATCACACATACAGTACAGCATGGACATGTGTGTACGCTTTATGACCGAGGGAATCTCGTAGCGCGCCATGCAAACGAGAGGAAAAAGGGGCTGAGAAAGTGTGCTACCATTTCCAACACCTGGGAGTTTGGCTCTTTTCTCGACGTTGACGCACGGGACTCGTCGGCACTTGTGTTGCAATGTGTACTTATTATTATAAGCAACTTTGGGCTTGTTTCTTTTTGGGTATACATTTGCTGGTAAAGATTGGAAGTTGTGGGTTATGTTTTTATGTTGTTTCTCCGTGCGTTTGTTTCCTAAGTGTCGTTGCTTATTTGGGCCTTGCTTGCTGTTGTTGTTTAACCCGTGGTTCTTGAGCTTTTTCATGTCACGGACCCGCAATTGAGTGAATGTATTTGTCCGTGGACGCCCCTTCTGATGATATTTTGTGCCAGGGATCCCCATGCAAGATTAGTATAGGATAATTAAAGTGTTTTAAAACAGTCCACACATGTCTTTGAGTATGCACAGCTTTCCGGTTTGTGTGAACACAAACATTGGCCTGTGATTGGGGGATCACCCCATAGCGATCACGTGATTGGCTGCGCAAAGTACATAGCCTAAGATAAAAAAGTGAGGGCAGAAAAGTGAAAACGCCAAAGTGATTGGCCGGCCGTAACGACATTTAGTGTCATCCGTTCTATTCTACATGTTTGTAGATTGGCTATTTTCTGATTGCTGATGTATACAGTTATAGTCGGATTCAAGTGATAAAACAACATTTGATGCTATTAACTGATTCTGCTGTATATATATTCACTATACTTGTGGGCTTGTTGCCATAGACCTGGTTGCTTATTTCTCTCGCAGGAGAAAAAAAAATAGCGCACCTCCCGCGGTCGTGTCGATGAAGCCTTTTCCACGACGTCAGGGAACCGAAGCGGGCGCCTCATAATTCAAAGGAAATGCTGTGCGTGACTATTTATATAGGGTGTGTGTTTGAGTGGAGTTGTTTCAGCTCGAATAGACTTGTCCTGGAGTGCTCTCCGCAGACAACTGTATACATGTCATGTGCGTACTGTCTCTATTAACAGTTAATATTATAATCTAGTCTAATAATCTAATAATATATAGTCTGTTTTGGGTTTCTTCCCTGAGCTGAAAGCCTTTGAGTCAAAAGACCCAATCGAAACCTTGGTGACACACCAAAATCAGCCCCTCCCTTCTTATTGTCATACAACAACAGCTGTGGCCGAGGCTTAAGTTCAGGTGGGTGGTGATAGGGTGAAAACCAGATATACTTAATGATCTGGTGCCTGGTGGGTGTGGCCACATGAACATGAACATTTTAAAGGGACACTTCACCACTTTTTGCAAAATATGTTAATGACGTTTAGAAGATTTAGAACACTTTCCTGTATAGGTCTTTATGTGTGTAATATGTGGTTTTTAGATATTTTTGATTTTAGCAGTGAGCCCATGCAGTGTCTCTGATGTCATGGACACTGCAGGGCTCACTTCCTTCCTGCATGACTACAATTCCCATAATGCACTCCTCCTCCTCGTGGATAGGGGGAGGGCTGTCTTAGGTCACATTCTCACCAGAGAGCTTTGCTGCGATTAAAACGAATCCTGCTGCGCATTTTCAGAAAGTGCGCTTCGTTTGGCAGGTGTGAAGGCTCATTCGAATCCTAATGCGCAGCAAAGAACCGCATTTTACTCCGCCCAAAAACGGGGGTTTCGCTTCGCTTCCAATCGCACTTGACTACGATTCGGTGCAGGTGTGAATGCAATCCGCAGTAAATAAAGGAAATGAAGCAAACAATGTGGCGGGTGAGGAGCTGAACACAGTTGGAGACGGGGAAGGCATATTTTACGCAGCGCAAAGATGTCCCGTTACTGTGGATAGACGACGTGGTCGAATGAGGAGACTGTCTGAAGCCCTGATCGAAATGAGGACGTGTACATTAATCAATTGCTTAGAAAACACATAAAAACACTGCAGTGTAGCCTATTATAGCCTACAGAATATTCTGTCTGTCTGTCTGTGCGTGCCGTAAACATGCAGTGCTGTCACTGTGTGGGGACTGGGGGAGTTATATCAGTGCGCTCATGCAGCGCTGTGCCTCCATGCCCAAAAGAACAGTGTGTGGGTGCTTGCGTAGAGAGAGAGAGAGAAAGAGAGAGAGAAGGGGGGGGTCCCCCAGACGGCACGACACATGCGCTATGAGTGTAATTTTATTACCATTGATTTCACTGTGTAGGCTAGTTTATGAATGGAACACATTGATAAAGGTCCCCCCCTGCTGCGTTTCCATGACAGTGTGAAGGCAAACCGCAGCCAATTAAATATGCAAGAATCCCAAAATCCCCGCCCATACGCATTCGAGTCTACCGAAGTATTAGGTGAGAATGTGACCTTACTGAGAGAACATGTAGTCCATTAAGTAAAGTGAGCCCATTTTACACCCCCCCTAAACGTCATTAACATTTTTTGTGAAGTGTCCCTTTAACACTACATGACGGTCATGGTTTAGGTGTGGGAGACAGAACGTCCTCCTATAGTATAGCCTATATTCATAATACCTGACGGTTATGGTTTAGGTGTGGGAGACAACAATCATGGCAGTATTATCTTTCTCAAGCTCCCCTCCTCTCGTAGGAGCTCTTATGCTGCTCTGCCGTGTGAATTATTGTCCAACGTCCAAAGGGGAGCGGGTCTCACTTGACCAGGCGCAGCAACTACAGAAGTGAGAAACCCCCCCCAACCCCGACAGGCACCAACTATAGGCCCCATAAATGGCCTCCGGTATGTCCTGACATGCGGTTGGGGTTGCTCTTTCCTCCGGTCGCTCGACCGCCTCTGACAACCCCCCCCCCCACCCACCCACCCACCCACCCCCTCCCCCGACGCTGAGCTTCCTTCACGGGTCTGGCTGGCCCGCCGTACTTCCTGACAGTGGATCAAAGCACACACGCACACGCACGCACGCATGCACGGACGAACGCACGCACGCACGCACGCAACGGCTAATGCTGCTATATAGGTGTCTCTGCCAGGATGCACAAAGTCCCCTATGCCCCCACCCCGCCCTCCCCCATGTGTTTGAAATGTGCAACTCCTCAACACTGGCTCTGCAACGCATTCGAGAGTCCCCACCCCCCCACCCGCTGTGATTTATTTAGAGGCGGAAAACAAACGTATGCATGCATGTTACAGTACTCTCTCTCTCTCGCTCTCTCTCTCTCTCTGTGTGTGTGTGTGTGTGTGTGTGTGTGTGTGTGTGTGTGCGCGTGCATGCGTGCAGGGGACGTGGAGTGTCGGGTGAGCGTGGTTTACTGGTAGAAATATGCATACCCAAACATCCTCAGGTACACAGTGTAAATAAGCAAGGCTCAAGTGATGGCAGAGACCATCAAAGGATTGGTTTAATTCGGGATGGAAAAGCTGCGTGTGTGTGTGCTTGTGTGTGTGTGCGTGTGTGTGTGTGTGTGTGTGTGTGTGTGTGTGTGTGTGTGTGTGTGTGTGATGGCTGCACAGTGAGGAGCCTGACCCGGGAAGCTGGCCTGGCAGCAGCAGCAGAGCCGAGCCGAGCCTTTCATGGATGAAAGTGGAATGGGAGTCAGTTCCAGCTAGTTGTCAGTGGTGGAGAAAAGTACACGCAAATGTTTAACTTTAAGTGAACTTATCTACAGGTATATATTGGACTGTATATAAATTCTCTGTTAACAAGTGAAAGTCCAGATTATTATTATTTTTTTTTACAAAAGTATTGGTATCAAAATGTAGGCTACTTATAGTAACAAAATAAACATGTTTCATATTTTGAAATTATGAAAATAGCGGATCTACAAGCTCACAATGTATAGCACAGATATCCTACGAGTATAGGGCAACCAAATGGTCAGCTATACGCCCCTGTGTGCGTGCGAGTGTGTGTGTGTGTTTTTTCTTCTTCTTTTCATTTAGTGTTATGCTATAGTCTCTCTTTCTGCATATTAGTGTCATGGGGCTGAGTGCTTCGTGAGCTCGCCTGTGGAGCCAGAGGCCCTGGTTGTCTCAGGTACGATCCCAGGCCAGCAATGTGTCAATGTCTGTCCCTGAGCGAAGAGTCTTGCTCCCCGAGAGCCGTTAGGACTATAGCTCCTATACTCGCTATATACTGTAGGATGGGTAAATGCTGCTCTTACTAGTGCCATGACCTAGGGCTCTTAAGCCATAACAAAAAGGAGGAAGACACGGCTTTTACAAGTGCAGAAAGTAATATTAATTTACAATCTATTAATTGTGGGCTCGCTACAGCGAGCACACACTAGTTATTGCCAGCCTATATTTGTGGGCTCGCCTCAGCGAGCACACAATAGTTATCCACAGTCTATATTTATTCTTCCTTTATTCCAATTTCCGCCCTTTTTTTCGGTCACCTACTACTTCCACATACTTTATGCTAGAATTTTAGTTCAAACTTCAAACTGTTCAGCTCTTTGCAGTTATGCTTGCTTGTATTTTTATTTTTACAAAGTTTTATACTTTTTATACTTTTTAACTTTTAAACTTTTTTTAACATCCTTTATAATGAGAGTCGATGGAAGAAAGGTCCCATTTTTCACAGTTAACTTTTTTGAGCTCTTATTACTCCGTCATACTTTCACTTTGAAACTTCATTCAAACTTTATAATGTTCATCTATCTTTGAACTTTCATTGGTGAAAAAGTTTTTTTGAAAAAGTTTATACTTTTTCAAATATTTAACTTTATTTATAGTTTTTTCCTGCCATTGACTTTGTATGGGATTTATCTCTAAATCAACCTCACTTTTGCAGCCTCATTACTCTGGCATACTTTGTCGTAGAAACGTGATTTAAACTTTAGAACGCTCACACGACTCTGGACTTTTTCGTGGTTCAAACCGTATTCGAATACGTTAAACGGTTTTTCCGAAATCGCAGTTCAATCGCAGGCCGTTTCGCGTAATTAGTGCCATTTTAGAGTGCGGGCCTTGACTAGAGTGTGGAAACTGAAATTCTTTCCTTGAAAATTTACCAAACAAATTGTCGTCCCGGCCAAAGTATTCATTTTACACGCATGTTCTTTGGTCATTTTGTAGCCACACATGTCCTCTTTCACACACACACCATGTCTTCCTATTGGCTGGCCTTTACACAGCTCACGCACGCACGCACGCACGCACGCACGCACGCAAAAAAATGAAAAAAAGTATTTTTTCCAAAAAAAAGTATTTTTTCCAAAAAAAGTATTTTTTCCAAAAAAAGTATTTTTTTGAAAAAAAAGTATTTTTTTTGAAAAAAAAGTATTTTTTTTGAAAAAAAAGTATTATTTTGAAAAAAAAGTATTATTTTGAAAAAAAAGTATTATTTTGAAAAAAAAGTAATTTTTTTAAAAAAAGTAATTTTTTAAAAAAAAAGTAATTTTTTGAAAAAAAACTTTAACTTTTTTTTTTTTTACTTATTAAGAAAAAACTTTAACTTTTTTTTTTTTAACTTATTAAGAAAAAACTTTAACTTTTTTTTTTTTTAACTTATTAAGAAAAAACTTTAACTTTTTTTTTTTACTTATTATTTATGCTTATTCTTTTTACAATTTTTTATACATTCTTTTTTTTTACTTTTCCTTCAGCTTTAATACATTTTCTACTGTACATTATATACATTGCGTCTTTTGGCGAGCCCACGCAGTTTCCGTAGGGAACTGTTTTCTAGTTCTTCTTTATTCCGCCGCTTTTTTTGACACACTACTACTTCCACATACTTTATGCTAGAAATTTAGTTCAAACTTCAAACTGTTCAGCTCTTTGCAGTGATGGGTGCTTGTATTTTTATTTTTACAAAGTTTTATACTTTTTATACTTTTTAACTTTTTAACTTTTTTTTAACATCCTTTATAATGAGAGTCGATGGAAGAAAGGTCCCATTTTTCACAGTTAACTTTTTTGAGCTCTTATTACTCCGTCATACTTTCACTTTGAAACTTCATTCAAACTTTATAATGTTCATCTATCTTTGAACTTTCATTGGTGAAAAAGTTGTTTTGAAAAAGTTTATACTTTTTAAAATATTTAACTTTATTTATAGTTTTTGCCTCCCATAGACAATGAATGGGATTTATCTCTAAATCAACCTCACTTTTGCAGCCTCTCATTACTCTGGCATACTTTGTCGTAGAAACGTGATTTAAACTTTAGAACGCTCACACGACTCTGGACTCTGGACGGTTCAAACCGTATTCGAATACGTTGAACGGTTTTTTCCGAAATCGCAGTTCAATCGCAGGCCGTTTCGGCTAATTAGTGCCATCTTAGAGTGCGGGGCCTCTTTGACTAGAGTGTGGAAACTGAAATTCTTTCCTTGAAAATTTACCAAACAAATTGTCGTCCCGGCCAAAGTATTCATTTTACACGCATGTTCTTTGGTCATTTTGTAGCCACACATGTCCTCTTTCACACAATGTGACCACCAAAGCACAGAAACATACAGAATGTGAACTACGGCCTTTTAAGTGACACAAAAACAGTCAATCTGCTCATTGACCTCCATTGTATAATTCTTACGAGGAAATTATCGCGCTGACAATTCTTAACTCGCTCTTATAACCACATTTTCAATCGTACCAATACCACAATCGCACATGGTGTACCTCAATATCTCAGGCCACTCACAGCGAAAAAAATATTTGCATTCGACTTTTACTTTTTGCGATAGAGCAATTTGTTCGGGGCATAGTTTTCCCCCCTTCAGAACCATTGTAATCTCCCAGTCATAGTACTGGCATAGAACTTGGAAGTCTTTTACTTCCACAGCTGAGACATATAAGGGCTTAATTACAGGGCTGACATTAAAGTTACAAGATCTCAATGAGTTGCTCTGCGATACCTTGTGAGCTTGTAGGTCTGCTATTTGTGCAATTGGCTGGCCTTTACACAGCTCTCGCAAGAGCACGCACGCACGCACACACGCACACACACACCCTGTCTTCCTATTGGCTGGCCTTTACACAGCTCTCGCAAGTGCACGCACGCACGCACGCACGCAAAAAAATGAAAAAAAGTATTTTTTCCAAAAAAAGTATTTTTTCCAAAAAAAGTATTTTTTCCAAAAAAAGTATTTTTTCCAAAAAAAGTATTTTTTCCAAAAAAAGTATTTTTTCCAAAAAAAGTATTTTTTCCAAAAAAAGTATTTTTTCCGAAAAAAGTATTATTTTGAAAAAAAAGTATTATTTTGAAAAAAAAAGTATTATTTTGAAAAAAAAGTAATTTTTTGAAAAAAAAAGTAATTTTTTGAAAAAAATGTAAACTTAAAAAAAAAAAACTTTAACCTCTTTTTTTTTTTTTACTTAAAAGAAAAAACTTGAATTTTTTTAATAAAGATTTTTTTTTTTCATTTAAAGAAAAACTTTTAAAAACACTTCTACAGCTTCCACATACTTTATTCCGCTTTATGCAGTTATTTATGCTTAAACTATAGTTTTTCCAAATGTTCATACTTTTTTTTAACTTTTACTTCAGCTTTAATACATTTTCTACTTTTGTTTACAATATGCTACAGTCCCGAAATATTGATTATGGATTTAGACCACCAATGGGAACACTATTACTCCGGTCCCCGAGTTTCAAACTTGACACGGCAAAAACTTTATACATTGCAATTTATGCGAGCCCACGCAGTTTCTACAGGAACTGCCTTTCTAGTTTAATCTGCTGCTCACCCACCTCCACCCCAGCTACCACCTGTCGTTTTGTATCTACTGTTTTAGGTACGGGGGATTCGGAGTCCCTATATGGTCGGGTCTGATGCGCTTGATCTGAGTATACTAAAAAGCAGATCTAATACATCGCCAAACCATAATAAATATATTGCTCATCTTATATTCAATACATATATATTCCACACATTCTTGAGTTGTCCTGACTGAAGTATAGTTGGATATAATGACATAAGTGCTCCTACTAATAGGATGGGTAACTCCTCCGGCTCTGAGGCATGGGTATCATGGCGTCTGCCATTCCCTATAAATTCTTGACCTGTATAGTCACTTTGAGTGGCAGCGTGCCGTGCCGTGTCCCACCATATCCACACTTTTCCTGGGCTGTGTGTGCTCCAGTTCCTGTTGATTTCATTGGATATCATTGGTCATCTGACCAGTTTCATTGGCTTTCATTGGATCAAATCGACAGGAACTGGAGCACACACGCAGCCCAGGAAAAGTGTGGATACACTAGTATGCGCGTGACATCATCATCATATACCCGGAAGTTATGCGGGAACGCCTACTGAGTGTCAAAACACTACTTTCTGGCCTTGACAGCCCCATATACATCCACACAGAAAAGTCACATTTTATTGCATTAAATTACTTTAAACAACATTGAATTCACTTTGCCACTCACTTTGACACTCAATCTGCCATTCACTTTGTGCATGTGCATATATACCCTCCATTGGAAACACAAATGGCAGCCACCATGCGATACAGCTCGCTCCAATGAACCGCAGTGGGGGAATGACTGAGGTATCTATCTAGGTGTGCATACTGTGCAAAGTGTGCAAATATGCAGTGACATAATACTAATTGTAATAATAATAATACAAATCACCCCCCCCCCCCCCCACCTCTCTCTCTCTCTCTCTCTCTCTCTCTCTCTCATTAGCAGACAACAGTGCAGCACTATCCCTCTCTCTGTTTCTGGCACAACAGCGACCCCTACTGGTACTCGTATAGTCATTATACTGGTGCTCATTAACGTCACATAGGTGGGTGAACAAACACGGACATTGCTGTTCCTTGGAGTGGTTGCACCACTCAAAAACAAACGCCTCCAAAGAGTCTGTGCATGGGACTAAAATATTATTATAATATCATTATACCCATGAGGCCACCTGGCACCGGACCGCCACTCTGTAGCGGGAACAGAAGACGAGTGATGTCCGGCCATCAGCGATCTGGACTCATTCGTTGATGTACCTCGTGTTTAAATTTTGTTCCGTTACAAGTTTATCCTATATTTTGACCCGAGGCCGATAAAAAAGAAAAAAAATCTAAATCCTAACAATTTTCCGCAGATACAAGCTCGTGGCGTGGGCACTCGTGGCGTGGGCACAAGCTCGTGGCGTGGGCTATATATGAGCTTGTTAAAACTGCTAGTGTTCAACAGCTAAAGTGTAAAACAATAGTTAAAGTGGCTAGAAGCTATTATGAGGTGACACAGATGTGTTCCTCCGGTCTAAACCGGATAAACCGGGACCGTTGTCGAAGGGAGGGGATCTTGCAGGAAGGAGGAGAAGAAGAAGAAGAAGCCGGGGGTGTGTGCGGGGGAGGCGCGTTGGGGCGGGGGGGGGGGGGGGGGGGGGGGGGGGGTGCGGTGGGATGGGGGGGGGGGGTGCGGTGGGATGGGGGGGGGGGGGGGGGTCGGTTTCCTTGGAATGTGCCTTTTTCTGTTTTGATATCTCCCCAATAAAACGGTAATGACACGGCGGCTCCATCTGGATCCAGTTGCCAGTCTCGCAGGCCGAGGTATAGGACGTGTCAGTTGTTGTTATTCTGTGATGTTAGGGGTTCTCGTGCTCGGTGAAGATGAAGGGGGAGGAGGTCGCCCCGGCGCACCCACGCACGCACGCACGCACGCATACCTTGCGTGCTCACGTGTAATTACGCAAGTTGCTTGTTGAAGGTCACCTAATATCGCTTCACAGGCTTCCAACAGCCACCATGCTGTGGTGGTGGTGGTGGTGGGGGGAGGGGGGGGGGCATATATTTTACAATTTCTACTGGAAAATAGTGACCTTTCACACTGTGTGCAAACTGGTGTCAAACATCTTTGGTGGTGAAACATGTCGGCGTCCGAGGATTGTGGGAAACGTGGTTCTCCGTAGAGCGGTGGACCTCCGTGCGTCGAGGTTGACTGTTTGTCTTTAAAGGGGAAACCACTCATTTTCAACATTGAACTATGTGTCATTAATATACCTTAGAGTTTTTGTGTAAAAGTAATAAAACAAGTCTCCCTCACTTCTGTTTAACCTGGAGGTGTATAGAACTTGGGGTCATGCGATCAGAGAGCTCAAGCAACGTTTACGGTAGGCCTACTCTATGGCGAGTTGAAGTGGACTCGGGCCCCAGACTTTTGTTTTTTTCTCTCCATGGCGCAAACGTCGATCACTCTCTGCTGATTTCTGATCATCTGCACCTTTGTTAAACACACGCACACCCTCTCTCTCTCCGTCTCTCTAATTAATTAGTCTCATGTCGCGCAGCTGCGTCTACATTCTAGTCCTCTAGTCCAGTCGGCTGAGCTCATTGGCTAAACCGCGGTGCACTGTTTCTGTGCACACCGCAAATATGTCCGGGAAGAAACGAACGACTCGGAACACATAGTAGTTCCGCCTTCAAGAATTGTGGTTCCTATACCTAAACTACTGTGCTGAAAGTTTACATTATAGTATGTGCATATACATATGCTACGTATATAGTATACATTTTTAGAATCATGAAGTTAATATAGCATACAACACATTAAATAACAACAGTGACAAACATTTCACATTGTTCACATCGTGCCTGCAGTTTGCATATAGAATGATGATTGCCACACACACGCGCACGCACGCACACACGCACACAAGCACACGCACACAAGCACACGCACGCTACTTAGCAGGAACTGTTGCAATTATACTTTGAGTGGCAGGCATTTTCTTTTGTCAAAGGCCTCGTCCTGCTCCTCTCCTGCGTGGAGAAGGCACGGCGCACGCAGCGAGGAGCAGCGGCATTCCAGTGACAGCAGGGCTGTCTGCCAGCGCCCGCTCTCTCTCTCTCTCTCTCTCTCTCTCTCTCTCTCGCTGGAACGCCATGATTGTTTCCATGAGGAGCCATGGTTATGCCCTCTGGACAGCACGTCTCTCAGCTCCACAGTAATGGCCAATTACCAGGAGGCAGTTTGTTGAAAGGATGCAGCCAAAGGAACTACATCTGCCTTCAAACGGAACCCTCCCAACCAAACATGTGCTCCCAAACAAACCAAGGGAGGGAGGGAGAAAATGGAGATGTAGTAATAGGCTATTCACCGAGAAGAGTCAGAGTGGCCACTCGGCGACAGTGGTGTAAAGTGACTGTATACTTAAAGGAGGACTGACACGCCCCTCGGGAGCTAATAACTGCTATCAAACAATGCTATCATGATTCTGACGTCAGAGTGGCGAGGGGCTTTCCCCAACGACTTCTATGCGGGCTCGCCGGGCTTGGTGGCCGTGGTAGCATAGCAACTTATGCTACTATTTTGGTGTCACATTTAGCTTGAATACTGGGTGAAAGTCTGATTAAAAAAATTATTTTTTCGCAACATTGTTCAGGTGAACTGTGTGTTTATGCTTGTTCATTGTAATAATCCATATCGCTATGATTATTTTATTTATCGCCGCGTCGCTCCGCATGACAACATACAGTCTAGCCCGTCTCCGATGCAGGCTGCACACACACGGGGGGACGGACGGACGTATAGTCTCTGGTCAGGTCCCCGCATTGAACTGGGCATGTGTGTACGCGCACACACACACACACACACACACAGCTAAAGACGCCCGAGGCAGATTCCGTGCCATTGCATGTGTGTGTGTGTGTGTGTGTGTGTACACACATGCCCAGTCCCCCGTAGAGGCTCATGATCTCGTCCGCAAGACTATGCCTCGGCATAGCGATATTTATTATTACAATGAATACAAACATAAACACACTATAGTTCACTTGAACAATGTTGTGGTAACTAACTACGGTATTACAGAGTGAGAGCGAGGGTGTACATGTCAGCCTGCGGCTGAGAGGGGAAAAGAACAGTAGTCGCGCTGCGGGGCTGCTCTCACAGTCTCGGCCAGACAACAGCAGACCGTCCGTAGTCGCGACTGTCGCGCTGCGGGGCTGAGAGGTCTCAGAGCGGGCAGACAGGGGTGTTGGCGACCGGGGGAACATGGGACTCCAGTCCAAAATTTGCGCTTGTGCTGCAGTTCCCCTAAAAAACCCCACGCCAACCTCAATTGCATTCAAACTAAGCATTTCTGGCGAAAAAATATATTTTTTCAATTACATTTATAGCCAATATGACGCTAAATGTACCGTCAAAAACGCTAGCCTGACCTATAGCCACTTGTTGCTAGCGCCGTAGCCCCGTTTCAAACTGTTTCAAACTGTTTTCAGTCAGACCACGTGATGTGCTGTACCACCCATATTAATTTCGGGGCGTGTCAGCGGACCTTTAAGTATACTTTTTCGTGTTTTTTGAGCGGTGCCTCCCGGGTCCGTTACGGAGCTATGTGTGTCCGTGTGTCTGTCCCGGTGTCTGTACGGTATGTATACGTCCAGGCATGGCAAGCTGCACCACCTACAGTGGCCAGTAGAGTACAGCACAGAGTAAAGTGGCAGTACAGTATGAGAACAGTGCATTACAATACTACAGTGTATATATACAGACCACAGTACAGTAACTATAACAATAAATTTATAGTTGCACCGCTCACTTCACACAGGTGTGATCTTTTTTTCCCCTTTACTGTAGTGTAATTTTCAATTGACAGTTTCCACTTTCTCGAGTGGAAAATATAGTAGGCTATTGTACGTTTTTCTCCACTACAATTATTTGTTACCAGTTACTTTTTAGACTTTGATTATTATTACAAAACATAACATTGACCACTCCAGTCCTATTTAAACGTTTGTAAATGGTGATCTGGGACATTCTGTGTAGTACATTTTGATGGCAATAGTACATTTTTGAATCCTGGCTCAAAGCGTGGCACCGAGTGAAAAATCGTGAAAATGTGGCACAAATCTTTGAATATATATTCTTTCAGAGCGAACGTTTTCAACTAAAATCTTTGCTGCTGTCAACTGTCATGATTTAGAAGTCATTAGAATCTGCTCTCCTCACTGCTCACGTCACAACATGCACGGCGCAATGCCTCAATGTCTCACGATGACATCTCACGCCGCAAACAAGCGGTGCGTGTTTTCAACCAGACACTGTTTAGCGAGGGACGGAGGAGCGACCGACCGCGGGGGGTCTGATGATGAAAGATCACGGACAAAGAGTGCCATGTGGCGTTGGCGTCCCATGTCGTTCTGGACGGGTTCCTGTTTTCTCCTTGGGTGTGGTGCGGTCTGAATGTTTTTTTGCGATCTTATGTATATAGCCGCCGCGCTTTGACTCCGAAAACATAACAACCTGTCCCAGAGTAAACTTCACAGAAAAACCCACACCATGCATCGGCCTTCCATCGCAGTGAAACCTCAAGGTGACACGGCTATCAACGGCAGCCATCGGAATGCGTATAGCCCCAGACCCCCCCCCCCACACACCCCCACCCTACACCCAGCCCTGCCGGTCAGCCCACGACTTCGTCCGCCAAAAACAGCTGCCGTTAGAAGCCGACGCAGCATTTTTAAACTATCGTCTCACTCGGGTGGGAAACCTCATATGTATGTCCACTCCAAAACTGTTTAACCTTTCAGGATTCAAACGCATAGAGAAAGCACAGCAGATATAAATACAAGCTTGCAGATCTTTTGATGCTTTTGTGTGTATGATCAACGAAATAACTAAGAAACTAAACCCCACAAAAAGTTAAAATATGGAGATTCTGTCCGACAGCAACGCTACGTTTACATTGGGGGGTGTTTTTCATTGGCACCTGAAGCCCTGTTGACTGCATTCCACGACGCCACAAAGAAAAACAGCGATTCCAGGAGAAGCTACAGGGTTCCAGCCGGCCTCTTTTGTCACTTTGTCAGCACCAGCGGGCCGACTCCTCCACCAACATGGACCCATGCTGGTGGTACAACACACCTGAAGGCGGGTGACATCGCCTTGCCCCCAGAACCAAAAACATACGCTTTATAAAAGGAGGGTGATGGATTCTCTCTCTCTCTCTCTCTCTCTGCGCTCATCTGTGGTGTATAGCGCCATGCCGCAGGACACCTCTGACAGGTGCCGACAGACGTTTTATGTATATATGCATGTGCGTATTTCTTTTATTTATATATTTCTTTAACATATCAAGACGTGGCATGGGATTACTCAAGGGAAACAATGCTCCTTTCAAACCACAGCTCCCTCCTCCCCCAAAACGGATAAAATATATAATTCTAGAAGCTCTCTCTCTCTCTCTCTCTCTCTCTCTCTCTCTCTCTCATATGAATGGTCAGCGGGTGTTCACCTTAGGATGACCGATCATCCAACACATGTCTCATTGTGGCCTGTGTTTATTTTTGAAGATTTTATGTATTTTTGGGGGATTTTTCTGCCTTTATTGATATGGTTGAGCTAACCGTCAGGCCGGCTCAGCAGCCTAAGTGCCCAGACGGTTGAGCTAACCGTCCGGGCCGTACGTGGCCTGTGTTTCTGTATGCTCCATGTCAACCGCGCCCACCATCAGCAGGGATAGATAGAAGGTATAGGCTTGGTTGGTTTAGCAGCGGATGACACTGCGGCCCGGCGCCCGCAGAGTCACTTTAATTTATTTTTACAAACCGAGACCGTCTGCTCTGTTTTCACATCCGGTCAGCAGCACCATATAGTTGCCGCTTTGCTTGGCCGTGTGTCTCAGGAGAAAAATACATAGCCGTCTGGTATTTTAATATGCAGTGTGTGATATGGCAGCAGGTTTAGAGATTAAAACACGCTGCCTCCCTTTTTGACCTTGTGGGTATATTTCCTGGCCCAGGAAACTGCCTATTCACGCAGTTTCCTGTCATTTTTCTTTCTTGTTTTATATGGAGATATACACTCTGCTTATTGATACTACAGTAGGTTCTGCCAGGCCTATATAAGCCATGCACTGAGATCTTATTTTTTAATTCATATATACAATCCTTTGCCTGGCTGGAACCCCAGTCGAACCCTTAAAAAAGTTGGCCCGTGAATTGTAAATGACAAGATGGATGAAACGTCGCAATGCTAAAACTGATATGTAAATATAACCGACCCTCAACTTCAGCTTGAGACGTCAAAGCTGTAAAGTAAGACGTTTCGGAAAATATCACGATGTAGATGAGCTGATCTTCAGCCTGCGATGAAGTATAAATCAGGAAAGTGTGTCGTTAAAGAACAAACCATTTGACCTCTGACCCCATTACGCTGTATCAAATACAATGATTAGTGTGTGTGGTGTCCTCCCCACCTATACCTACAAATCTCAACCAATGGCTGCTGCAGGGGCGAAGATCCATCATGCTATATAGGCAACACCTCCGTCACCATAGGCGGCGGGTGAGTTTTACCTTTGGGTAGGCTATAGAATTGCGTTTGGGGGGGGGACTCTCGCGGCCGAGCGAAGCGAGTCCGCCGCCGCGGATTTATTTATTTATTTATTTCCCAGATGGTCTAAAAATGAGTTATTTAGCATACTTTTACCAATGAATTAGCCTATACACAGACAACGACTTTTGGACGTCTTTTTCTCAAGTCTCGAGTCAGTCAGTACTCAGTGTAGATTACCCGGCGGTGTTGCTGCCCCTCCGGGAGTCGCGGCTCATGGCTCTACAGACGGCACAGAGACAGCAGTCACTCCGCTGAACGTGTCAGTGTTGCTGCAGTGGTGTGAACTGTGAACCGTGCAGCCTAGGCACTGGTGCTGCTGAGTTCTGACACAGCCGACTCACAGCTTCTTCTTCTGAATTAGGCTACTTTATATTTGCATTGAAAAAGACATTTTGCTGTTTCCCAAAACAAACCAGCGCGCGGCCGCGCGCTACTCTTTGCTACAAAGCGACTGGAAGGACGAGGTTTACAGACATAGCCTACCAATAGTAGTCAATCATATGCTGTATAGTGTATAGCCTATCCGATCAGCGATCACCAGGGGGCAGCGACAACACACACACACACACACAATAGCCTTCTATAATGCTGCGCACATATATTATATATATTTAAAAAAATATCCAGCATAATTTTTGGGAAGGCTAAGCCTTCCCTAGCCTTATGCACCCGCCGCCTATGTCCGTCACCCCCAGCACCAGGATTTCTTTGCACACGGCTCCCATACTAGACCTCCATTCAAAGTAGGATTTCCAGGTGCCTCATACCTCTGAAACTATACGTGCTCTGTCCATGGATATTGTGATTTTGTCTCGCATCGCTCCCGACATGTTAGCGTTTCCGGTGAAAGGTAAACAGCGTG
Organism: Protomyctophum bolini; assembly: GCF_963924005.1. Lineage (NCBI taxonomy): Eukaryota > Metazoa > Chordata > Actinopteri > Myctophiformes > Myctophidae > Protomyctophum > Protomyctophum bolini. The sequence continues at coordinate 42,100,018 of NC_137869.1, forward strand.
AGCTAATGCTAATGCAAGACGATGGGATTTGTTAACAATGGCGGCATCCAGGCCCGGGAAACCAGAAATGAAAATGACCAACTAAATATCATAATTTCGTAATCTACAGTTGATCCTGTCGCCAAGAATGCTTTCATGCTGAAAATAAGATGATCTACAAGCTTGCAATGTGTCGCATCGCGACATTACACCACTTGTGTTTTAGTTCTACTGGATCTCTTCTCAACTAGTCCCTCCCTAACATACTGTATTCTAGTCTAGTTTGTAGTTGACGAAATTGTCAACATATTTTAGTCGTAGGTTTAGTCATGATTATCTTAGTTTTTATTTAGTTTCCGTCTGTGAAAGAAATTAGTCGACCAAAAGTTTTCGCTGACGAGATTGACACTGGTGTCATCAATATCCAATTACCCATGCAACGTACTGTAATGTGTAATAACACGGATACTTTGCTGTACGGAATACTGTCGTAGCTATTTTGCTGTCAAACCGCCCGGTATAAGCATAATGATGGATCGTACACAGTGCGAGTTCAGGTTGTCATAATTCATAGTGCGGCCTGGATGCAATATTTGTCATGCTGTCTCCGTAATAGCGAGGTCTTTGTCTGTTTGAATCCCCTGAGTCCGTCATCACCCGAAATGTAATCATTTCACAGAGAGTCTAAACTCATGAGAACATCCCTGTCGACATGAATGGGCTCGCAGCTAAAGCAGTCTTTTAATAAAGCCCTCAAATCCAGTCATTGCAACTGTGGTAAAAAAAAAGTTTAATCCCAAGTTCCCAAACAGGACTGAACGGTTTTGGAAATCCGTCTGCATGTGAAAGCATTCCGTCTGGATCCTGCGGCCGCACCACAAAACATGAGTCTTCACATTTCCAAATGGAACTTTTCCATAAACCACCATTATTGGCCATTTCCGTTTTTCTCAGCATCCCACCCATGGGCCCTGCCCCTGCGCCCCATTCTGTGTGTGTGTGTGTCTGGTGTGCGTGCGTGCGTGCAAATTACAGAAAAATTGGCAGCCTCCCTTTTAATTCTTTTGATTAGTCGCTGTTTTGACAGTGGATATGAGCGGAAGAAGATGATGATGATGATGATGATTGATGATTGACTTGCGCGATGCTGCAGTGGTATATAAGAATCCAAACAGTCCCCCTTTTTTTCCCCCGGGGGGCGCCGGCGGTGATGTCACCGCGCTTGAACCCACGGTGCAGAGGTCGGCGGGGGGGAGGGGGGGGGGGGGGGACGGCGTATAACTCAGCGCATGCTTTAGCGGATAATCAACGCGGGTCGGGGGGGCTCGACGTGTCCCGTTGAACCCGGGCCGCGAGCATCCCTCCGCGTCGCCTTAACAGCATTAGGGGTTAACCCATTAGGACCGGAGGACCAAATGCCTTCTTAAATCCTGTCCTATATATGGGCGCAGGTTCTCAACCCCCTTTAGAATTATATGGATTTGTTTCCGCCGAGCCTCCATCTCAAAATATGTCGTTCCAGGGACACCCCCTGCGTGAAGCAAAGATTTTAAGTTGAGAAAACGTTCACAGGGAAAGAATATATATATATTCAAATAGGTGCGGCACATTTTCACGATTTAAGGAAAAATATCAGATCTATAAGCTGCACGCGCGGCACCGACGAGCTTGTATATATATTCTTCAACAGCCTAAAGTTTAAAATAATGGTTAGAGAGAGTGGATGGTTAAAAGCTACACAGTGGCACAGATGCGCGCCACGCATGGCAGGGTCTTAAAGGGTTAACGTATTGACATCATGTGTTTCGAGTTCGGACGGACACGGGCTCCCATTTCAATCGGCGGTGTTGTTTGCCTTGCACCTTTTCTCCTCGAGGATTTCGGTTCCTTTTTTTTTGTTTTGTTTTTTGAAAATAATGGGCCTTCGAGCGTTTCAAAAACTTTTTTGGGAGGGGAAATTGAAATTGAGCCCCCCCCCCCCCCCCCCCCCGGGGAGGTTTTAAACACGCACGTGATGCTATGTGTGGCACTTTGATGATTCTCCACAGTCGCTGTATTAGCCTGCATGCCGCATCCTTCACAGGAACCCGGCAAGTAAAAACACCGTCCGCCTAATAAAGGCAAGGCGTCCTGTTGTGCGTTTTGGCCTCTGGTGACCGTGTCGATGCCTTTTCACTCAGGTGTCTGTTACTGCTTTGCTTATTGTTGCTGCAGCCTGGCTGGCACCACCTGGTCTCTGATTAATTCATTATTAAAGGACCACTTCACCACTTTTCACCTAGGTCCTCACTAATAATCACTTGGTCTGTGTCTCATATAGGAGGGCTGTGGGCAGTTCAGAAACCGTCCTCCAGTGACATGATTGATGGGGAACGC
>NC_137869.1:42102572-42205072 GCF_963924005.1 Protomyctophum bolini
AGTGACATGATGGATGGGGAACGCAAGCTGATAGAAACGGCAGGCTTTCTATAGTCCTGGAAAGTTGCAATGCGAAAATGGAAGCCATCGTTTTTTTGTAAAACATCTTTGTAAAACAAATCTTGTTTAACAAAATTCTGCCTAATGATGATGTCACTGGAGGACGGTTTCTAAACTGCCCACAGCCCTCCTATGAGACACAGACCGAGTAGAAGAAAATCGTGCCATTATATCAGGATTATTGGTGAGGACCTATTATATGAACATAGGTTGAAAAGTGGTGAAGTGGTCCTTTAAACATATAGTCCATTTACTGTTTTGCAGTTGCTGTGCTATCGTTTATTTGATTTGATTGTGGTCTTCTTCTTCTTCTCCTTCTCCTTCTCCTCCTCCTCCTCCTCCTCCTCCTCCTCCTCCTCCTCCTCCTCCCTTCTTCAGAGAGAGAGGGTATATATATAGTGTAGCACATCTGGAGGTTAGCACCATGGGCAGAAAGAGGGGAGCACAGCCGAGGCCCCCGGCCTGTTTGAGTGGAGGCCGGGGACTCGTATAACCATACAGTCTATATCTGCGAAGAACCGCCGCAAGCACACATCTATGTTGTCTGACTGCATGCATGGGGGCCACGTATACGGTGTGTATAGTCTGTTGTGTTTAACAGACGTTTTCCTTCAGGGAACCTGCATGTGGCCCCACTCACTCACGCTATACTATACAGTATCTACAGTATAATCTGTCCGAGCATGTGCTGCGCAGAGAGATTGTTTACCTGCAACATAATGACGTTCCTGAGACTTATTCCTGGTGATTGTTGTTATACTCATATATATATAGGTTTCAGCAGTTCTGAAACTTTTCCAAGTCAAGGACCCCCGTTTGGGTGAGGGGAGGGAAGGGGAGAGCTGCCGTCGGTTTCCAGCGCTATAGTTTGAATCGGCACCTTCTATAGTCCATGAAATGCTGGGGTATATACTTCCAGGCTATATAGGGAACCCCACCACCACCCCACCCCATATACCTTTATACCGTAATATAGCCGTGATTCTCACTCGCATATATATACAAAATTAACCATCTGTGTACGCTCTCAGAGTTACACAGACCCATATAAGGATCCACTCGGTCCCGAATGGCAGGCCGCGCGGCCTCCTGTACCCCCACACACACACACACACACACACACACACACACACACACACACATCAATCACATCTCCGGGCCCGGCACTCACTGAAAGGTTAAACCGATCCCAAAATCGCGACTTAAAGCCGTCGCTTTTGCCCCCCCCCCCCCCCCGCGCGCCGCGTATATAATAAATCTCTGCCTCTAATTTAATAACGCCCCGGGCCAGTCAGAGGTGAGGCACCTGGTCACCCCCCCCCCCCCCCCCCCCCCCTCACCCAGACTGGTCGTATAGAGGAGGAGGAAAGGGGTCTGCAGAGGAGGGGGTCACAGAGGGGAGTCCTTCATATGGGTAGCGTTTCCCCTCCTCTGGTTATATGCATGGCTCCTGATATAGTTGAGCCATCCGGCCACAACTCAACGTCTTCAGCCCCTCAAACTATACACACGGCGATGGGCACGATTAACGGCCGCTTCGTTTTTCCACGTTGCTACCATGAGCCCCCCACCCCCCCTACTCTCTCTCTCTCTCTCTCTCTGCCACTTCCTCCTCCGTTTCGCTCTCTCTATAGCCATTGAGAGTTCAAAGGGTTACTCCTCTCTTTTTTTATGGAGCCCTGATTCATCTCCCCTTTTTAACGTGTGCGTGCGCGTGTGTGTGTGTGTGTGTGGGGTGTGTGTGTGTGTGTGTGTGGGGTGTGTGTGTGTGTGGGGGGTGTGTGTGTGGGGTGGGGGGGGGGGGGTGCAGAGAGAAAACAGGAACGGCGTGGCGAGCCTATGAGGTCCTCGTCGGGTTTAACTACCATAATGCCTCTCACGTACTGCACCGAGATCTGGTTTCCTCTCCGTTTGGCTGCATGGTTTCAATTGGACGACCCAGTATAGGCCTATAATAATCACCGTTCCTCATGAGGACTTTTCCATTCTATATATTATACTGTATATACCTGCACCACTGCACCCTCTCCAGTGGTGGAAAACGTACTCTAATGTTCCACTTTAAGTAAAAAGTATATCAATACTGCAATGTGTACTGTACTCCATTGCAAGTGGAAGTCCCGTGTTCAAAATGCACTCAAGTAAGTATCGGCATCGAAATGTACTCTCAAAGTAACTGTTAGCCATACTCATATTATTGCAGGATGTCCCATTTCACGTGTTCAAAATGTGCTCAGAACCTTTTGAAAAATAGCCGATCTACAAGCGCGTTGTGAGCTTGGAGATCTGCTATTTTCAAATGGCCAGAATGCATAAGTGGTTAATGTATACGTTTTCTAATCAAAATGAAAATCTCCACAGTAGTAGTAACTCAAGTTATAAAAACAAATGGCTATAGTGGAGTATAAATAAAAAGTACAGTAGGCTACTTGAGTAAATAGTAGTAATTAGTCGTTACCCGTTTTTTTTATTTATTTTTTCTCGTCTCTGCCAACAGCAGGTAATCTCTCTCTCTCTCTCTCTCTCTCTCTCTCTCTCTCTCTCTCTCTCTCTCTACGACTGCTCTGGTTCACTTTGATTGTAGGTGAAACATGCTGATAGAGAAGGAACAGAGCACGCAACACGGGGGAGGGGGGGTCTTTCGGCCTCATTACACGCGGCCATTTCCTTTCCTTTCCCTTTTCTGCAGGCTTTTTTTCTGTGTTCGGTCGGTTGTTGGACGCCGTTCAACGTTTTTAACCGCAACGCCGCGGTTGTTCAGCGCGGCCCGCGTATATATATATACATTATACACATGTGCGGTGTGACGAGGAATTTACCATCACCAAAAGCTCATTGGAATACATTTAAATGAGCCTATAGTACCATGGTAATTGAATACACTAAATTAGTCTAGACGGGCCTTGGAACACTGAACCATGCTGTAACCATGCTGTGATCGGTGTTAGATCCTCTCCACACCTCCAGTATGCAACCCCCGTCTCTTCCTGTCCATGTTGGGAGAGCAAGTCCCCCCCCCTTCCCGTCTCACCTGTTCCGTCCCACCCCCCCCCCCCTTCCTCTTCCTTTGTGTGTAAACAAATGGCCCTTTGCTTATTCACCTCCCCATCCTGTCTGCTCTCATTCTGTAGATCCACCTTGTGGGTGGGGCTAAGACTGTATATAAAGTATAGCTCTGTGATTGAATGGCTTATGCTTCTTGGGAGGACCGGCCTGCGAGCCAGTGGCATCCGTGTATACTGAGTGCACCTTAATAAAGAATGATCTACAAGGGAACTTAAGGTCTCATGCGTTTAGTGTCCGAAATTCCTGCCACATCAGTTTGGTGTCGAGAAGTGGGATCCGGTGTCGTCTGAAACTCCGGAAGATAAACAGCTCCAAAAGGACAGATCTCAACGAAACGGCTCCAAAGGACAGATCTACAGAAGAGTCTGCATCTATGGAGTTTCAACGCCTGGATTTAAAAAAACCCTGTGGCTACACTGAAACGGTGAGAACCTTCCAGATTAAATAGACTAGATCTCTGTATGTATTGTAAAGCATTTATACAGACAATTGAAGTGCTAATTCTCATATTTTGGAAAAAAAAAAAAAAAAAAAGAAAAGAGACCTTTAAGTTGAAAGCACAAAGACAACTTGTTTAACTGTTACAATACAACATACAATTTGTTGTCGTCACAGAATGACATAAAGATACAGTGCTTGCTTTAAAGTAAAGAAAGAACGCCAGATAAGTCAAGCCAAAGAACCTTGTTGAAACAACATAAAGAAAGGTGCTTGCAAAGAAAGTTAAGTTGAAAGCACAAAGACAACTTGTTTAACTGTTACAATACAACATACAATTTGTTGTCGTCACAGAATGACATAAAGATACAGTGCTTGCTTTAAAGTAAAGAAAGAACGTCAAGCTGACAGTATTTCATTATGGGGAATAAAAAAAGTGCCCCGGCGGCCACAGAAAAGAAAGAGATGGTTGCAAAATATGAGAAGAAAATTAGTAAGAAAAAGTCAGTAAAGACAAATCTGACCGCCACAAAAAAGTATTTTCAGTGTGGATGGAGGAAGAGACAACTGGGAAATCATATAGAAGAACTTCCAAGGACACAGAGCAGACCACTGGCTCCTCAGAAATCTCCTTTGTCTTCACAGCAGGCACTGACTCTCGACCTGGGCTACATACAAGCCAGTCAATGCCCAGACGGAGAGGAGACGGTGCCTGCAGGAGCCCACGCGGACGGTCCACAGCCTTCAACCAAGAGGAAATCGTCTGACATCGAGGTCGGGAGAACGGAACCAAAACCAGCAGGAGCAGAGCAGCCAGCGACAGACGTCAACGACAAGGGGACATCTCCTGTGCACAGCGCAGGAAGGCTCCTGACTACAAAGACGGAGGCTCCTGCTGAGCAGTTCGGGACCGGAGACAAGCCAGCGACAGACGTTGAGAACAAGGGGACATCTCCTTCGGAGGCCCTGGAGCCTACCTACACAACCCTAATCGTCAAAGCAGCGACGGACGTCGAGGGTGTCAAGAATCTGCTCGTTCAACAGGCGGTGGGAGAGGAGTGCACACTCATGCGCCCAGAGGGGGTTCCGGCGGGCCGGCCAGTGAAGGAGGAGATCACCAAAGTACCGGCAGTTGCGTTCCGTAAGTTTTTGCACGCACTGTCAGAGTTGGCAGGAAGGGAGAGGTTCACGCCTCCATTCCTTAAATCTAAGGCCAGAAAGATGCCTTTATTTTCCGATCCCGATGGGAAGAAAAAGAAGGTGAAATGGAAATGGAAAGACACTTTTCGGAAGTCTGCTAAAAGTAGCAGCATGTGACTTGCCCACCGCCTCAACAACACACACACACACACACACACCCCTATCAGAAGATGGCCGCCGATGCCAGGGGAAAAGGTGCCCCATTGCAGCTGTCAAGGAGGCAGTGGGATTGATCTGTGTTGTTAAAACAATTGTATTGTGTAAATTGTGAAAATTGTGTTATATAGAAAATAACATTACCAAGTACAAAATCTCCTAACCAAAATCACGCACACCAAAGATGACCTGACTCATAGGATGAAATGGAAAATAATGTCTATACCATGTTAACTTCTTTCCTTCAGTTAAGGGAGGTAGGTGTAAGGTGTGAAAATCGACACCTGCAGCATGCCAGTTTGTTGCTAAAAAAAGCTAATGCAATACCTGGAAAGAAAATATTGTTTGGAATATATGATGTCTTCTGGTTTATTTGTTATGTTATAGTTTGCCGTGCTAAATCAACAGGGTACTGTATTAGTACAGGATTTTCTTATTAGTCAAATATATAGTCTCCATGTAAGTGAGTTGACCTTAGGGACGAAACGACTGGCACTGTTGCATAGATGTAAATGAGCTAGTGATTGAGTGCGCATACTGGTGTCAGGTCCCTAAGTCAGTCTAAAAAAAAAAAAAAAAAAAAAAAAAAAAAAATAGAGGAGTATGTGTAGTTTGTCTATATCTCATTTCTATTTTTCACTTTTCTGTGTGAATGGGTATGAGAAAGTAATGTAAATCTAATTTACAAGTAAATGTTTTCCTTGAGTGAGTTTGTTGACTCTACTCATTCTGTGGGGATGGTATGCAAATGAAATGCATGTCTGTGACTGTGTGAGGTGTGTCACCCAGAATGAGTGCTGACACTGAAAAGGACAGTTCAATACTCAAGCCCGCATGAAGAGAGACTTACAGCATTTGAGACGACTCTATGAGAAATGTGGGGCCAAAGACACTGCACAGAACTTTATGGAAAGTATTGCTACAATTGCTAGGGAAGAAGCACAAAGTTCAACAAATTGCTACAATTGCTAGGAAAGAAGCACAAAGTTCAACAAAAAAAAATCGCATTGTGTCATCCCTTTGCTTAAACCATGCTTACAATGTATTTTGTTCAAATGTATTATGATGTATTATTTTGATATTGATGGAAAATTCAAATTATTGTTTAATTAAGCTGTTGTTTTAATTAACAAGAGGAAGGATTTGACGAGGAATTTACCATCACCAAAAGCTCATTGGAATACATTTAAATGAGCCTATAGTACCATGGTAATTGAATACACTAAATTAGTCTAGACGGGCCTTGGAACACTGAACCATGCTGTAACCATGCTGTGATCGGTGTTAGATCCTCTCCACACCTCCAGTATGCAACCCCCGTCTCTTCCTGTCCATGTTGGGAGAGCAAGTCCCCCCCCCTTCCCGTCTCACCTGTTCCGTCCCACCCCCCCCCCCCTTCCTCTTCCTTTGTGTGTAAACAAATGGCCCTTTGCTTATTCACCTCCCCATCCTGTCTGCTCTCATTCTGTAGATCCACCTTGTGGGTGGGGCTAAGACTGTATATAAAGTATAGCTCTGTGATTGAATGGCTTATGCTTCTTGGGAGGACCGGCCTGCGAGCCAGTGGCATCCGTGTATACTGAGTGCACCTTAATAAAGAATGATCTACAAGGGAACTTAAGGTCTCATGCGTTTAGTGTCCGAAATTCCTGCCACATCAGGTGACGACGTGAAGGGGGTCCGGTGAGCGCTTATAATTAAAAGCCGGTGAGTTAAACAGGTGGGGTGGGAGGCGTGTGCGTGTGTGCGTGTGTGGATATGTGTGTGTGTGTGTGGACACGGCCTTTGCCTGGAGATACTTACTTGTCCGACAGTAGTAATCAATGCTTAGGGATATAAGGGGGGGGGGTCTAATCGCTCCCAGATGAGAAAACGTCGTCTCACGTTGCAACGTGATGGAAGGCAAGTCGCGGCCGGCTTTTACAAAACGACAGCGTCGGTCGGGGTGGTGTTTTTTGGGGTATAATGGAATTAAACACATACTGTATATACCGTATACTTAACCCTCTGGTGGTCAGGTCCTGCTGCAGGGGCCCTATACTGTTTCTGCTATACAGTTTCCTGTGTCCCAAACAGTGGCGTCGGGGTTCACGGGTTCACAGACACGTTTTTATGCATGGGTCACGACTCGAGTAAAAATCCCATTTTCTTTTTTACTGTAAACAAACACGGAGCTAATAAATCTCTATCTCTCTCTCTCTCTCTCTCTTTTTTAAGATTAATAAACAAATAAACAAACAAAAGTAAAAAAGCAAAAGTATATTAGCAAAGTATATGAAATCCTATAGATAAGGACTATAGTTAAGAAGTGTGGTGAAAATGTGGTGAAAAAAACCACACAAAAACGTGCAACGCATCTGCATTTTTGTTATTTATTTTTTACAGTTTAGCAGTTTCATCCAGCCAGGAAATGTCCCTTTAAACATTTCACGTTTCCTATAATTTATAGAATTTCTTCAATTTTTCCTTTGATTATATTACTGAACAAAAAAAATGTCTCGTTTTTTAATCGTGAAAATATTAGCTTTTTTTGGAAATTCCTTCACTTAATGCGACACTCAGGTTAATATCAGAATATTGATATTATTATTGATTTTAGCTGTTACAATTCACAAGCATGCAAACATCTTTTTCAGGATTCCAATTCAAAAATAGCATGCGGGGGTCGCACTACGACCCATTTTGAGCTTGTAGATCAGCTATTTTTGCTATGACAGTATGCAATGTGGCCCCTCTGGAGTGAGTGTGGCACTATAGTGGCCCTCTGGAGTGAGTGTGGAACTATAGTGGCCCTCTGGAGTGAGTGTGGAACTATAGTGGCCCTCTGGAGTGAGTGTGGAACTATAGTGGCCCTCTGGAGTGAGTGTGGAACTATAGTGGCCCTCTGGGTGAGTGTGGAACTATAGTGGCCCTCTCCATCGTCAAAGTTGTCCAACCCATGTGTTTGTGAACTAGATGTTGTATACATGGAAAGGAGCCGTGTTCCTTCAGGGAAGCGATGACGACTATACGTCTCATCTGATCCTCCGTGGTATATCCTATATATACCCCCCTCCCGGTGCAGGGAATGGTTCCGTGTTTGCCAGCTCGTTATTACAAATTGAGGACAACCTGGAACAAATCGCAGGCCTCTGGGCTTTTTTTTTTTAATGTGTTTTAGGATTCCTCCCCACCGTTTCTTCTTTTTATTTTTCTCTCTCCCTTCCATCTCAAACGACGTCGGTGATAATAATCGTTCGCGGCCCGTGGTGGGTGTCCCTGACGCTGGGCAGGGGGACCTTTCTCACGCGATCGAGTGTGTGTGTGTGCGCGTGTGTGTGTGTGTGTGTGTGTGTGTGTGTGTGTGTGTGTGCGTGCGTCTGTGTGTGTGTGCGTGTCTGGCCATGTTAGCCGGATATTGTCTTGCCTGCAGGTGGATACCTCATTTTCAATTAATTCAGAATTAGAAAACGACAGAAGTAGCAGATCGTATACAAGATCACGCCGTATTTCGAGCTTGCAGATCTGTTACTTTTGATGCTTTTGCGTGACGCTCATGTAGTGTGGTCAAGTAGGGCGTTCATTTATGAAAGAAACACAACAAGTTACAAATCAATACTTTGAGGTTTCTGCATGACAGCAACAATACGCAAGTGGGTGGTTAAGGGAATCTGTATGGATCTCTCTCTCTCTCTAGGGTAGGAGGGGGGGGGGGGGTGACATCATCTTTCTAGACTCCTTCCAGGTCATCGGGACTCTATCCCTCACATTTGTTTCCAATACATGCACACGCACGCACGCACAAATGCACGCACGCACACACGCACGCACGCACGCACGCTCTTTGCCATGTCGGAGCGTTCCACATTCCTGCTGCTCAGCGGATGTGGATTAGTGGCCCCCGATTAATAGCAGCTCTCACAGCACGGCTATCATTCACCGAGGCCACTGATCAGAGAGCGTCCTGTATATAAAATGGCTGCCAGCGCAGATCCACAGAGAGAGCAGAGAGACAGCCAGGACAATATTGCTCGAGAAACAATTATAACAGCAAGGCCTGGCGGCTGTGTGACTGTTTGTTTGAGCGGTGCCAAGCGCTCCCAAAGAGTGACTGAGTACATACTGTAGTGTACTGTATGTCCCTATGTGTGAGTATACGTGACCTATTGACCCCTGCAGCTGCTGCTGATTGGCGTTGCATTCCAAGAAGGAGGGGTCATTCAAATTAACCCTCGTGCACACTCACACACACACACACACACACACACACACGCACGCACGCACACACACACACACACACACACACACACACACACACACACACACACACATCTGAATTGTCAGGAAAGTCTCCTGTCTCCATGGTAGGCGGGACATGTGAAAGGGTGAACTGGACCTGTGGCTTCTGATTGGTCCGTGGTGCGGTTGGGGGAAAAAACAAACACCTGTTTGACGTCGTATCAATGCGCACTGCGCATGCAGCCGCACCGAGCAGTAGCACCTTATCATTCACTGTATAAATTCACCCCAAACAGCCTATACTGAATCAAATTAATGTTTACTTTTTACTGTAGGTTCTCGAACTTGCGCTATTTCATTTAAAAAGTGAGAGGCATGGACAGAGTGGCGCTGGCTGATGAGGTATCAGCAACAAACGTGGCGAAGTAACAGGTGACATCTTGAACCAGATTAAAAACGGAGTGATTCTGTAATGAAATGCAGCTGTGTTTGGAGAAACGTGCAGCGATATAGTATTCAAACAGGTGAATGAAATCAAGGTTAATTTTTTGTCATGCAGGCCTCATTACGTCATCACGCAGCACGTTTCCGTTCGTTTTTATGGACTTTTTATATACAAATATGCAAAAATAAAACAATTCCCATTGTTTTGGCATATATTGTTATGTTGTTATTATGACCTATATATTTAATAATTTAAAACATTGCTGAAATAGCAGATCCACAAGATTTCAGCGCGTCACTTTGTGACACAGTGTAAGCTTGATGATGATTATGACAATTATGCAAAAAAATAGTGCGATTAGTATATAGACAATTATGTAAGAATTGTGACAGGCCTACTTGAGTCAAAGTATAGATTATACCCGTCTAAAAAAATCACACCTGTGTGAAGTGAGGGGCGCTCTTATCATCATACGCCATCATATGTGTACATCATCTCATTCTCAACCAATGGCACATCTTCCACCCAATCACGCCGGGGCCAATCACAATTTGTCTTCAACAATGTTGTCTTCAACGCTTATGTTTACACACTTTTGCCTTCGATGTTTGTGTTTACACAAACCCTCAAAGCTGGACCTAGCTTTTTTTTTGTCAAAAAATAGAAATAAGAAGCGCTGCAGGTATCAGTCTAAAGTTCTAAACTAAAGGTCGAGCCTTTGCGTTTTGCCCCTATAGGCCATGGAATGAGCTCCCCTGACTGTTAAAAACTCACCTTTTTAGACAGGCCTTACCATAGCCGGCTTGGTTAAATTAATCCATTTTATTTGTATTATTTTACTTTATTTTTGTCCTACTTTATTAGTGACTTGTTTTACTTGTATTGACTATTATTGACTTGTTTTACTTGTATTGTTGTTAAAGCACTCTGTGTGACTGTGATTGTCTGTGAAAGGTGCTCTATAAATAAACCTTACTTACTTACTTACTTACTCACTTACTCTATTACTTACTTACTTACTCACTGTCTTACTCACTTACTTACTTACTTACTTACTTACTTATTGGTGCTCTTTGGTGATACAGGTACCGTATAGGAGCATGCACAAAAAAGGGGGTTTCAAAGCACTACTACTTAATTCCCAAAAGGTGTAAACTGCAGACTTGCAAAGACATGGATTCTAAGGCTCTCCGTCTTTGATGAAAAAATATACATGGATACATTTTTGATAAATAAATCCAAATGGTCTAATTTGTCGTCTTGCTCAAAATAAAATAATCCATCCATATTTGTTTTTCATCAGACTGAGAGCCGTGGAATCCGTGTCTTTGCAAGTCTGCAGTTTACACCTTTTGGGAGTTAAGTAGGTTGGTGCCTTGCATGGTTTCCTCCGGTATCTATGAATGGGTATTAATGCACAATCTCTGTAAAGCGCCTTTGCTATATAAGCACACCTTTAAATCCCTGACTTGTACTTGTAACGGAGTATAGTTCTACGTTCCACCAGCGAGCCAGTGTCCGCCCTGAGACTGGGAGGTCGGGGTTCGATCCCCGGCCGGGTCATATACCAAAGACTCTAAAAATGGGACCCAATGCCTCCCTGCTTGACACTCAGCATCAAGTCCCTGCGACATACTATAGCGTCATGTCCAGGGGGTGTACTTGTACATCAAGCTGCCTCACGCTACAGAAAACAGGAGATAGGCTCCTGCCCCTATATGGGCCTCATGGCTCGGCAAGGCTACTTATACTTCTACGTTGCACTGATAGCAGCATTGATACTTTTACTTAAGTAAATCTTGTGAGTACTTTTTCCACCAACGCATTGCATTGCAGAAGGGCTGGTATAGGGGTATATCACAGTGAATAACATGCTGGAATTCGGCAAAACATATCGGCATTGACGATGGCAATCAATTTTAGAGAAAACAGCCTGCACGTCAAACGTTATTCAATATGATTGTCTTATTTGCTGTTGTTGTTGTTGTTGTTGTTGTTGTTTTGGCACTACACTCTCGACATCCTGCAGAAACGTAAAACGATAAAAACGAAATTTCGTTTTAAGAGGGTCAAAGTGTAGAAGAGCATGTGAACCCTGGTTCATTATATCACCCGGAGGCCTCGGGGGGCCATAAAGAGAAAGAAAAAAAAGCCAAGGTGCAATTCTTCCAGGATCGTGGCCCCCTCCACCAAATGACTTGCCCGGGGGCTTTGCGTGTGACAGCTGAGTTACTTTCCAGACCCGCATAGCGGTCGAAAATCTAACTGAAGGCTGTGTAAATAACCGAAAGGCCCCTATAGGTGTCATCTCTCCCCGCACGCTGGCCTATATATTTCCACTTTTTAGGGACTCACATGGACAGAAAGACGTAAAAAAAAGACGGGCAGAATGCACGGCGAGGTCCATTAGTGGCGTATAATATACCCCCAGGGTATCTGGTGTCCGATGCGTCGATGAGATGTGTGTGCCCGGTTTGTTTGTGCAAGCTCTCTCCCACAAAGAGGAGGCTACTAAAGCAAAAAGAGAGTTCAAAGGCCCCTGCATGCATGCCCCCGTGTCCCTAATGGGACACGTTGCCTATACTCTGGGTTTCAAGACGAAGGAGGGAGGGGGGTCCATGTAAAGTGTAAAAGAATGCTGATGTTGAAACGGAATATATATAGAGAACGAACCGACCTCTTTGATGACAACAGAGGAAAGGCCAGGAAAGTTTGTTCTTCTTATAACTGCGCGTTGCAGTTAACCAATCCATATAAGGTTGACCTCTGGAAGAACTGCCCTGGTTGGAAGATCAATGGGTCTTATAGACTTGTCTGGGGGATCTGGAATCGATTTTTTTGATCTTGAGCGCATGGTATATAGCGGCTAATTTATCCCGTCAAGACCCCACAGGCAAGCAAGCGTCTATATACAAATGCCTTCTAAAATCGGTATAGTTCAAAATGTTCAAAAATGGCTTGCAAGCGTGGCACAAAGTGACGCGATGTGAGCTTGTAGATCTTTAAAATATATATATATATAGCTGACGAAAGAAATCTAAAAATTCCGCTTTCCCGGTTTCAATGGCTTATCAAGAAGAAGGTTTGGGTTTGATTTATGAATTTCAATACGTTAATGATTAAAACTCTTTCTGTCTCGACGGAAAAATCCTGTTTTCCGAGGGGCAATTTGGTCTGAAGAAATGCATTATGGATACAGCATCAGGGACACTGAATAATGCAAAACAATAACAAACACGTTTTAATATAGGCTATACTACAAGAAATACAAATGCCGAGCTGAAAGCAAAACAGTGTGTGGGCCAGTTTTCTTTTTGGTCAGTCGCTACAAATAACATGGATAGTTGTTAATAGAATGACACCAATAAAGGAAATGTCATTGGAATGTCGTAGTATGTCTTGAATAATTGAATACACAGCACCAAGATGGAAGCAACAAGCCCTCAGGGCTTTTTGTGTCATCCTTTTAGCATCATGGCATAACCTCTGTACTTTTTGCAAAGTATGCTGTTAATACAGTAATCAATCAATCAATCAATCCTGATCCAAAGATTATCAGTTATTGCGGCGGCACTGTTCTTTTTCCTCTTCTCCTTCTCCTCTCCTTCTTCTCCTTTTTTGTACTTTATTGATGTCAATACTTTTGTACTTGTATACTGGTATACTGCGTTTCTATATTGCAACATATACTTTTACTTAAGTGAAACCTTTGAGTACTTTTTACACCACTGATCAGTGCTTAATAATTGTTCACCTATACTGTAATGAACCCTGCATATCGTCTCTGAAATTACAGCATCATAAATAGCATAATCCGCATTAGCAGATCTACAAGATCAAAACACGTAACTTCACAGCGCATTTTAAGCTTGCAGATCTGCTATATACTTTCGACGCTCTTGTGCGACTACGCGCTGTAGTACGATGGAGTATAGGGCGTATATAACTCACGGACAAAGTTACAGTATGGAGATAAGAGGTTTTCTGCCCCCCCAACGACAGCAACGATATCATGTACTGTAACTGTATATATTTCCAGTTATACTCCTGCAGTGCCTCGGGGCATCCTCCTCTCCTCAGTTGCCCTCCTCCGTGTGCTCTTCTTGATGGTGACAGAGATTGATCCAGGGCCTCGTTCGTCTCTCTGGACAAGCTCCGTCGGTCTTCTGATTGAGACCAGGACCTCGCCGCGGCGGCCGGCGGGTGAAAGTTAGCACGTTAGCTGTCGGGGGAACCGGTGGGCCTGTGTATACACAGTGTTCAGTCCCAGAGAGAGAGAGAGAGAGAGAGAGAGGGAGAGAGAGAGAGAGAGGGAGGGAGAGAGGGGGGGGGGGATGTGGAACTTAATCCATTTTGGGCTGGAACCCCTTTGGGTGTTTTAAGCAGATCTTTTTTTTATCGTGACAATGTGGCCCAAATGTTTGAATATATATTCTTTCAGAGCGTTTTTTACTCAAATCTTTGCTTCTGGGGGGGGGGGGGGGGGGGGGTCCCTGGAACAACATATTTTCAGATGGGCCTCGGCGGGCAATTACATATATTTTTGGGGGTCCTTGACATCAAAAAATTTCTGAGAACGACTGACATATAGAAACATAAGGTTGTTCAGAAAACTGTCAGGATTTCAAAGACATTTGTATATAGAATCGTCCACACGGTCTTAAATGGGTTAACCTGGCTTTCCATGACAGAACAAAAATATGTGCTCTGGGACCCCTGTAAGACGCCTCAGGACACACATTCAGAGAGGTTCTTTTTTTTACAAGCCACAGAGAGTTTTCAACGGTGGGGAGGGCGAATGGGGAAATACTGTGGAACAGGAAAAAGGTTAGCCATCATCTGCGTCACCGTTTCTGAATGTTACACATTACGGGAAAACGATGCCTTAACCCATTCTGACCTGAGATCTGATTCATACGAGGTTTCCACTGGGACACGCACTGGTCTGATTATAACCCATTCTGACCTGAGATCAGATTCTAAAAATGTCAGTCGTTCTTCGATTTTTCAAAAATAGCATGAGCTTGCACATCTGCTATTTCTCAGTAGCTAAAGCATAACATGATGCCAACACCAAACTGGGTTCCCGTTCAGAATGGGTTAACTTACCCTCTTCTGGTCCAAAAAATAAATCCAATTGGAACCATCGCACAGGGTATATATACGAGGACGCAATGGGGATCTATCATATTTTATTTTACTTTTGTGACACAATCGTTTTTTAAGATTGTTCGGGAGTTGTTGGACCGCCCGTTGGGGATTGCCATGATTTTTTTATTTCATTTTATTGATATAGTCCTCATTTGCTTGATTTATTATGACTGAAATGGTAAGTGTAGGGTGAGATGAAAATTGAAACTGTAACAGCAGTGTGTGTGTGTGTGTGTGTGTGTGTGTGTGTGTGTGTGTGTGTGTGTGTGTGTGTGTGTGTGTGTGTGTGTGTGTGTGTGTGTGTGTGTGTGTGTGTGTGTGTGTGTGTGTGTGTGTGTGTGTGTGTGAGAGCGAGAGAGAGAGAGAGAGAGAGAGGGGATAAGCACACCCCTCATCTCCAGGAAAAATACACCAGGTTCGAAGTCCATCGGGAGGACAGGAAAGAAAATGCCTTGTTTTCCCTGATACAAATCAATGTACAAATTCTACGAAACAGAATAACATTTTGATATAAAACTTGTTATTCCGGAAATAGCTATAACAGACAAAAAACTCTCAGGCTGATGCAGCCCTGCTGCGGGCCCTTCTTTTTTTTGTTTGGGGGGAGGGAGGGGGGGGGGGGGGGGGGGGGGTTTAAAGCGAGTGATTTATCGGGGGCAGCGATCTCAACCTCAGAAACCTCAGCGTACAAGAAACACATACAGGGGGAGAGCTTAAGCTAAAGGCACACATAGTGAGAGCTTAGCAGACACACACACACACACACACACACACACACACACACACACACACACACACACACACACACACACACACACACACACACACAGAGGTTTTAGCGCCTAGCCTTTGCCATCGAAGCAAACAGCAACATCGGACTGCTCACTCACCCCGGCATGTGGTCACTATCCACATGTGGCCGTGTGTCCACCCTCCCAAGGTATAAATGTTTTCAGCAAACGCCTTCTTTCACCATGGCATGTCAAACATACAGTATATAGTCTCGATATGGCTGACAAAGATCGGCCTTTTTCTTGCTAGTTTTTTGACGGCGACTTTTTCTATAGGATTAAGGGTGAAAAATAGCCTCGTTATGAATTGGCCACTTCAAATACGCAGCCAATCGACAAGCTCATCACAACACGTCGCGTTGTGACCTTGATTGAGTGTTATTGGGTGGCTTTTTTCCACTGTTGTTGATATATTTTTTTAAATGTAACCCGTTGCATGGACGGGAACCCATTTTGGTGTTTTAACTAAGCATTATGTTATACTTTAGCTATTGAAAAATAGCAGATCTACAAGCTCATAGCGCGCCACCGAGTGGCGCGCTACGAGCTTGTAGGTCTGCTATTTTTTGAAAAATCGTAAATATGCGGCACTCAACTTTGAATATATATTCTTTCAGAGCGAACGTTTTCTTTGTTTCGACGTCATGGCCTAAATGGGCTAAAGATGGCAGTGCCGTGAGTTTGTACTTTTTCTGTGTTGTACTGTATGTGGTCTTATCTAGTTAACATTACTCTAATATAGACCCCCATGCAGGTGTGGTTAGAACATTGAAATATGTCTTCAATGTGTATTCTTGTTTCATTCCTGAAAGCCTTTGAGTCAAAAGGCCCCAATCTGTAACTTGTTTATGAATACAATATAACTTATACAATCTCTATGGTAGAGTATGTTAACCCATTTAGGCCTGACGTAAAAAAAAATATATATATAAAAGTCTTCTGAAAGAATATATATTCAAAGATGTGTGCCGCATTTTCACGATTTTTCAAAAATAGTAGACCTACAAGCTTGTAGCGCGCCACTCGTGCTATGAGCTTGTAGATCTGCTATTTTTCAATAGCTAAAGCATTACATAATGCTTTAAACTCAACTTCTATTGAGACATTTCAATCATGTCAAAGGTCATGTCGCAGCATCTGACACAAACGGCATTAACTGACCTGATCAAGGTCAAGAATCCATTTCTCCCCTGAGCAAGCAGGCATGAGGCTCTATCGGCTCAACGGTAAACATATACATCACAGCACTCGCACATGCAGGGGAACCGGGTTCAAATCCGGGGTATAGAAGAATAAAGTTGAATATTATACAGCTTTGATTTGCATATTATTCTACTGGCATACAGTATGTGGCCGCTATGGCCTCGAGTCTCTTTCCATTATTCCGTATCCTTATTTAGCCTCTCTATACGTTCGATTCGTTCGGATACTGTAACTGTATCGTATTAGTGCTTACATTCTGCTTCTCTCACGCTCGTGTAATAATGGTGTCACATTACAAATGCAACACCCCGGTGTCTCGAAAAATATGCTTCGGGCCTATTAAGACATGCATATTTAAACATTACACTCTCTCGTTCCCCCCCCCCCGTTGGTTTCTTTTCTATTTGCTTTTTGATTCGTATCTGTCCCTGTAATATAATAATTTAAATAATAAGCTTGCCTGGAGTGTGCCAAGTAAGCCCCTGAGTGTTGTGCGTGTGCGCGTGCGTGCCTGCGTGCGTGCGTGCCTTCGTGCGTGCGTGCATGCATGCATGTGTGCGTGCGTGTGTGCATAGAGGATTTGTGCATAATCGTTGCTGTCCGGAAGAAATCAATGACTATTTCCCCATACAAATGAACATTTTGGAGTTGGTTTCCTCCGGGCAGTATAGCTATATTGCATGCACGTATAAGCGTGCGTGCGTGCGTGCGTGCATGCGTGCGTGCGTGCGTGCGTGCATGCGTACGTGCGTGCGTGCGTGCGTGTTGGGGGGTGATTCTGCAGGCAGTCTGATAATGGAATGAGACTTGAAAGGTTAAAGCGCCTGCTTTTAACGGTTTTTAGGTGTAATCGTGCGTGTGCCGCCGCGTGATGGAGTCGTGCATTTCACTCGCGAAAGCTTTCCTCTTCATCACCGGGAAACGGAGCAGCTTGCAAATCAAGTGTGGCAGACCCCCCCCCCCCCTCGCCTCTTCCTATATAAGGTGCACATTAATTAGCTTGTATTTATTTAGCTGGAAGCCTTTATATTTTCTGCTGCAGAAAGAGAAAAAAGGAAGGGGGGGAGAGAGAGAGAGAGAGAGAGAGAGAGAGGTAATGCATACTACAGTAGATAACCAGCTCCATTTCCTATAGACTGCATTTTTCTTCACCCAAACGCCTTGAGGAGGAGTGGGGGAGGGAGGGGGGGGAGGGCGGGAGTGAGGGGGACCCCCGCAATGAGCGAGAAAAGACATAACAGTACAGTACAGTATAACAGTAGACTGTGCACTCCAGACTGGCAATGAAGTGAAAAGGTCACATTTGAGAGAGAAAGAGACATATACTGTATATATGCGTGTGCGTGTGTGCATGTGTGCGTGCGTGTGCGTGTCTGTGTGAGCATATACTCTTCACCATATACCCAATTAACACAAGCTAAGAGAGAGAGAGAGAGAGAGAGGGAGGGAGGGAGGGGGAGAGAGAGAGAGAGAGAGAGAGAGAGAGAGAGAGGGAGGGAGGGAGGGGGAGAGAGAGAGAGAGAGAGAGAGAGAGAGAGAGAGAGAGAGGGAGAGGGAGAGGGAGAGAGAGGCGAGGAGGACAATAACCCATTTTGGGTGGGAGCCCCTTTTGGTGTATTATGTTATAATTTAGCTATTGAAAAATGGTGAAAATGTGCTTCAAAATTTAGAATATATTTTTTCAGAAGCAAATCTTTGCTTCTGTAGGGTCCCCGGAACAACATATTTTCAGATGGGGGTCGGCGGGCCAAATACATACTATTTTCTGGGGTCCTTGACATGATGAAATATTGAGTGATATAGGCCTATAGAAACATAGCTATTTCAGAAAACTTGTCAGGATTTAAAAGACATTTTTTTTCAGGCCTAAATGGGTTAAGGAAAGTGAGTGTGAAAGGGTCCCTGCGCCAGGCAGATGCGGGGAGGAAGGAGAGAGAGAGAAGCGATAGGAAGTGGCAGGTAAAGACACCTCATTACAGAAGCCCTCCATTGCCTCGAAATTATGACACAGCAGCAGCATCTCTCTCTCTCTCTCTCTCTCTCTCTCTCTCTCTCTCTATATATCCCTCTCCCTCCCTGCCCAGTGCTGCATGGTGAGACATTATACCCTGCTGTGACTGAATGTTAAGTACAATCAGCCTTTTATCGCCTCTCTCACAGACCCAATGATTTCCACCCTGTTGATTCCACTCTCTCTCTCTTAAACAACCGAGTATTAATGGTGTCAGGAACACTCTTAACACTCTCTCTCTCTCTCTCTCTCTCTCTCTCTCTCTCTCTCTCTCTCTCTCTCTCTCTCTCTCTCTCTCTCTCTCTCTCTCTCTCTCCTCACTCCTCTGTTCATTTAGGAGATATGACTTTTAGATTTGATTTTCCCTTTAGATGTCATGCAACTGCATATGTGTGTGTGTCAAGCATATATGCTGCCGCCGAGATACAACCTATATCCGAGCTTTCTCACTTATAGAACAATATGCACCACTAGGTCTCCGTACTGTATATGGCTGACATGATGGCATTTATATATACTGTGCACTTCTTCTCAGTCCACCCTGGCTAAAGTGACAGCTGGGCTTAGCTCATGCATGCAGGTGGGGGAGCTAGTTCGCTTTGAATGAGAGACAGAGAGAGAGAGAGAGAGAGAGAGAGAGAGAGAGAGAGAGAGAGAGTGGGAGAAAGCATCCGGCCAGCCAGAATACATCTCAAAACTAAATGTATAGACCATGACCTCAAAACCTGTGGTTAGAAAGTAAATCAGTACATTTACTCAAGTGATGTATACTTACAGTATGCATTTTTATTTTCCAATTTTCATTTTTTGTTTATTCTTCCACTCACAAATATTGAACGTTTGCTCTACTGCAAATTCCGCAATTATTCTAAAGTGTTAGTTACCATAGTTACCTTGAAGACGATTGCAAAACGTACGTTCACCAGTCAAAGCATTTGTAAACATGAATAGAAAACTTGAAAACGGGTACCTCTTACTCAAGTAAACACTGAACTTGTATACTTATTGAAGGAGTGCTTTTTCTAAATTGTAAGTGGTATTGACACTTTCACTATAATGTACTTCTGTACACACACACACCACTGTCTGGCAGGTAGTCCGCATGCAGCCAGCCATAATGAATCCACTCAAAACTAAATGCGTAACACCTGACCTCGCACAACCAAACCTGTCTGCCAAGAGAACGAGCAGCCCAGAACGCACAGTGTGCGAGATGATGAAATGCTAATTGCATCAGAAGGAGGAGGCACCGTGCAGCTGTGCACTTGTTTCTGCCGTCCACTGTATATAATAATAAACCCCGACTGTCTGCATTCGGTGCGACTTCCCTTTGTGCAGTCGAGTGAAACTACACGATCTATACTCCATCTCACCACGTGTCATTTTTGTGAGCCTGCGGACCGAACGTAACCCATTTCAATCTGAGGCCCGTTTTGAAAAGGCCTTCTGCAAAACGGAGGTTTTAGTGAAAGACAACCTGCAGGTCGTTCTGAGAAACTTATGGCTGGTAATCCAGTTTGACATTGTGCAGTGCCGTCGCTACCTATACGCGCAAAACGCACTGCGAGTAGTAGGGTGTAAAAGTGCCAAAAAGTGCCAAGCCGACCCGCAAAATAACACATTTCTCTGCGGCACAAATATCCTACGAGTATAGGGCAACCAAATGGTCAGCTACGGCCCTGACAGTGTGTCGTGCGTTCGAGTCCCGATCCCGACAAACTTTACTGTGTGTCTTCCCCCCATCTCTCTCCCCGTTTCCTGCATGTCTACCTGCTGTTAATCTATCAATAAAGGCAAAAAAAACCCCCAAAATATCTCTAAATATCAAACATATAGACAGTCTATAATAATAATAATAATTGTCTTCATCCCTCAGGGATGTTCATCTTCGCGGTCTGTTCCAAAAAACAGCTCAGCCCAGCTCACAACAACATAACGCCAAGACAATACATGCAAGTCCCCACGCACAAAACATCCTATCAGCGAGGCGATGCCTGAGGGGACAAAACTCCTACTAAAACAAACATTTTGCCATTCCAAAGTTCTGCATCATCGTCCAGATAAGGCTGAAGTGGCGACGTAATGGACGATCAGTGTCATTTGCTATTGTGTTGAGTGTGGGACGAGGTGGGTGTCTTTGTTGACTTCTCTGTATAACATAATAAGAATTGTACTTGCAAATTCATTTGCACAGTGTTTGTTTAACTCTGTTTAGAGTCTTTGCACAACTAAGAACTAACGTGGAGACGTGTCTGTTGTTATTCTTTGCCAGGTATGTTACGTTTTATTATTTGTTGTGTTATACTGTCGCTCTTGGCTTCTGTACTTCCGTCTTGGAATGAGAGAGGAGTCTTTGCACTACTAAGAACTAACGTGGAGACGTGTCTGTTGTTATTCTTTGTCAGGTACGTTTTATTATTTGTTGTGTTACTGTCGCTCTTGGCTTCTGTACTTCCGTCTTGGAATGAGAGAGAGGAGTCTTTGCACTACTAAGAACTAACGTGGAGACGTGTCTGTTGTTATTCTTTGTCAGGTACGTTTTATTATTTGTTGTGTTACTGTCGCTCTTGGCTTCTGTACTTCCGTCTTGGAACGAGAGAGGAGTCTTTGCACTACTATAAGAACTAACGTGGAGACGTGTCTGTTGTTATTCTTTGTCAGGTATGTTACGTTTTATTATTTGTTGTGTTACTGTCGCTCTTGGCTTCTGTACTTCCGTCTTGGAATGAGAGAGGAGTCTTTGCACTACTAAGAACTAACGTGGAGACGTGTCTGTTGTTATTCTTTGTCAGGTACGTTTTATTATTTGTTGTGTTATACTGTCGCTCTTGGCTTCTGTACTTCCGTCTTGGAACGAGAGAGGAGTCTTTGCACTACTATAAGAACTAACGTGGAGACGTGTCTGTTGTTATTCTTTGTCAGGTATGTTACGTTTTATTATTTGTTGTGTTACTGTCGCTCTTGGCTTCTGTACTTCCGTCTTGGAATGAGAGAGGAGTCTTTGCACTACTAAGAACTAACGTGGAGACGTGTCTGTTGTTATTCTTTGTCAGGTACGTTTTATTATTTGTTGTGTTATACTGTCGCTCTTGGCTTCTGTACTTCCGTCTTGGAACGAGAGAGGAGCTTTTGCACTACTAAGAACTAACGTGGAGACGCGTCTGTTGTTATTCTTTGTCAGAACAAACGGAGGTTGTCTCCAGAGTTCTGGGTCCGTCTAGCCTCTTCAACACAACGTAGAGAGAGAGACAGACTACACACCGGTTACACGTCATTGTTCAGAAAGTGTCCCAAACATTTCTCCCCCAAAAAAGGAAAGGCACGCATTTTAAATTCAAGGGACCGAGGGATACAACATATCACTCACCACTTCAGCCATATAAATAATTGACTGACCGTAGTAGAGTCAGGGAGGATTTCAAAAGCCTGTACAGTACAACTGGATGAGTGCTTGGAGGAGGAAGCACCTGGCATCCATTTAGGAGTGCACTCTATTGTGTTTGTGCAATGCAGCACAAAGGAGAGAGAGAGAGAGAGAGAGAGAGAGAGAGAGAGAGAAGGGGAGAGAGTGTCCTGGGTGTCCACGGTCAGTTGAAGACCCGGTGTCTCGTGACACATGCGTACAAAGAAACGGTTCGGTCATTTGTGTCGTAACGATGCAGGTGGAAGGGGTTCACTCTGTATATGGCAATGTGTCGCACGGTGCGATCAGAGAGCAGATGAAGATGATGTTGTCATCCTGGAGTCAGTGTGTGTAAATTCCAGAGAGTGAGTGAGTGTGTACAGTATATGCACACACACACACACACACACACACACAAGAGCCCCAA
This sequence comes from Protomyctophum bolini, assembly GCF_963924005.1. Lineage (NCBI taxonomy): Eukaryota > Metazoa > Chordata > Actinopteri > Myctophiformes > Myctophidae > Protomyctophum > Protomyctophum bolini. The sequence goes on from NC_137869.1 coordinate 42,125,142, forward strand.
CCAATGCCAGGTGCGGCGTGGGTGTTGGGACCCCCCACGGAGGTCCCCAAATTAGCTCAATGTGCACAACATTGTTGTCTCACGAGACAGTAAACACAACAACATATAGGGTATATTCGTTTATACACGGTCTATCTGCACATTTATATAAAGTTTTATGAAGTTCAATTGAATTACCTTTTTAAGAAGTTAAACGCAAACATTGTGAAAATACAAAACGTGCTCGCATTGCGGTCGCGGCCTGCCTGCACGTTGAAAGTGGTTACTAGTGTCGTGACAAAGCCACTGCATATAGCTGCAGGCGCTGATGGTGTCACACAAAGGCAAACAATGGCCAAACCGACACGCACACACGCACACACACACACACACACACACACACACACACACACACACACACACACACGCTGCATCCTTTAGCACATTAATTACTCTTGAACTCCGAGTTCACATCCTTCCCCAGGCAGTTAATATGGTTTAGTGGCGTGTCCGTCTCACCCGGTACGGTACACCGCTGTGTATCCTTTAGGAATCCACTTATCTGATGGTGGCTTCCTGACATCTAGATTTTTATTTGCTTTTTTTATTTTATTTTTCCCTGGCTCATATAAAACAGACCTAGATATAGTCAGCTGCTATACAGGGACCGGAATGTACTGTACATACCGCCGGGGCTGATGGGTGACGGCCGGGACAGGAAACAGAGGAGTGAAAGGAGGGAAAGATGACCTTTGATTGAGTTAATACCTTATTATTATTAGACGGAAATACAGTTACAGTCACAAGCACACGGTCTAAAAAGGATAGCACCCCAGAAAAGTCATTGGGGGTCTTGTTTATAACCGGGTGCACCGTGCATTCAATCCATGAACATAACAACATAAATAACAAAAATTCAATATCGTCACAATATGCCGTAAAACACACTATACGTACGGAGTATAGGGGAGAGCCGGGTCAGTTGGCGCGGTATAGGACGGTTTCACCTCGGACTGGAGATACCATGCGACACTTTTTCGTCGCGTATTTCCGGCCTTGCAAGACAAAAGAAAATCCACCGAGATACAGACCCTTTTGTGTTTTTGCACGCTGTAAGTATAGCCTAGGATAGGGGCTAGGAAGGAAGGAATAATGTAGGATGGGATTCGACGCCAATGTACATTTTGAGTCGAGTATAGGCCTACACCATTCAGCGGAACAATTTACATCTTCTTTTTTGTATACTCCAATTTTACCTTTATTGCATTGATTGAGTAGCTTTTTACATAATGACCACAATGACCAATGGTGACACTTCATCTGTCACTCAGTCAGAAACATTCACCTTCATGTCTGTAATAATGTAACTATCCCATCCAATTTATTTACAGTATAGAGCACATTTTAAAGATGGAGTGCCCATTTGTTCATGTGTTTATGAGGTGACAGTACTTCATTAGGCCCCTTGGTGTGGTTGTGTTAAATATGTGCAATCATTCAAGCCTTTATCTATTCTCGAAAGACATTGAGGTCACCCTCATGTTCAGTGTCGTCGAGATCATGACTTCCCTTTTGCATTCAGGGTTTCTTCCTGGAGGCTGAAACCTTGACAGTGCCAATGACAATATTGTAAACGGTGATATAGTGACATCACAATATTCTTAACCCCTTCCCGCAGCAGCTGTGGGTGCGGCTTCAGTTCAGGTGGATCACCACCCACCAGGCAAACCAGGCCTACTTAATGAACTGGTCGGCATGTCCACATAAAAAAAACATTTTAACAAATACTCTACACTAATATCTTCCTCCTTGTATGATAATTAATAATACCCAATCATGTTTTAGTGTGGAAGTCGTCGTTCGTCGAGGAAGGATCTCGCCGTCTCTCGGAAAACAATCACGCCACTCCATCTTTAAAACAACAGTGTTGAACCAAAGCACTGTACAGTCCGTAACCAGAGGGGACAAGAAATACTAAAATACCAAGAGAAAAACAACAACAACAAACAATATACAGGTCAACATACTGTAGTGGAAACAGCAACTCTTAGTCAGAATGTTCAAACGCCAAAGGGGTACAAGCGAGTTTTCAACCGTGATTTAAACCACGCACATGGGCAAGGTTTGTGTATATATTATGTACCCATCTCTTCTCCCCAAAACCTCGCTGTCTCGTGCTTTTTTTTCCTTTTATATTACCCTCCTCCTCCTCTCTCTTCCTTCGCCCCGTGTCGTCTAGCTCCTTCCCTTGTAATCACACGCTACTCCGACTGTGGTTAATGCTATAGTCAAAGGCTCGACCGTGGCCGACGCTCCAACTAAAATAAAACAACAATGCCTCGCGGGCCCCCGGCAGAAGTCTTGCAGCTGGACGTGTATATGTAACTGGAGACCTGCATGTCACTGCGTGCCTCCCCTCTGTGTCACTGTAGCACATGTAGACTTCTCAGCAGCGGTGGAAGAAAAGTACCCAATTTTCTTTTTTTTCCCCCCCGTTCTTTTACTTAACAGTTTTAATGCAGTCATTAAACAATCGTTTTCCAAGATCTCCCCGTCGTGATTTCACTGGGGAACTACCCATAGATCCGAAGTCCCGTTAGTCCGAACATGCACTGCTCCCGTGCTTGCGGTTAGGTTTAGGTTTGCTCCCGTGCTTGCGGTTAGATTTAGGTTATAGGGTTAGAGATAGGGATAGTAATTTCGGAACAATGAACCTTCTGACTAATGACATGTTACCGTTTTCACTAACCTTTGAAAAGGCCGACTGTGCCGACTTGATAGTTGCCTGTCACGAAAATTCCACTTTGAAACGGTGTGATCGTTTGTCCTATCCACACTTTTCCTGGGCTGTGTGTACTGTGCTCCAGTTCCTGTTGATTTCATTGGATATCATTGGTCACCTGACCAGTTTCATTGGCTTTCATTGGATCAAATCGACAGGAACTGGAGCACACACACTACAGCCCAGGAAAAGTGTGGATAGTGTTAAAGAATATTCCAAAGTGGCGATCACAACAACGGAGCGGATCAATTTCCCTTAATGGAGAAATACTCTACACATATACCTACTAATGTCTGGGATAAAACAAATTACTTGAGTACTAAAACTACAAAAGTATAGTTGTATCGAAATGTACTTAAAATACCAAAAGTAAAAGTATACATTATGCAGAATGTCCCATTTAAGGTTTTCAAATGCATCCATAAGTCTTTTGGAAATAGCAAGTTCACAAGTTCACAACGTGTCTTGATGCTATTTTCAAATGGCCAAAATGTATAGGGCTGAAGTGGTTAATGTACGTTTTGTAATAATAATACAAATCCAGTAACTAAAGTTACTGGTAAAAGTACAATATTTGTTTTTGAAATTTCACTTACAGTAAGTACAGTAGGCCTATACTTGAACCCATGTTTCCACCGGTGCTTCTCAGAACCTTTGCGGAGGTTTTCTTGTTCAAGGCAAAACAACAAAGCGCCTTGATATATTTCTGTACTTGTGTCGGATTAAATGATGCTTTGGAAGAAGTGAGACGTTGCAGTCTCCCGGACGCAGTTTCTACTCCATAATGAGTTCAGGGGCTGATGAGAAGCGGGTTAATCCAACTCTGATGAAAAGTGACGATCTGCGTAGTGCACATAGCACGGTTCTCAAACCTTTTCAGGTCATGGACCTCCAAATTGACGTGTATTTGGCCGTGGACCCGCATCTGAGAATGTCTTGTGCCAGGGACACCCAGAAGACAAGATTTGTGATTGAAAAAAAACCAAAAATCTTCCAAATATTCCAAACATTTTTAGAAATGTTTTTGTTGGGGGCACGGTGGCACAGTTGGTATAGTGCTGTCGCCTCACAGCTATAGAAGGTCCTTGGTTCGATTCCCACCGCCCACACACCCGAGACGGGGTTGGCCCTTATGTGTGGAGTTTGCATGATATACTGCCTCCCCCTGGCCAGCCGGGGCGCCTGGTGGAGGGGAAAAGAACTCGGTCGGAAATAACGTGTCCCTTCCACGCGCTATGTCCGGCCGGGGAAATGTCATGTGAAAAGAAGCAGCTTGGACTCCTCATGCATAGGCCACACTGGCTTTGAGTGTGTGTGTGTGTGTGTGTGTGTGTGTGTGTGTGTGTGTGCGTGTGTGTGTGTGCGTGCGTACGTGCGTGTGTCTTCTTTCTGTCGAGCCTCTTCATCAAACATAAGATGAGAGGGCATCACAAACCAGCCAATATATCCCCTTGCCAATGCCAATGCATACACGCACAGTCGCACGCACGCACACACACACACACACACACACACACACACACACACACACACACACACACACACACACACACACACACACACACACACACACGGGGACAAGGGGGTGGTCCAGGCCTATATCAGCCGGGCAGCAGCTGTCTGTGTCAATGGATTAGTACTCACACCTCATCATCATCATCATCATGTCCAAACCCCCGTTCCCAGCACATATACCCAGGCAGCCAGCCACCGTCGGGACGTCATTCATTAGCCACTCAGCAGCGCCGGTCACGGTCACCACCAACCAACCAACACATGCAGGCCAGCATAACGAGGGTCCACTTCTTGCTCTTGCCGCCCCAGCATGGAACACCACATCCTGCTATAATACAGCATGCCAAGCGCTGCATTATATAGCAGCACTCCTCTCCAACGTGAGAGCCTATACAGGTGTGCATGCATGCCCACATCATATTATTATGTGGGCCTGCCAGCTTTTTATTATAGCCGCATGGCCGCCAGTGCACACTCGTATACCCCTTCGGCGAGAGGCACTTGTCCACACCGCATCGCTCTGCAGGGAAAAGAAAACAAATAGCTCTAATCGTGGTATATATGCTTTTCTTTTTCTCTTCTTTTTGTGATGTTATCTGTCAAACGCCCTGCAGCATCAGAGGATGTGGAATACTAAGACCTGAATATATATATAGATATATATATATATATATATATATATATATATATATATATATATATAAAGAGAAAAACCTTCCAAGGAAGGGACCGCACACTCCAGGGAACAGAGACGGAGACAACTTACTGCATTAACTTATTTATTAGCACGACGCGTTTCGCCGTGAGCTTCGTCAGCTGCTATATGACGAAGCTCACAATATGGTGTTAATGGTGATGATACAGTATGCACATTACATGCACAATATAATTACAATTTATTTTAATTTTATTTATAATGGGCTTCTGTGGCAACGAGGGTCCAAAACTGTTATCCACCTGGTGGCACTGCACTGGATTTAAAGATTTTGTCTAAATCTGTTTTTTTTTTACCTTTTTGGGCTGTATTTTTGGGCAGTCCCCAAAATATATGAGTATGGTCACCAATCATATATATTATCACAGTTTCTCCAACATGTACCAGTGGAGTTGGGCTTATACAGTATGTAGAACCTCATTTTAGCTTTCCAGTCAAATTATTTCCATATTTGGCTTTGTAGTCCTCCATGACAACCAGAACATATATATATATATATATATATATATTCCCATATATCATCCTCTCTATCACAATGTTCAACTCCATTTCCCATTGTCCCTTGATGTGAAGAGTATTGACATATCTATTGCATATTTAATTTATTTGAATTTTTGCTGGGGTCCCCTGCACCCCCTCCAATTAAAGGACGACCTCACCTTGATGAGCCACAGGTGTGGTATGTGTGGCCACATGGGTGCCTGCCGCGCCGCTGCAGTGCACACACTCACACACTCATGTATGGCCACCATATATCTTCCTCCACGCTCCAACCACAGATTAAAATAAACCAAAAAACGGCCGGTCGGTCGGTCGGTCTGACTGCAGGATATCAGCGGAGAACGGGGGGGACGGGGACGGGGGGGGTGAGTGGGGACGGTGCGAGAGGCACTTGTACCGGCACCGCTCCAGGGGAAAGAAACCAAATAGCTCTAATCGTGGGAGAGCGGCGTGCCGGCCGCTTGATTTCAGCATGTGTGCTCATTTCCTGACCATCAATCCCGCAGCCCGCCGCCTTGGCTCAGCAAACCCAGCGCCCAGTGATGCTAACCATGCGACTATATCCACCCCCTTTTTTATATTAAGCCATCGACGCCGGGAAAGCGTCCGTGTCATTATACATTTTAACAACTTTAAACAGTTATGTTATTCTTATAGGCTATTCAAAAATAGCAGATCTTGTAGCGCGTCACTTTGTGCTATTTTCTTTCTTTCTTCTTTTTTTTGTTGATAAATTGTGAAAGTTTGTAAGTGTTGCACAAAAGTGTTCATTGTAAAGCAAACATTTTAAACTCAAATCTTTGCTTCTGGGGGTCCTTACTGAAATGGTGGGGGGGGGGTACGCGCCCAATTCCAAATACAAAAATGTTTTTTTTATTTTCAGCAGCGCTGCGGCTGGTATTAGCAACCTACATTTTACAGAAAAATAACGTATAGTATTTTTGTAGAATCGGCCTCGGGTCTTAATGGGTTAAGCAATTACTCCACACAGCAGGGAGTTACAAAGGGAAACGCAATGATTAGCTGTCATGCTAGTTCTATAATAGCTCAGACATGCTGTGGGAAGTGTTCATTTTGAGCAAGTCTGTCAGTCTTCAGATTTAGGCTGTGGCTTTTATTTAAAAAAAATAAAACTTGACAAAAATAAACGAGAAAAAAAACGTGTGTGTGTGTGCATACAGTGTGCGTGTGTGTGTGTGCGTGTGTGTGTGTGTGTGTGTGTGTGTGTGTGTACGTGTGTGTGTGTGTGTGTGTGCGTGCGTGTGTGTGTTGTCAGACTGCCACAACAGCTGTGTTCGCTTCCCGCGTTCACGCGTCTTACTTGTGATGTAAAAACTAAAAGCAAGGGAAAAGAAAGAAAAGAAAAATGGCACTTCTTTTCACTGATTTTTCCAAAAGGATTAGACGCCACACTCAAACGGAAACTAGTATATAATTGGACTAAGCGGCTAATTTGTGCCAATTATTGAAAATGCCAACCCATCAGGGGGATACAGGTGGAAATCATAATTAATGTTTTGTTAACACGTGCAAAGCAAATTACTTTGTATTCAATGTCAAGTTTGGCCTGCTGGGTTCAGACATGACTCATAATACTGTTCACAAAATCTGTTCATATGAGATTCCTTTGAAGTAATGCTATTGTCGAGCAAGAGTCTCAACCGCATCCATTTTTAATGCAAATTTACTTCATTATTAAGACTCGTTACGAGTGCCTGTTCTTTTGCAAAATGGCAAACAACAAGAAGAATGTGAACGATATCAACAAATAAGCCATTAAAAGTGACACGCAGTTGGAACACATTCTACCCATTTCTAAAGGTCTCTGGCTTGAAAATCATTTTTTTCCCCTGAACTGTGAAAAGGCAGAGAACATCGGAGACATCATCTATTATTCTCATTTAATGTGTGCATGTACCGACTGACTGACTGACTAAACTCACTTCTAAAACTCAATTTGATAGACTTGCTTTTGTCTTTTTTATTATTCTCCATTTGTACTACACGTTTTTCTTTTGGTTTGACTTTTATTTACTGTCTTTATCTTTCCACAACCTTCTGTTTCCCCTCTACTGTGTTTTTTGAACATTTGTCTTGAATTGTGTATAGGGGCTTTTGTTTGGCATTTGGCGTTCTTGTTTACTGCATCTACAGTAGCACTTTGTATAAACTAATTTATTAAAGGTGCTATAATAGGCTGCCTCCAGGGAACATATAGAAGATAGTTTGAGTGACTGACTTGCCACCCTACCAGGGACGTTACAAACGTCTATTGATTCATGGTATGCCTTTCTGTTTTCGGTGAGGTTACAGCAGCATCAGGTGCATGTATAGAAACCCACCGTATTGGGGAGTTACTGCCCTGGGTTGCAAGAGAGAATACATGGGGCTGGTGGTATGAGTATAACACCAGAGTATGTCGGCTGCACGTTAAACTTAAACCCGAGAAACGGTTGTACTCTGGCCACTTTTTCCATTCTATACCGTTTCTCTTTGCCAAAAATAGAACACCCACGCACGCACGCACGCACATACGCACGCACGCACATACGCACGCACGCACATACGCACGCACGCACGCACACAGAGGCCTGGTGAGTTATAGGAGTAGGAGTATGTGACACAACACAGTTAAGGGGCCGATACGCACTTAATACCAGTGGAGACACTCAAAGCTTTTGTCTCCACAACAGCGTATCTGTATATATATCGTACTGTAGACTTTCATGCTGCTATACGGTGCGGCACTGAGGGGTACTACAAAGCTAAAAAGAAGCTGTCGATTATATGCTTGGCTTGCTTTTTTGCCGGTCAACAAAAAAAGACTGACACTCGGGAGTGATTTCTGAGCAGTGCAAAAGCCTAGACGGTTATATAGCTTTCATTGTGTCAGTACTAGTATACATATCCTCTTTTTTTGCTTGAAGCGAGTGCTGAAGCTAGCTCCTGCTTACCATGCACAACGCACTCACTGCAGCTTTTACCCCGGCACTTCATTTTGGATGTCTCTTTGATGCAGCTTGTTTTTGTTCTTTTAAGGTGCAGCAAAAGGAAGGCATGTGTGGGTAATTTGACATACTTGGCTAAACTCAGCTCTTTCTTTCCCCCCTACTACTGTACTACAGAAAACATTCTTATTACTGACTCCTCTCTCTGCCTCAGGTGTCAAATTGACGTCCGCTTATCTCAGCACTTTGATAAAGATGTGACGCCTCGTTTGAAATCCAGTTACGAGCTCTTGTCAAGGAGAAAAGGACTGTCTCTCTCTCTCTCTCTCTCTCTCTCTCTCTCTCTCTCTCACACGTCATGGCCTTGTTGTTTCAGTTGTCTCTCTGCCCAGTAATTAAGTGCAGTCCAGCTTGCTCAAGCGGAGCTGCATAAATAAATAAGATTAAAAAACGTATAACGATGTCCTGGAGGCTGGTTAAACTCTGCCCTTCGGGGTCCTCAACCGCTTCTCCTATAATTGGTGGATATCTCCGTGAGCTTTTCTGACAACGCCGCTAATCACCTTCACGGCAGTCCACACCCCCTCGGTAAATATATTGTTACGTGTTGTGGTTATCATGTGTTGCGCTCTCTCTTTTTTGGTGCTTTTTTAATTCCCCTCACTCAGACCTTCACAACAGATCGATGTATAGCTGATGCATGAGACTTGTTTACTGATGCAAGCTCGCAATTTCCAATGGAAGTTACATGGTTTGACACAACATGTGTGTTGTATGAGGGGGGGGGGGGGGGGGGGCAGCCGAAAGCAGTACAACAAAAGTGTTGTGTCAAACCATGTGACTTCCATTGGAAATGCATTGGGGCGGCCATGACCCTTTAGAACTTTGTTTACGTCTAGCATCCAACAATGCTGTATGCTGGATGCGAAGGTGTGAGTGAGGCCTTAGTAATTATGCTAGTTGATTCCTCTGTGTGTTGTCACTGCTGGACTAGCTCACCTGCCAGTGAGGAGCCCCCACCGGTAAGACGTATAGAGCCTTCGTCCTATAGTCCTCCCGCCCAACACTCCCCGCTGACAGGTGCCAATCGCGTTAGTGTCTATACTGTCTATAGACACACCCGACAAAGCCGGACGCACCGCGACGGATTGGACAGCGACTTCACCACCAGAGCACCTCAGGGCTCCACTCCAGTGTTGTTTTTGGCGGTTTTGATTTTAGTTTTAGTCATAGTTGTGCCATGAACATCGTTTCCCGTGATATGGATTAGGGTCGTGAGGTGGACGGTTGGAGTATGTTCTTGGACTGTTGGAGTATTTTCTCAACATTTTATTTTTATTGGATTACAGAGTGGACTGGTTTCTTGTGTCTCGTGTGTTATTACACACTGTCCCTACATGACACCCACACGTTCCACTGTAGGAAAGAGGGCCTCCAGAGATAAGGGAGGCAGGCAAGTGTAGAGTGGTGTAAAAGAGTGGGGAGAAAGTAGGGGCAATGGGGCAAATGGCAGAAATGGCAGAAATGTCAGTTATCAATGCAATAACAATAGTCTCTTGAATAGTTTTAAGTTAGTGTTAGTCACATTTTAGTCACCTGGAATGTCTTAGTGTTGGTCTAGTTTTAGTCGACTAAATGTCGAGATTTTAGTCGACTAAATCTACAGTTGATTTTGTCGACTAAAATGTGTTTTGGCGGAGAGATGGCTGATTTTACACTTGCTGAAAATAGCAGATCTACAAGCTCACAACGCGTATTCTATTAGTGTAAAATGACTAATAATGGATCCCTTGTCCACTAGTCCCTTCCTAACATTTTAGTCTATTTTTTATTTGTTGACAAAATTGTCAGTATATTTAGTCTTAGTTTTCATTTCGTTTTCATTTCGTTTTTGTCAGTGAAAAAAGGTAGTCGACAAACCTTTTTCGTCTTCGGTTTAGCCGACGAAAACAACACTGCTCCACTCTCTTATACTTAGGTTGATGGTTATTATTTTGTATTCCTCGTGGTTTTCTTCTTCCTTCTGTTTAATGGGGCCCATGTCTTTGGCCAACGAATCGATAACCTCTGCAGAGTGCATCGGGGTTACTGTTTCTATACATTTTGTTTTTTAATTATCGTTATTTTAAAAAGTATCACGCTCATTTTAACCACTTCATCCATGTATAATGTCGGCTATACATTTTGCTACAACATAGCAGATCTACAAGCTACCTACACTCACTGTAAGCGTTTACACTACATCTGCTATTTGGAATATATCTTTTAATAATTTCCGTTTTTGTTTTAAACATAACTCTTCCCTTTCTATGCATCCCTGGGCACACTATGAATGTGGGGGGTCCTTTGTCATCAAAACATTTGAGAACTCTGACGTAGAGGAGACGAGGGCAACCGTATCCAATTCCCGCACGTGCTGTTCTTGGCATAATCAAGTGATTGGCCACTGTCTGTGTGTTATACCTCAACTATCTCCAGCCACATCTCCACCTGGTATTAACTATAGAAGCCACTATACTCCTCGGTCTTCTGGAGTCAATCTGTCATTAGCATAACTCAAGCAGAGGATTTCACGGTGTGTTTATGCTTCAGCCCTTTGGGAGTTTCTGGGTGAGCAAAGTGTGTGTCTGAGCAAAAGACTGGACACTTTCCAAGCTAAGGTTATACAGTATATAACCCAGAACGGCACAGAGGGTGACATCCATTCATCTCTGCCATGCAGCTCTAGCTTTTTTAGACAGTACACTAGTACATGTTTCATAGTTTTCATCATCACTTTAGCCATGCGGGTATAGAGGGTATATGCGCATGCTAAAAGTGAATGGCACATCGAGTGGCAAATCGAGTGGCAAAGCAACATGCAAAGTGAGTTTAACATTGTTTAACGTTGTTTAATGCAATCAAATTGGACTTTTCTGTGTGGATGTATATATGGGGCTGTCGAGGCCAGAAAGTAGTTTTTTTGCCACTCAGTAGGCATTCCTGCATAACTTCCTGGTTTGATGAAGATGTCACGCGCATACCCTACCCTCTATACTTGCCTTCAAGACTCCTGTTCGAACATTTCCAGTGCCTTTATAGTAGTCTCTCACTCCTCGGTTACAACTTGCCATAATTAAACCGGAAATCTGTATAGCTCTTAAAAATAGGATTAAAAATAGTTATTAACGTCCGTGGACGGAGCAAGCACTTCCGTTGGGGGCATGAATGGTCATCGCCGTGAAAGCCACTAGTTTAGTCTGGGGCCAACTATGAAAGCTATGGAAAAGTTTTAATTTGCAACACAATGTTATGCAATATGTATATGTCCATGTACACCACATTTCACTATAGCCAAAACAGAGTATATCTATAGGCCGACAAGCTGCGGAGCTGGAGTTCTCAGATTACCAACATGCACTCACTTAGATCCTTTTGGGATTCCTTGTTTATCTCAATCGTATAAAAGCCCAAGAGCAGGACGGTTCGGCCCCGCAGGCCTTCCTCAGCGTGAAAAACACACACACACACACACACACACACACACACACACACACACACACGCGCACACACAAACCACACACACACACACACACACACCACACACACACACACACACACACACACACACAAAGAGAGTCAAAACAACAGCACAAAATAAAATGACAGTATTTCCACTGTTGATATATTTCTTTATTCAGGGAGATGCACAAGGTTAGTTTTACATCATTATTGTTATTGGTGACATTCCCCATTTTTTTTTGTCACGCTCGCCCAGCCTCCCCTCCCGTTCACCCTCCCATGGGTCGTATAGGGGAGGCAAAAACGTAAGAATTTAAATACATTTAAATACAACAAAACAAGGGAAAAATAAATAGTACAGTAAGTAAGATAAACAGAAAAGATTAAAAAAAAAAGATAATGAATAAAAATAAACAAAAAGAAAAAAGAAAACATGACAAACAGAGAATAAAATACAAACATTTACCAAATAGACATTCGTATAATATAGCCTATACTGCATACCAGTATTCACTTTTAACATTGAAATAAAAGTTCCTCAGGAGTTCTCAAGGTTTTGCCCACAGTGGCAGCTTCCTGTCCATGTACCACATCAGCGCCCGCGCCTCCCTCCCTCCTGCGCCGTCCCTGGCATGGCATTAACCCATTCTGACCTGAGATCAGATTCTAAAAATGTCTTCTATACATCCTGACAGTTTTCCATTCTGAAAGCTCTAAAATGCGCTGGACTTCAACACAATCCCAACTGGACAGTATAGGACAAAGACGTTGGATTAAGAACCTCAACACGGATTTTCCTGGAGGCTTAAACATGCCTAAAATCAGATCTTGAACACAACAAAAACTTAAACTCAGGATTAAACTGGATAAATCTAAAAGTGATTGGATCAGACTTCCTTCGGATACATGGCGAATGCATTTATTCCTTGCATTGTGCCTACACAGTGCACTTACGTTTTTTAATTCCCCCCCCCCCAGAAGCAAATATTTGAGTTCAAAACGTTCGCTCTGAAATAATATATATATTCCAAATTTGCGCCACATTTCGATTTTTCAAAAAGTACAGCAGACCTATACAATTGAAAAATAGCAGATCTACAAGCTCGTATAGCGTTGGCACCGAGTGCCGCGCTACAAGCTTGTAGATCTGCTATTTTCCAATCGCTAAAAGTATATATAACATAACGGGGTTCCCGTTCAGAATGGTTAAAGCCGCTATAGAACCACTGCTATGACTTCCAGATGCTGTACGTCTCTCCCACGTGTTATTTTTTTTTTACAGGCAAAGGAGGGGACTTAATCTAATAAGTGTGGCCTGTACGGGGAGAAGCCCCTGGAAGGTGGAGGAATAATATTAACACATATTCTCAAAAATCTGAGCTATACAGGGGAACTGCAGCATGCGGTTTTATGGACGCCATTTTGTAATGCATATAGCCCCCTCTGTCACACGGTATTACAGGGTGTGAGAGAGCACCACAGTGGCGTGTGTGTGCGTGTGCGTGTGTGTGTGTGTGTGTGTGTGTGTGTGTGTGTGTGTGTGTGTGTGTGTGTGTGTGTGTGCGTGCGTGCGTGGCGCAGGCTGACATGGGGGGGCCTTGCACCACGATGGGAAGTATAGTCTTGCAACATAACAAAACAAACAACTGCACGAATGATGCAACTATTTCAAAGGCTAAAAAAAAAACTGCAAGGTATAGAGGCCTATATACCCTATATTTTGGTCATTTTTAGGCACAACAACTGTAGAAATAATTCAAAATAGATAATGTACTATATAGCTCACACTCACAGTGTGTCCTAGCTGGCAGTGACGTATAGTACGGCAAACGATGTACTTATAAGGGCTTTAGTGGTTAAAAGGCATTTTGTTCTCATAGGTTAGGGTTTTCCAAGGTTCTCAGCGAAGAGACGGAAAAGCCATTTCTTCCCCCTCTTCTTATACTTCATCACACGAGAGTCCTTATTTTCTCTTCTTCCTCTCTATCTCTCTCTCTCTCTCTCTCCTCAATTAAGCCTGCGTTTAAAGGCGGCTCCACATGATGCTTTTATCTATCTAACAGACAGTATAGTGTATATAGACTTTCTCCCCTGTATTTATATTCATTCATCTTGTGGAATGGAGTGGAAAACAGCGCTTCCATGCTAATTTAAGCAGTTCAAACGGGGCCCGGATCAATCTGCAAATGGAGAGAAATTCCCAGCGAAAACGGCATTAAATTGTCTCAACGTGCGCGATCCTTATCGGCCCACGGCACTCTCTCTCTCTCTAACTCTCTCTCTCTCTTTCTATCTCTCTCTCTCTCTCTCTCTCTCTCTCTCTCTCTCTCTCTCTCTCTCTCTTTCTATCTCTCTCTCTCTCTCTCTCTCTCTCTCTCTCTCTCTCTCTCTCTCTCTCTCTCTCTCTCTCTCTCTTTCTATCTCTCTCTCTCTCTCTCTCTCTCTCTCTCTCGACGCACCACGCCGACAATAAGGGAAGAAATGCTGCATCAGAGACCAGAATAGATGGGCTTTCCCAGCTAACATTTCCCCGCTAGCTACCGCCTCCCGCTGTCGCCTTCACAGCGCAGCACGCCCGGGCTGACTTGGACTTCCCCCCGCTGTCCCCGCGTCATACGATCGATCTCAGTTACTTTTTAATGCCTCGTGAATTTACAGCGATTTACAGCCCCTCCTCACGCTGACGTAAGGCTTGCCTCCCCCGCCCGACTCTCTCTCTCTCAGACGAGGATGTGCATTATTATGTATAAATATTTTTTTTTTTAACTATTATTGAATATAATTAAGTGGATTCTTCTTCTACTTCTTATTCTTGTGGCTATATTTATTATTATTATTATTATTATTGTTGTACCTTTAGTTCAGGCTAGCCTGGGGCCGAGGCTTTACCCGGCATGCATTGCAGTGTTGTTGTTTTTGTTGACTGGTGAATGAATCGACGGCAGACGGCAGACGGCAGAAGACAAGACTGACCAACAAATGCTTATATTAGTTATTATTACACAGTTTTTCTCCGGAGAAATTCAGTTGAAAGGTCAGTGTATTTTTATATCTGATATATACTGTGTGTAGTGTAATTTCACGTGTTAGAATCGTTTCGTTTCCTAACGCTAGCAGAGGGAATAGATTACCGGTGTATCCGATCCGGTAGCTATAGCTAGCTAGCTAGCTAATCTATTGTCTGGACGGGGGTTATAGCAAACGTATAATTCATGCTATTTTAACAGGCTTAAAAACAGCTCCATTGGAAAGAAAGCGAAAGCTGTTGCAGCTTAAGCGTTATGGACGGTGTTTTATATTATTTCATTTCACAGACAAACAAGATGACGTTCCAAGACCCAGACTGTGGAGCCTGGGGAAACAAAGCATCCTCATCAGAAGTAAAATGGTTTAGTAGCGAACAATAATAATGTATCATGATGTTCTTTTCTAACGTCTTCTTATGTTGATAAAAGTCCACAATTATTCGAATTGGATAAGATTTGATACGTTGCTTGTGTATAGGCTACATAAACAGCATTTTTGCTGTAAATCACATTTTTTGTCATTCTTTGTTCAAGAACTTGCACCATGAAACGCATTTTCTAAAGTAAGTATAGGCCTACTGTGATGACTGTGGACTTAAATATCAATGCTAATTTTAATCTTTATTAAACTGCCCTGTCTCTGCTCTGTCTGAACAGTTATTTGGTGGGAACCACTGAATTAAGTAATTACTTTTTGAAACAACTGAACGTTTTTTACTGAAAACAAATTTCAATTTTGTATCTTTGTCTTTGTCTAAACTTCTCAGGACTGGAACCCTGCGTTCTCTACCACCCTGACCTGGTTTCTACTCCAGTTACATCATGGCAACAACAACAACAGCAGCTACATAACAAGGTTAAGCCATATATTTTGTGTAACGTCTGTATATATTGGCCTTTGGATCCTGCTGAAAATAGCCGATCTACAAGCTCTCTTGCCTCAAGTTTGAAATGTGTACCATTGTTAATTTGTTACCATCATGACATTTTAAATGACTGAGGTGTAGAAGGTGGTAGGTAGGCCTATTTCAGAATGCCTGAATTTACACTTGGTTGCATGGTGAAAATAGTCGATCTACAAGCTCACGTGTTGTGAGCCCTATACAAATGCAATCCATATCAATTTTGTATTTGATTTTGTTCAAATTACAGATGAGGAGGTCACGTGGAGATGATGGTGATGGATAAATAAAATGGATAATAATAATGGTAAGAACATTTTCACATTTTGTCACATGTCACATTTTAGCACAGGAATAGAAATGAGAAAATGGCTGGGTTTTACCCACAGGGCAACTGTTAAGTCATGGATCACAAGCCAGAGAAATGATTAAGGTGAAAATAATTTATTTAATTAATTCTGTGATTTCAGACGAGCTTTCGCTGGAGGAAGACCTATCGACTTCAAATGCAACCTCTGCTCTACCACCAGTCGGGTTTCCCTGACCCTCTACTATATGCAACATCCAGACCTCAAGGAACGCACCCAGCTTTCCGTGCTCGGACATACAGACACGGGGACATACACACATTGCTACGCTCAGAAACTCCTGACTCCACTCAGAAGAGAATTGGTGTTTTAAAGACTTAAGCACTTAAACTTGAGAACTGATATGTCTTCTAAATCCTCACAGATTTTAATTAAAACGTTTGCAGCAAAAGAATATATATTTACAGATTTGTGACACATTTTCACGATGTTTCAAAATTAGCAAACTCGTTTTCAACAGCTTACAGCTTTTTAAATAATGGTTAAAGTGGCTAAAACCACTGGATCTTGGACTTCAGTGACAGGGACCTGGGGTCTGAGAGCCGGAGACGTTGGACAGGGTGCATTTTGGAACTTCTGCTGGCGGCCACCACCAGTCAGGCTTCATAAAGGAAGGAAACGGACAGGCATGGCAGGCAGCTCATCAAACGGTGGTCCGTGGCTCAAATGCTGAATAACTTTGGCATGAAAAGGGTTCAAACCCACCCCTATAGGGTTTTCCAAATGGACTCTTGAATGTATGCTGCACTATTTCTTGCTCAAAAGGTGAATCTCGATTGTGTGTTCTGTTTATTGCTGTGTAACTGTTTTTGCAACATTACTGGGCCTACATAACTAACTCCACACAGAATAGACTTGGTGTTTTATAGAAATTAAACTTGAGAACTGATTCCACAAAATGTCTTCTAAATCCTTGCAGTTTTTAGTTAAAACGTTCACTGTGTTTGGGCCACATTTTCACGATTTTTCAAAAATAGCAAATCTACAAGCTCGTGAGCCAACAATGATGGTTAAAGTGTTTGAATGGTATGACTGTTTTCTTGTATTCTAAACTTGGTTGTTTACATATTTTTTCTATGTGCCTAAATTATTTCATTGTAACCTTTTTTTTTCCTAATAAAGAAACAAAATTAAGTATACATTTGCTGCTTTATTATGTTTCTATAAATATGTGGGAGGGAGGTGAGCATGGGGGAGGAGGGGTGCGGGTTCGCAATATATATGGGGGGGGGGGGGTGGTGTCATAAGACAGCTCCACGCTGTCCTGCTGCTGCCTTCGGTAGCTGACGTTCGAGTCGCGGCAGAGAAGCGGGGCGCCGGCTACACGCGCGTCGGCGCGCACGGCACACGCTGATCAAGAACGACGCGGCCACATCGTGCGACGCGCCCGGCGGAGGACACGATCGGCGGCGCGCGGCGACCGCCTCCCGCAGGCGGCGCGCCATGACTTGCTAGCTGGGTTGTACCCGAAAGAACAATATGACATCGATAACAAAAACAAAAGATAGAACCCAGAAGAACAAGGTATAATTCTGCATGTGGCGCTCGCCGCTTATGGCTTTGAGGACTTTAAACGGTGTTTAACCCATTTAGACTTGAGGACGGTTCTATACGAATGCCGTCTAAACCCCGACCGTTTTCTAAAAAACCTCATGTTTCTATATATGTGTGTCAGTGGTTCTCAAACATTTTCATGTCATGGAGCCCCAGATTTATGAATTATGAATTTGGCCGCCGACTCCCGTCTGAAAATATGTTGTTATAGGGACCCCCCCCCCCCCCCCCCCCCGGAAGCAAAGATTTGAGTTTAATAAAAATATCAAGAAAGAATATACTGTATATATAGAGATGTGTGCCTCATTTTCACTAATTATTTTAAATGGCAGATCTACAAACTCGTAGCGTGGCACTCGGTAGGCCTACCACACTATATATGAGCTTGTACATCTGCTATTTTTGAACAGCTAAAGTGTATGACATACCGGTACCTTAATAACACCAAAAGGGTTTCCCGTTCTGAACGGGTTAATTGTGTGTGAGTGCAGGACCCATGTGGCAGGAGAAGAAACTATTTATAAACTGCATCAGTTCCTATAGTCTCTTTCTTCTGCTCTTGTCTGGCTGCTGTCCTTTGTAGTGTGCATGCATGGATAGATAGATAGATAGATAGATAGATATAGGAGTACTGCACTGTGCTGGGAATGGGTAGAGAGAGCTCCAGATCTGACAGGAGGCTGTTAGAGAGAGAGAGAGAGAGAGAGAAAGAGAGAAAGAAGAAAAAAAGACAAATATGTTGGAATTTGACAGCTCAACTGAGGTGGTTAAGAAAAGAAAAAAGAAATCCGCCACTCCTTCTACCCAAACATAACCACACGTCACTCTTGTTGTCCCAGCCCATGGGAGAACCCCCCCCACACACACACACACACACACACACACACACACACACACACACACACACACACACACACACACACACATGACACACACGCGTCCCTTTCACTGCTTTCCAAGAGGGGGACAGATCCAACTTACGGCCCAAGCTATACACCAGGCAATTTTGCGCGGGTGCGTTACATGCGTTTACAGCGCGCGTATACAGTGCGTTTGGATAGGACCAATATATGTCAATGATACCAGCTATACACACCAGACGCACGGATACCGTGGGCCATCCTACGCGTGCTCTAAAAATAGGATCGGTTACAAAAAATATTACGTGCGTATATGCCCCCATGCGCGCGTATCTATATACATCCTCCCGGAAGGTCCCGCACAAATCTGCTGCGCGCCACAGATCTGGTGTAGCTTGGACGTAATTACACCGGGGCTCCACCGGGGCGCGTCAGCGTCGCGTCTCCGTCACCGGCAGGGAATGTTCCCCTTTTTGCGGCCAAGCTACACCGGGGCATGTGTGCGTTTGACGTTAAGCGCACTGCGTGCACAAAGTATACGCGTGCAAAATGGGGGCATACGCACGTAATTATTTTTGAACCAATCCTATTTTTAGAGCACGCGTATCCGTGGCCCCGCGCTATCCGTGCGTCTGGTGTGTAGGCCTACGGTACAGTCCTATTCGTCTGTGCCTCAATCTCAAAATGACATTGATGGGTACCTATGGGTATTTATGTTAGACACACCCACAGACACACCCCCTGATTCTCAGCCACACCCACAGGTTTATTTTAATATGTGGAGTGGCTATTCAACCACCAGGTGGCGTCGGCCCATGATGAGCAGAGCTGCATGCACTGAGTCTTAATATGTAGCTTCTAGCAATATGCAGTAAATTTGTACTGTAAACTAAAGTATCAATACTGTAATATTGAAATACATTGAAATACATACTGTTACAAGTCATATTTATTTGAGTAAGCGGTTAGGGTCCATTTGGTTCCATTTCTACACTCTAAAGTTAAATTATCATTGATGTTACAATATAAATATTGGGGGTCCCAGAGATATAAATGCCATTAAATGGGGGTCCATACTCCATAGACTAATGCATGTCAAACTGGGGGTCCTTGAAATTGCTATAGCTGTAAAAACCTTCTCTTATGGGGGTCCCTGGCATATCTTTTCAAATGGGGGTCCCTGGCATATCTTTTTCAAATGGGGGTCCCTGGCATATCTCTT
Source organism: Protomyctophum bolini (assembly GCF_963924005.1). Lineage (NCBI taxonomy): Eukaryota > Metazoa > Chordata > Actinopteri > Myctophiformes > Myctophidae > Protomyctophum > Protomyctophum bolini. The sequence goes on from NC_137869.1 coordinate 42,145,015, forward strand.
CAAATGGGGGTCCCTGGCATATCTTTTCAAATGGGGGTCCCTGGCATATCTCTTCAAATGGGGGATTGGGGGTCCCTGGCATATCTCTTCAAATGGGGGTCCCTGGCATATCTCTTCAAATGGGGGGGTCCCTGGCATATCTCCCCAAACGGGGGTCCCTGGCACACCCCCCCAAATGGGGGGTCCCCGGCACATCCCCCCCAAATGGGGGTCCCCGGCACACCTCCCCAAATGGGGGTCCCCGTCACATCTCCCTCGCTCTCTTCCCCCCCCCCTCCCCCCCTCTCTCTCTCTCTAAATTCAATTCAAATTTAAAGTTCAAATTCCTTGGTTACCTTTCAATTTGCAATACTTTTTTCCTTTTACACAAGCCTGCCTGCCTGTCTGTCTGTGGCCTGCCATGCCCTGCAGCTCACGCACAGGGCTACTGTAGAACGCAGTGGTATAAATATATATATATATATATATATATTAAATATATAGTAAAACGTAAAAGTAAATATACTTTTAAAAACACACATGACAGCACTCATCAAATAACTTTAAAGAGAAAGAAAAGGACAGAGACAGAGCCTCATTTAAAAACAAAATGCTCATTATGCAATGTGAAATGCCACCTAATCCTTTTCCTTGTCTTTATTATGGGCCAACTTGTGAACGCTGCATGCTTTTATTGTGAAGGGTCTCAGTTCTCACAGCCTGCTTATTTCCACGTGCTGAAAATAGCTGATCGACAAGCTCACAACGCGTTGCGTCCGCAACGCGTTGTGAGCTTGTAGATCAGCCATTTTCAGCATGCAAGCATAACACGTGTACGACGAAGAATAAATCACGCATCACTGCGCTTCTGTGAAGGGAGGGAGATATATTTTGTTGGCCGAACGAGGCGATCATGTTTGGACATCTATGGACAGCTATTTTTCGTGGCACATTATGTTTAATCACAACAACGTCACGTTTAGCCTACTTTACCTCCTGGTCGGGACTGTATGTGTCTGCTGTCTACGTGCATATGTGCTCTGCGCGCTCCAGTCTTTCTGGAGGGAGCGAAATGTAGCGTCTTCTGGATGCATCTAAGCATTAACATTTCAATGGCCGAGGGTCGTTAGAGTCTATTGTTCCGTGTTGTAGTTATCGCACGTCTAATGGTTAGACGTGTGACAACAATGACGCAACAATAATAAGCCTGCAGCCCAGTAGCTATAATATTGCTTAAGGGGGAGAGTTAGTGTGCCGCCTGATTTGACAGAAAGTAACACTATAACTTAATTTCGGTCAAATTACGGGGAGCACTTGGACACATCAAGCGGAGCACCAAAGCTCCGCGACACACAGGTTGGGAAACACTGGCATAGATAGTCAGGGTCTGTCTGCCTGCCTGCCAAATTACAATATTTGCCTCTGAGATGTGGAGTAGAAGCAAAAGCACTGGAAATCGGCAATACTTTAGGCTCTTTGGATGCAAGAGAGTATTTTAATTTGTATTTAATTTTACAGTTCATATTACCCCACCCCCCACGGCGCATTCAACACCTTTAGCTGTGTCCCAAACAATGGTGCCTGTTATTCACTTCAAACTGTGCTCTCCTGTGTTTTTTTTCCTGTGTGTTCACTGAGTCTATATCGAGTTAAAGTTTTCCTTAGTTTTGGGTCAGTTACTGTGCTCAAGTATTCTACTAATGTGTATTCCCTGTTTAGAGCTAAATAGCATTCCATTTTGCTCTGGTTTTGAGTAGATCTGTTCCAGTGTGTGAGATAGCTTTCTTTTTGTTTTCTTATGATTTGGTGTAGCAAATTCAGATTTAAGCTCAGTCTTTGAACAATCTGTTCTGAGGACCCCCTGTTTTTTTCATATGCCATCTGAATTAATTAAAAGCAGGCTCTGTACAGTTTTTAGTAGTATTTGACTATCTCTCCCCAGAGTCCCCACAATGTCTAGCCAAACAGGTTATGTTAATTGTATACAGTAGTCAGCCTACTACAGAGGCTACTGAGAGAGAGAGAGAGAGAGAGAGAGAGAGAGAGAGAGAGAGAGAGAGAGAGTAATTTTTTTTAGGGTTTTCAGGAAGGAAAAAAACTGATAGGCCTAAATAGGATTAAACCTTATACTTGTTTTATTACTCTTAAACAGATACAGGCTTTGAGAAAGCATATTCAAAGAGCCTAGTGACAATCAGGGGTAAATATAAACTGTTACTGACTTACTCCTGATCACAAAACCATTGAAAAAATCCTATTTTGGCATGCATGGTAAACCTATTAATTTAAGTTTTTATATTTAAATGATATTAAGAAAGTCACTCACCATTCCACAGTGGTGGAAAGTAAGTGCATTTACTTAAGTACTGTACAATTTTGAGGCATTTGTACTTTACTTTAGTATTCATGAATTCCAATACTTCTACTTCTACTCCACTACATCTCAGAGGCAAATACTGTACTTGTACGCCAAAAAAATGCATTAACCACTTCCTCAGTATAGTAGACTATTTGAAAATAGCGGATCTACAAGCTCACAATATGTCGTCATTTGCCACATTATGAGCTTGTAGATCATGCAAAGTAGCCAGTGAGGGATATGGTGTGAAGCTCTTTCCAACGCGTGGTGATGATGACAGTAACTCAGGTCGTCTCGTTGAGTGCATTTAAAAATGTTTTATTTTGCTTGCAGGGGTGGATAAGGCATGACATAAACCGGGTACTTAAACTTTAACTTAAACAATACCTTGTGATGCAAAATAAACAAAGGATAACTCAAAACAACTGAAAACAAACAAAACACGCACGGTTGAAAAACGGTGTGGCTTCCCTGTGACGTTTCCCAAAATCCCTCCTGCCGTGCACCTGTGACGCATACAAGTAGGCTGTGCCTGTGATTGACTGAGCCCGCCTCTGCCCAGGTTGTCATAGCAACTTCACAAGAAATTAACCACAAATAAAATCATCAAATTGGCTACAACATAGCCTATAGTGCTGGTTTGCAATAGTAACTAAAGTTTTAAAATCTGTGTTTTGTACTATACAATTGTATGTATAAGTACAGAACAAAGAAGGTTAGTTTTATCTTTGTTGAAGAGGCTGAGCAATTATGTTTTAGTTTATTTTAAGCCAGTGTAAAATTTTTGTTGTCTAAGACTAGATAGTTTAATTGCCTAGGCAGGCCTAAAGTTCAATGGATTGTTGTGAATTTGCTACTAAAAGTAACACTAAGAGGTGCCTGTATGGTGGGGGTGGGGAAATGTTTTCACACCTCACAGACCGGGCATATAGGGGGGGGGGGGGGGGTTGAGAGAGTGACTGTGAGACCCCAAAGCAGTAACACACACACACACACACACACACACACACACACACATAATGTGTGTTGTGGAAATGTAGATCTGCTGTTGACAATAAAGGATAAAAAAACTTCCTCTGTCTCTCAGAATCAGAAGCTGTTACATCAGTTTTACAAGTAAAAAAAAAGGAAGGAGATTAAGGCAGGAAAACATGTAAACGTACATTTTCTCATGCTGATAAAGCTCCTTTGAATTTAATTTAATTTAGATTTTCTGTCTCATTTCAAGTTTTCAAATATATAAAAATATTTTGAAAATAGCAGATCCACAAGCTCACACGCTATTTTAAAATGGCCAAATTGTGTATAGTTGTTAATGTGTATTTTATTTACTTCTACTCCACTACATCTCAGAGGCAAATATTGTATTTGTACGCCACTACATTTATTTGCAAACTTTAGTTAATGTACAGTTAATGTACAGTTAACCCCCAGTCCACAGAACAGGGGGTCCTCAGAACAGGGGGTATGATGTAACTAAATATATAATTATATAAAAAAAAGTGGGCAGAAGCGTGTTTACCAAAAGTACAAAAAGTGTTTCATTGCAAACATTTCATCAATAATCATCAACACAATATTCAGATTAAAGAGATATGCCAGGGACCCCCACCCGAAGAGACACGCAGGGACCCCCACCCGAAGAGACACGCCAGGGACCCCCCACCCGAAGAGACACGCCAGGGACCCCCACCCGAAGAGACACGCAGGGATCCCCCACCCGAAGAGACACGCCAGGGACCCCCACCCGAAGAGACACGCCAGGGACCCCCACCCGAAGAGACACGACAGGGACCCCCACCCGAAGAGACACGCCAAGGACCCCCACCCGAAGAGACACGCCAAGGACCCCCCACCCGAAGAGACACGACAGGGACCCCCACCCGAAGAGACACGACAGGGACCCCCACCCGAAGAGACACGCCAAGGACCCCCCACCCGAAGAGACACGACAGGGACCCCCACCCGAAGAGACACGACAGGGACCCCCACCCGAAGAGACACGCCAAGGACCCCCCACCCGAAGAGACACGACAGGGACCCCCACCCGAAGAGACACGCCAGGGACCCCCCCTCCATAGACTAATGGCTATAGCTGTAAAAACCTTCTCTTATGGGGGTCCCTGGCATATCCTCTCAAATGGGGGTCCCTGGCACATCCCCCCAAATGGGGGTCCCCGGCACATCCCCCCAAACGGGGGTCCCTGGCACATCCCTTCAAATTTTCATTCAATTTGCAAGCTGTATAGTTGGGTGACACGAAGAGACACGCCAGGGACCCCCCCTCCATACTCCATAGATAGACTAATGCATGTCAAACTGGGGGTCCTTGAAATTAAACGGGTTGAGAGTCACTGCTATAGCTGTAAAAACGTTCTCTTATGGGGTCCCTGGCATATCCTCTCAAATGGGGGGTCCCTGGCACATCCCTTCAAATTTTCATTAAATTTGCAAGCTGAATACTGCACTGGCCTCTGTCCTACTGCCCTACTGCCACCTACTGTCTGTTTATTATATTACACAGTAGGTGAAAAGAAAACTCCCCTTAAGACTAAACCACACCCATAAGAGGTGTGACTTCCATAGGTACCCAGGTACTTTTAAATACCTAGAGGTAACTATGGGTACTGGGCTGGCATAAACGAATAGAACCCCACTGTATAGCTGGTATCGTTGACATATATTGGTCCAATCCAAACGCACTGTATACGCGCGCAGTGAACGCAAACGCACGCAAAATCTCCGCGTCAGCGTCGCGTCTCCGTGCACCGTCAGGGTAATGTTCCCTTTTTAATCAATGAAGGGTGGCTCCACTGCCTATACGATGCGTTGCGTAGCGTGACTGCTTTAAAATTGCCCCGGTTCGTTTTTTGACGCACGCACGCACGCACGCATGCGTCCAGTGGAGCCCCGCGCCCGTTATACTGGCATTTCATAATTTTCAAAAGGTATAAAAATAAAGCCTGCGAGATATGTAAACGGTGCTATAGAGAAGAAAGGAGAAGAGAGAGAGAGGAGAGAGAGAGAAGAGAGAAAAGCCCATCTCTCGCCCGCCACGTATAACGTCCGTCCGACTGTCACACTCTCTGTTTCTCATCTTGAAAGGCTCTCTCCGCCCTGCCAAATGTCTCTTCTTCTATACCCCCACCTCCCCTTCCTCCTCCCCCCACCCTGCTCTCACCCACTTCCTCTCATAAACTCTTTTACTTTCTCTGTAAAAGACTTACTTTGCCTTTCTTCTTTTTGCAATTTCCCTTCCACTTCAGGCTCCTGTGACTTTCTCTCTCACAAAGACGTGCTTCTCTCTGCATGTGCTCGTCTTGTCCTCTGCTTTTCTTTCTCATTTTTTTTTTTGTGGATTTTTTTTTATATTTCTTATAGAGGGATAGATAGTATAGGCTGAGCCACGTACGGTCCAGGCCACTTTCTCATTCATTGTGTCGTGTCTTCCCCTCTTTTCCTCTCTTCTGTATATACCCCTCCCCCTCCCTCCCTCCCCTCGCCTGCATGTAGAACTCTGGAGTCTCTGGGCCTGCTATAATATAGCTATAGCGGTGAGATGCTATAATTAGCAGGTGGTGTGGAGGAGCAGCGCGTGGGGGCGGGGCATCCATTCACATATAAACACCGGGGGAAGAGTGTTGACACCATGAGGCCACATGGGCTATCGATATACTGTTTATAGCAATCACCTGGAGGAGGGTCTGATTAATGTCCAAATTAATCAGCGGGACAGGGGGTGTGTGTGTGTGTGTGTGTGTGTGTGTGTGTGTGTGTGCGTGCGCACATTTGTAAAAGAGTATGTTCACTCCAGAGTGTGTTTTGTTTATACCTATCGCCGGTGACATGAGCGCCCCGTATATATTTATCATTGTGCACGTCCCCGTCCCCCCTTCCCCCCTGCACGCGATACCCGGGGTCATGTTTTGATTTTGGCGAGGAGGGTCTCATGGCCTGGGCCTGCATGGTGAAGTATAGGCGACCCCATTAACCCGGGGGTTTCCTCACTGATCACGCCCGGGGCTTTTTAAGGTCTGCCGCCGAGTCCGCGACCCCGAGGAGGCCGATGATTAGCGTCTGGTTGATTGCGGCTGACGGCGGCTATCTGTCGAGACGTGACCTCTTTCTACCGGTTCTGACAGCGCGTGTCACAGCTGTCCTGTGTTTTGATGCCGTACGTATATACGTACGTACACGGCTGGCACATTCTGGGAAGTCTGCGAACACAGAGGTATATATATTTTAAAGATGGAGTGCCACCGTTTTTGTATGTTTTCCAGTTTTTCATGTGTCTATGAGGTGACAGTATACTTCATTAGACACCCTGGAGTTGTTTTTATTTGCAATGGCGTATTCACTTTGTATTTAGGGTTTCTTCCTGGAGGCTGAACCCTTGACAGTCAAACGGGGACAATGAAGTAAACAGTAATATAGTGACTGACATCACACTATCAGCCCCTCCCCTTTTATCATACAACTGCAGCTGTGGGTGCGGCTTCAGTTCAGGTGGATCACCACCCATCACCACCCACCATGAGGCAAACCAGGCATACTTAATGAACTGGTGGGCGTGTCCACATCAAAGCATATTTTAACAAATGCTGTACACTTTTTGGAAAACGTTCTTCCTCCTTATATTATAACAATACCTGATGATCATGTTTTTGGGTGGAAAAAATCGTGGCACTGTTTTTTCTTTTCATTAAAAGTCCATGTATAGACATGACTGCCCTTTGACTTCATTTCCAAAAGCGCCCCTCAAAAGCACATGCAGTAAATTGCATAATTATTTAAAGTAGCCCATTGGCAATATTGAGACATGGGATCACAGATATTGATAACGGGATGATATTTTGTGGGTGACTGTCTATTGCGGCTTTCAGATGATCTCGATAGAGGACCCTAATAATGTCATGGCAACCCAAGGGCTCCTGTTAACCTCCTGCTGTCTTTTTTTAATACCATAATTCCTCAGATTTCATGTACTATCCATCACTGCAGGGTAGGGGGGGGCGGTTGTTTTCACTTAAAAGACGGACTCCCGATTCTGGAATGAAGCTCAAATCTTATAGTCCTCCTCTGGATATAGTTTTGTGAAGAGGAGCAGAAACATAACCTGAACTGACTTTAACAGACTCGAGCCAGAGCTCTTTATGGCCCTGTGAAGTCCCTTGGCAAGTGTAACTGCTCCCCTGGATTAGATACGAGTGGACATCCTCTGTATATGTGTGTGTCTCTCGCCCCTAACCTGGTAATGCACTGCGGTCTGGATTGTTTCTCGCTGTCATGCGGATTTCACCGAGTGACGGTGTGGTTAACGTCTCTGTCTCTGGACCCCCAAATATAGCCCTGATTGAAGCCTGAATGATGCTACAGTATTATGTTGAGTGTCCGTCTCGCACACAGAGAATAGATCTACCTAAGTAAGACGCGCAAACGCGGGAAGCGAACGCAGCTTGTAAATTGCAATAACAACAATTAGAATAAATTAGGTATTCTTTTAAGGTTTTATTTTACGTTTTACAGCGTGACACACACAGACAGACAGCTATAGGTCTCGTAGTTAGTGCTCACTGCGTTCGCAATCAGTATCAAAACAGCTGAAAAGCTGAGAATGTTTAGAAGAAGGGGCGGTGCATGGTGGCTCAGGGGTAGAGTGGCTGGATGGGAACCGCAAGAGTTGGTGTCGAAGTGTCCTTGAGCAAGACACCGAACCCCTAATTGCTCCAGATGTGCTGGTTGGTGCCTTGCATGGTTTCCGCCGCCATCGGTGTGTGTGTGTGAATGGGTGAATGTAATGCACACTCTCTGTAAAGCACTTTGGATAAAGGCGCTATATAAATGTATGAATGCACCATTTTTTTTTTGGGGGGGGGGGGGGGGGGTCAGTTTAACGTCTATTCAGGCATTTGTGAGGACCTATAGGCAGTTTATAAGTTGCTTGATTCAGTATTTCAATATCTTTACATAAATTGTATCTGCCCCCAACCTGCCCCTCGCCTCTTATTTATTTAATTTAATTGAGAACCAGTGCCCAAATGCAGTTTCCCTCTCAGTATTCCTAATGCGATTCAAACTAGTATTATGAGGAATGGGATGCACAGTAGGGAATATGAGAGACAAGAGTAGCACTACTTTGAGGAAAAAAAAAAAAAAAAAAAAAACAAGGGGTGGGTTGTTTAATTATTTAATCCAAATGTTTTTCCGCGGTTTGGATTTGCCGGGCTCGGCGTGTGACCACAACATTCTGTGTATATATACACACAAATCAAGAGGATTAACGCCGAAGAGATCATTTTTGTTTCCGTATACCAGAGCAATATAACGCCACATAAGCCAGTAATCCAAATTCCAAGAATAGCGCTTCCTCGCTCCGACCACAGCATGTCACTCTCTTCAGATTGAAACGTGACCCCCCCCCCACACACACACACACACACACACACACCCCCCATAACCCCCTCTCTCTCCCTCGTCTGCTATAGCTGTGACAGATTGGGCCAATCCCGCGTTCAAATGTCATGATGAGCCCCGCCCGCCGGCCGTGACCGACCAATCACTCACACTGATCAGTAGGGTCGGGGGGGGGGGGGTACCACTTATCAGGAGGGGATCTCCGGAGGTCTCTCCGTGACTCGGCCCCCCCACTACACACTCTCACTGCTCTCCCATACCTACTTTATGTTTTACTTCCTTCTAGTCCTATATATATAACAAGGCCTCTCCTCTAACCAGTAAGATCCCCCGCTGGGAGTTGTGGGTTCCTCCCAGTCCAACCTTGAGCCTGACACCGCCAGCAAGCGTAAAACCATCTTATTACTCCCCGTGCAGGGACGGGAGACGGGGACGGGAGACCGGGGGGGACGGGTCTCTGGTGGAGGTCAGGCCTATCGAGCAGAGTGCTCCTATATAAAATTAATCGTATGATCCCTCCACCGAGACGAATGCCGAAGGTGACGGACAGAGAGGTTGCAGGGGAAGAGAGAGCCAGCAACCTCCGAACCGCGCAAGCCAATCCCCTGGCTTTCGATGGGGATGGGGGGGGGGGGGGGGTCTGTCTGGATGACCACCTGCCCTGACCGACTGGGAGGGAGGGAGGGAGGGAGGGATGTGGTGAGAATTAAACATGAGGGCTTTTTCTTACATAGCGGCGTGATCCGTTTGCTGTCCATCCGTCCGTCCGTCCGTCTCTCTCTCTCTCTCTCTCTCTCTCTCTCTCTCTCTCTCTCTCTCTCTCTCTCTCTCTCTCTCTCTCTCCAGTATACTGCTGGGATATACTGCAGGCCTCTCTCTCCATACCTGCACAGCCAGTGCACACGTCCTGTGGGGGTCAGGCAGGTCTGGCAGGTGGCGGAGCAGCCGGTCACGCGTGGCTGGCCATGGAGGTGGAATTGGAATTGGAATTGCAGATGTAGGAAAAGGGAGACTGGGAGGAGAGGAGAGGAGAGGGGACTGGGAGGTTGACGACATGGAGCCTCCATGCCCATAGAGGCGGATAGGTTTTATTCTTTCTACACAAAGAATATTTCTGGACCAGGTTATTCATTCATGATGATAGAATATATTATGTAAAGTTTTTATTTTTATTTTATTTTTTTAAACTTTTTTCTAGCCCTATTTTGTACTATTCGAAAGATGAATAGCCAGTCTACAAGCTCACAAAGCGTGTGGGTATACAGTGTATCTGTTATTATTTATTCAAATTAAATTAAATATATAAATGATTATAAACAATTGCAGTGATGTCAATAGGTTTTCGATGTAATGAGTCCCCGGGATGCAGGGATGGTCTTTTAGATGAGTCCCAGGGACATTATATCAGTCCCACTTCAACGACGTTATAGGAGTCATATTTTGCCATTTTTACAAATCGCGGCATTTAACTCCCGTTTATATGGTTATAATGTGGTTATATTCATGTAGAAAAAAATATTATTATAATTGGCCGCCGACCCCCATCCTGAAAATATGTTGTTCCACCCAGAAACAAAGCATCGAGTTAAAAACGTTCACTGTGAAAGAATATTTATTCAAAGATTTGCGCCACAATTTCACTATGTTTTAAAAAAAGCAGACCTACAAGCTCGTAGCGTGGCACTCTACAATTTTCTCAACAGCTAAAGCATAACATAATGCTTAAAACACCAAAAGGGGTACTCGTCCATATATAAATTTTAAATATAATTTAAATATAATATATATATATATATATATATATATATATATATATATATATATGATTTTTTGCTTGTGGGACGCGGTAATATCATAATATATCAATATATGGATTTAAATAAAATGATAACCAAAATGTCGGGGTGACTAAAATAGCGCCACCAGCCACATCAGGACACTGCGGTACTGCAGCTGAAACTGCTCTGGAAGCCAGACAGAAATGACATTAACTGGTTACAGTATATCAGAGTGGTGGTGATTTATATCGGCTCAAACCATTAGAAATACATTTGATGGACATAAACAATATATGATATGAGATACATTTTAAAATGCATGTCGTATAGTTCCTTTAAGTAAAACATTTGTATTTCACATTTCAGCACATCATTTCATTTCATTATGTTCGCTTTCCCCTCGATCCCCTGTGTGTGTGTGTGTGTGTGTGTGTGTGTGTGTGTGTGTGTGTGTGTGTGTGTGTGTGTGTGTGTGTGTGTGTGTGTGTGCGTGCGTGCATTCTGTAAACCTCCGCAATTACTAACACACCCACACAGCTGTGTTGTGGTGAGAATGTATTCGAATAATGTGAGTTTCTCCTTGAAGAGTGCATTCGGTGCGGTGCCGTGTTCCTATAACTTGTAAATGTCTGGTAACGCAGCAGTGATACTGTACAGTGGGCTCGCAGGCTTTTGGCACAGAGCGACGCTTTTTTTGAAATGTGATTCCAATTATGAGTATGCATGCCTTCACATAAATGACAGCTTTTATAAGTGATGGATGGCTGCTCACAGTTCGAAGGTAGGCTATATACCGAAAGTGTGGAATATCCGGCGAGAGAAAAATATTAATAATTGTTTTTTTATTGACGCCTCCACACAGATTGTATGAGTCATGCGAATTCAGTAGTGTACAGTACAGTAAGTGTTTAGCGAGAGATTATTGTTGTAGAGCCCAATAATGTTATAACGGTGGTCTGTCACATTGACGTATATCAGCCCTGCAAACAAATACAAGGACTGAAACAGGTTCGCTGTAAAACATACTCTTCATTGGGAAATTAAAGAAAAGAGAGGCACCGACTAGAACCACACAGTAGAATCGTCAGTGTTCATTTATTGTTTTGTTGTTCCTTTTGTCCACTTTGTCTTGTTATAGTCGTCGACTCGGCGTGTCGTCGGTTTGTTCCTCCCCGCACACATTTCTGTGTCGTCACTGCTGTACTGAGAATCACCTACGAGTGAGGAGACCCCACCGGGAGGACATATAAGGCATTTTCTCCTCCTCCTCCTCCTCCTCCCGCCTAACACTCCCTGCATTCATGCACTTTACCACCGCGCCCACCCACATATATAGCGCCCAATTCATCCAGTCCAGTTGTAATGGTTCTGTACTGTACACATACATCTGAGTTAATTTAACAGCAATGTCAGAAGAAGAGTCCAAAGTTAACTCTATTTTTCCCAGGTACTTATACGTACGTCGACGCTAGGTGACGTCATATCCCAAGTCCGTATAAATATACGTACCCCAACATAGACTCCGTCTATATAATGGTTGATACGGAAGCCTTTAACATTGGTCCGGTTCCCATAGCAACGCCCCACCGTTCCAACTATGGGATTGCAAATAATATTCACCGTGCAATGCAGTGGAAGAGAGGATTTTCAAACCGTCATAACTCAGATTCTAGGATCGCTGTCCTTGGTGGATTTTCTGCACATCCACATTTCGGATTTAATTTGTGCCTTTGTACCGCGAAGCTGGCGCCATGTAAAAGCTTAATTATGACGAGACTGAGTGTTGCAATGCTGCGGTAGTGTGTGTAGCGAGAGTGTGTGGGGGGGCGGGCAAACACCGTCTTCTTAAAGTGAGCGTGTATGCTGGCCCCTGGAGCTGGGGTTTATGCTAACGCCTATAGCGGTAGAGATAGAGTTAAGGGAAAATAAATAAATAAATCACCAACATGAATGAAACACTCCTCTTGTCCTTTTAACTACACACAATAGAGTGTCCCTCTAGTGCTCTGTATGGTGGCACGAGCAATTTGTTGGAAAGAGCAAACCCATTTAGCCCCCTGCCGAAAGGTGGCCGGCACACTTAATTGAGGTCTCCGCCGGTTATGTTTAAAAGCAAGTAAATAATGTTTGGTCGCAGCAGGTTATTTTGACCAGCGGGGTCAGCTCAGTTTAAGCCTGAATACGCTCCTCCGTAATGGAAAGGCTATACTTGTAGAATGTTGTTCCATATACTGTAGTTCCTGGATATATATTTTTTTAAAGTGCTGTGTTCTGTTTTTCCCCCCCTCCCCTATCTTGAAAGACGCCACAAGCTGTCCTGCTCTGCTTGAGCTTCTGGGGGAAAAAAACTGGGCTTTCTACTTTTTTCCTCTCTGATGGTTTGAGAACGTCTTTGCACAGTCGATGATGTTTGTCTGTCGTGTGTCTGTGGAGGATACAATATTAGTTGGAGCTCCGCTCAGCATGCGACCACTGAATAGTTTGCAAAAGAATGAGTTTGGGGAGATGGAAAAAAAGAGAATGAGTTTGGAGATGAAAAACTGCTGAGTTGCTGGACTTTTCAGAAGTGGACTCTCAATCTGGCAATCAGCACACACACACACACGCACACACACACACACACACACACACACACACACACGCATGCACGCACGCACACGCACACGCACACGCACACAGGCACACAGGCACAGTGATACACAAAGTTGGACATGCTTATAGTACACAATGGGGCGGCAGTGGCTCAGGGGTAGAGTGACCCGATCCGGCTCGTCTCCCCCAGAGTTAGTGTCCAAGTGTCCTTAACACTAGGAAGTCGGAGCAGCCGTTCAGACCGATTTTGAGATTTAAAAGTTTATTTTCTTAGCCCGCATGGAGTCCAGAGAAAGTTCCCCTTGCATGACTTTGTCTAAATATTCGATTGAGAAAGACTCTGAACCCCTAATTTCTCCCGATGTGCAGGTTGGTGCCTTGCATGGTTTCCTCTGGCATCGGTATCGGTGTATGCATGTGTGTGTGTGTGTGTGTGTGTGTGTGTGTGTGTGTGTGTGTGTGTGTGTGTGTGTGTGTGAATTGTGTGAATGCAGTATAATGCACAATCTCTGTAAAGCACCTTGGATAGAGGCGTTATTTAAAATGCACTCAAAACTCACATTATGTAATAGAGGGTATGCGCATGCTTAAAGTGAATGGCCCATCGAGTGGCAAATCGAGTGGCAAAGCAACATGCAAAGTGAGTTTAACATCATTTAATGTTGTTTAATGCAATCAGATAGGACTTTTCTGTTTGGATGTATGGGCTGTCACCCACCTCTCTCTCTCTCTCTCTCTCATTAGCAGGCAACAGTGCAGCACTATCCCTCTCTCTGTTTCTGGCACAACAGCGCCCCTACTGGTACTCATAGACATATGCTGGTGCTCATTAATGTCACATAAGTTAACGTACACATACGTGTACATAGGTACACGGACATTCCTGTTCCTTGGAGTGGTTGCACCACTCAAAAATTCCATACAAATTCTGAAGAAAACCTGGAGATTGACTCATTGACATACAGTAATTGGGTCTTATGGTCAAAATGAGAACATCATAATGGCATGTAAAACAGAAAATCTAAAAGATTTGCCTTGGACACGTTTGTCCGAGTACTGTTGTTGACCCCTGGCGATAACAGAGTATCTAAACTCCTCTGTCTATATTTGCATGACAAGTGCTATCTTAATTCTGCCGTCTGGCTCCAATTATTCCGCTTCTCTCATTTTTTTATTTTATTTTTGTAAGGAAAATGTGGCGATTATTTGTCTGCGTTCCTGCCTTCTCTGCCCCCCTCTGCCCCAGCCCCTGATTTATATGTCGCCTCTCTGGCGTGTGGACTTAAGCCCCAGTGTTTTTCATTATGTATTCATCAGTGTTTTTCTAATGCATCAACTTGTAAACCAATTTAGCCCGCTGGCGCCCTGGAAAACTGCTCTGGCACGTTCGCGGCCATTGCAGCATTTAAGCCATTTTTTCCCCCTCCTCCGTCTGTTGCCAGTAACTGGTTAAGTGGGTTGTAGTTTTGTTTGAAAGGGCCGTGTCACAGCACACGGCCAGTCAGCAGATGCCTTTTAAAGATAAGAGTACCTATCGCATAACCATTTACCACTTTGCCAAAACATAGGGGACCAGAAATATAGTGGCAAACATGTCTCACATAATGTGGTTGGAAGTAACAAAGAGTACACTCATGTTTCTCAGCATTCTGGGAACTCATTCTGTGACTGTGTTTCTTTTTAGTTTTTTGCCTCTGGGGACACCACCATCTTTTTTTCCCCGATTATTTGGTTCCTCCCCTTTCTTCATCTCGGGTGCTTCTGGCTCAAGGTTCAAGGTTGTTACATCGGTAACACTTGCAGATAAGGTTCATGAAATAATGATTAAGTAATATATTAGTTAAGCATTAGTTAATCATTATTTCAGAACATTATCTGCAAGTGTTACCGTTACATCTTGTGTACAGGTGCAGGAGAGTAAAACATATTTTTGTTTGTCTTCCTTCAGACAATGCAGCAGCTGTGTTCTTCCTGTTTATTCCTACTAACAACAACACGGCATGTTTAGGGCAGTGGTGCCTTCTTCTTGTATGCTATACGAAGAAACGGATCGCTCAAGATTCTTGAGCGATTCATTTCTTAGTATAGCATTTACGGTAGCCATTTTGTATTTACTGTATAGTCTATACCTACAATCTTTTTTGTATTTTTTGGAGAGCATTTTGACTCTGCCTTCCACATAGATGTCCATCTAATGATTGATGCTGAGCTATTCTCGGGGAGCACCGTTGGAAATAGCTTAATCCTGGTAACTTAATCCCAGTTTTAGACCATTTGACCTTGGCTTCTCAGCTGTTCCAAGGCCATCTCTGATAGCGCTATCAATGGAGAGGACGGACACACACACACACACACACACAAACCCTTCATTTGCTATTCAAACAGCGATGTCTGAGAGTTTGAAAGACTCCTTTTAAGGTCTGGACTGTTTTTATATCAAGCCTGTGTTTATTAATGCAACAACAGCAACTTAGATACGGATCTGGAGAAGACATACTTCAAAGGCATGGCACATCATGTAAGGATCCAAATATATTTTGCAATATCAATTTTAATGCTGTGAATAAATCTGTTCTATCTGACTCCACTATATAGTTTACACGTTATAGCAACGTGACATGGTGTTTCGTTTATTTGTCGGCACGTGAAATATGCATGAGGTTTATATAGTTATACTTGTTATACAGATACAGACAAAGAGAACAAAGCCTGATCTGAAGTCTGATTTGTGTTGTGCAACTTGCCGGTCGTCAAAAATAATAATTTTCCGAAAGCAAGTTGCTGAGTGGTGCCTCAAAACATTTTGTCAGTTGAAGACACATAAAACGACGCATTGCACAATGAATAAACTGGGAAAAAGCATAGATCCTGAGGCTTATTTAAGAAGTTATTTTCGTCAATGCATATATATATATATATATATATATATATATATATATATATATATATATATATATATACACACACACACAGTACATTCACGGAACACAACGTACACTCACCATGTTTACTTTTCGATGGGTGCTAGCCTCTCCAATGCATGGCTTTTGAAGATTACGTCATAATATGGCAGACAGGTCTATGGGATTTTTAATGTCCGTTTAGGGTACTAAAACTTCACTAAATGACAACGTAAGACGTCATCATGCGGTCAATATGAATACATCGTTTGCAGCTCATTCAGTTTCATACCAGGAAAGGAAATAAATAGTACAACTGTTACCAGTGTGGAAAAAGACTCGCAACAAAGAGTACATTGAAAGAGAACCGGATAATTCATAAGTCATGCGAGCAGCCAAGTATGTGGACACTGGACACCCCTGTCACGTACAAAACAAACAAACAAATAAACAAAAACAGGTGGCCCTCATTTAACACAAGTGTGATTTGATTTAAAAGCACTTGACTCCACCGTGCATGGCTGAGGTACCACTGATTATCGGACCTCCCTCGTCCCTCCTTCCAACACTTATTATCCAGCGAAAGAGAGAGAGAGCTGTGAGTTGTGAAAGGGCAGCAGTAATTGAAGTCAGTCAATAACACTAAGATGGATGATGGTGGCTGATCCCCCCTCCCCCCCGTTGTTCCCGGCCATAACCCACTAAGGCCTATAAGGCCGATTCTGCGAATGCTTTTTAGTTATAAAACCTTTTTTGTGCCAAGGACGTCCAATATTATATTTAATAGGTATTTATGTGGACCCCCCACACCCATCTGAAAAAATGTTGTTCCTAGAGAACTATCCCCAGAAGAGAAGACGAAAAAAAATGTTACAAACTGCTATGTTTAAGCTATTTGTATCTGCTATTTTGTGAGCTTTTATATCTGATAGTTTTGCATATCTGCTACAGTATGTTATACATTTGTATGAACCAACGTTCTAAGCCCTTAAGAGTTTTCTGAAAACCGTATGTTGCTAACAGAATGCTAACAGAATGTCTAAATGTTGCTATAGTCCTAGCTAACATTGAAAATGACACAGGTGTCACCCCGGTCCTAACGGGATAACGAACTCGACGGAGGAGTCGCCCCGTCCGCCTTGGCCTTCCTCTCTTCACATATAAGACCCCCAAATGTCACCCACTTCATCACCGCACGGGCCCTCTTGATTAGACCATTCTTTATCTTGGCCCCGCCATATGTCCTCAGCGGAGCCCGAGTGCCATTATTTGGAGTGTAGGGGGGTGGACCATTAATTGAATCAATATTTTGACACCCATAAGCCTTCCGCCGCGGCCAGCCCGGTAATTGGAAGTCACAGGTACGCTGTGGGTAATGGAGTAGCGGGGTTGGGGATGTGATTGACGTGTAATAGGATAAGGATCCTTTTCCCTTTTTTTTCCTCGAGCCGCGGCACACGTGGACACGCCGCGTCTCCCCCCCCCCGACGGCAGAACCTCAACGTTCTCTATAGTGTAGCTTCATGGGGGGAAAAAAAAAAGATTTCGGGTTTGATAACGGAGACTTATAAGAAGCCTGGCTACTACTTGTGAGTCCTCGTGTTAATACACCCGGCATATTATTTCAGCTCACGTCGTGTTATTTTATTTTCCCCTCTCCTCTATACTCCTATATGCGTTGAATTAATTGGTTAATATCAGTCGTGTTTGAAAGAAGCCGTGGTGGCTATACTATACGGCGCCTATAGTATGGCTGCTGCTGTGGTGTTTGTGTGTTTATGTTCTCTAGTCTATAAGACGATGTGCCTCATTGTTATCCTCGGCTCGCACAGCGCTCCGGGCGAAAGCCCCATAGCCGGGAGACTGCTGCTGGAGCTACCCAAGTAATTACCCGCCTTACTGTCATAACACGCACGCACGCACAGAGGGAGAGATGGAGAGATATATATATACTGCATAAAGCTGATTGCTTCTGCAGTCCAAGAGTGTCCAGTTTAAGATCACACACATACATACTGTTGTACACACACTGTCTATCTGTCTTTCTCAGCCTCTCTCTCAATCGTCCATAACTGCACCGTGTACTGTGGTGGAAAGTAACCAAGTCAGTTACTTAAGTACTGTACTTAAGTACAATTTTGAGGCATTTGTACTTTTACTTCTACTATTATTGCATATTGTACTTTCTAATTAGTGTCAATGTGGGGGTCCTTGACATGAACACGTTTGGGAACCACTGCTATACATACAAGGCCATTTGAAAATAGCCAATCTACTCATTCATAAGCTTGTAGATCTGCTATTTTCAAAAGATTTGTATACATTTGAAGACTTGAAATGCGTCATTCTGCATAATAAGTTATTTTACTTTTGGTACTTAATTAATTAATTACATTGTTGATGCCAATACTTTTGTACTTTTTTGTAGAAGTATATTCTGAATTCCGGAGTAGGCTAATTCTATATTGCAGTATTGATAAACATTTGTAACACACACACACACACACACACGCACACGCACACCCACACACAATTCAATTCAATTCACATTTACTTAACTTAAGACCTGGAGGCGTGATCAATGCTATTTGGCTATTCTGAGTGGCCAAAGAGACCCCGCCTCCAGGTCTATTTTAGATATTCCCCTCCGGACCCCCGTGGCGTTTAAGAGGTTAAGTTAAGTAATAAGACCTGGTATACTTAAGACACGCAAAATACAGCCCAAATTTTGTCTGAGAGTGTTTTTCAGAGACAGAAATGTCGATAATAAAGTCGATTTTCTCCTGATTTGTCCCTCTGAAAGAAAAACAAAACAAGCCCTTTTAGTATGTAACTCTTGTGAAACTGGGAGTTCGGGGGTTCGATCCCCACCCGGGTCATACCAAAGACTGTAAAGATGGGACCCAATGCCTCCCTGCTTTGCACTCAGCATCAATGGGTTGGATTGGGGGGGTCAAATCAACTAATGATTCCTGAGCGCGGCGCACGCTGCGGCTCACCGCTCCAAGAGTTGCGGGTCAAATGCGGAGAACAAATTTCACTGCGAAAACGTGTGTGACTAATCGTTTGACTTTTGTGTTTAGTCCAGTGACCACGGGGCTAAAAAAATGGTTCAGAAGCACATGTATTCACGTTCATTCTTCCATTGGAATTAACAGACTGCTCCCGGTCTCCTAGAAAGGAATATACGAATATACGTTATGTATATGTTTTTTTTAGTTTTTTGTCTTGGGTTATCCTCCCGTCTGTAACCCAGCCAGCAATCAGCGGCACAACAAATTAAGTTCCATATAAATTATTCATGAACACAATGTCCGCCAATTCTTTTAAGGTATTCAATTCATCATACCGCATAACATGGCTTAGATACTGCAATAATGACATGCGTCATATTATGAAATAGGGGTTCTAATATACAGACCTCTTGCTTTGTCAGCAGAAATATTGTATCCATTTCCTGGTGGTTTCATTATTTTCTCTCTTTTTTTTTTCCCCCATCCTCTCTCAGAAAGTCCTGAATGCCACAGTGATATTATTATCTTTTTTCCTCTGAATGTATTGCTGGCACTGGATGAATCATTGGCAATAGGCTACGAAATGCCATTTCTTCAGAATCCAATTAACACTCCATAGCCATCTTCAACATGCTGCGTAGAACTCCAGTGGTGAATTCTGCATTGCACGCAATGGTTTATTTGAAAGGGAGAGAAAAAAAAAAATCTCTGCAAGTCCTCCTAATACCATCATTAAAACCCAGAAAGCATCTGAATCCGAAATCAAATTAGCCTTTATTTACAAAGTGCAATAATAAAATGGATACAACTTGGTATTAGTGCAGCAGATACTGTATACATCAGCATTTATTTTTAGTACAAGTGCAGTTTGTTTTTATGCTTCTCCGTCGAAACGATGGAATTCGCCATAGTTGCATAATGGCTCTCCGAGGGGGCTGTGAGAGCAGGCCGACTAGCCGCTCACTGCGGGGTCAGTGCGGGGTCAATTCTGACGGCTATATTTCATGCTTCAACCCCCACAAAGTGGCGAGGACAACCAGGGTGATAAATGTGACCGTTTCTGACCGAGGATAAGTCATTGGTTTATGTTTTATTTTTCGGTTTCCTCATGTCATATGAAAGCAGGGAATCATAGCTTCAAATTGACATATTGGTTGTTCAGTTTAACCCACCAGTTTAGGAGATATGGCTTATAGAGTCATGTCTTGCAGAAAACAGCGAGTTGAGAAAAGGTTAATTTCTGTGGACTCATGAACATTACACCTAGCTACATGTTTAAGCATTTATTTCATATCTACATGTCGATTTCAGCTCTGACATTTATTTCAGACACGCTCTAGTTAGTATGTGAAGAGTCTGCCTGTGCTATTGATTTTCGATATGAGAAAATGTCTTGCCGCCTTGACTGTCTCTGCATCAAGAGAGCCACAAATCACCATCGCCATTTTGATAATTACAATGAATAAGCATATAGTTCACATGAACGATGTTCATGCCAGTACAAACACAAATCCACAAACACAGATCCAACTGACTAGCATAACCTGCTAGCCTACAAAGCCTACTATAGCCAGTGCTCATGTGAGTTTTCAGACTGCTGTCACTGAGACCATGATGTTTCGGGACGTGTCATTGGACCTTTTATGGCCAGTCCACAACAGTAGTTGCATTGGTGTGGACTGGGCTTTAGATTTAGGTGTGCCAAAGTGATCGTGTAAAATGCCTGTTGACAATAGTAATTATTAGTATAACCATATCTTGCTCGCTGACACCTCTTTGGAAAGTTTCTGCCTTTACTAACAGTCAAAATATAGGGACATCGGGGTGAAAGTGTTTTAACGCTTTTAGATTTCTTTGAGCTCAATATACTGTATACCGGAACAATAACTATCCTGACAATTATTTTGCAAATGCAAATTTTCCAATGCAGGCATCGCCGGGCTTCGATAGACCGGTGGATGTTATTATTATTATTAAGAGAATGTGAAGAGA
This sequence comes from Protomyctophum bolini, assembly GCF_963924005.1. Classification (NCBI taxonomy): domain Eukaryota; kingdom Metazoa; phylum Chordata; class Actinopteri; order Myctophiformes; family Myctophidae; genus Protomyctophum; species Protomyctophum bolini. The sequence continues at coordinate 42,166,043 of NC_137869.1, forward strand.
ATCCGAGAGCGGAGCTGTGTTGTTCGTTTTCTGCTGAGCAATGTTTCCGCTGAAACCTTTGTTAATCACATATCGTCCTCCTTCGGTTTCCCGACGAGGCTCCACTCGCGTTGCTGTTTTCCTTGCTGAGCTCGGTATCAACGGGAAGGTTAACTGTCTGTTAATGTAACAACGCTAAGGAGGAGTAAGTGGTGCTGTGTCTGTGACGGCGTTCTTGTATATGCCTGAGTAATGGGCCTTCTCATTACGCATATACGGTTTAGGCCCATTTCTCAACATCACTTTTTTTTTGCTGGTGAAAAACACTCACACACAATGTGTGTTTTGGGGAGAGAGAGACGTCTCCCCAAACCACACAGCAAATTAATCACCTTGAAACAAATCCTGTGTTTTTAAAAATGTAAACTATGTTTTTGATACACTGCCGTCACAGAAAACGTTAAACTAACATCTCACAAGGAGGGCTTTTCCTGTCCTCCTTTTGCGCTGTGTTTTTCTGTTGGCGACCGCCGGTAAAAGAGAAACACGAGCAGGACGCTCCTTGGTACGAACGGTCAGGTCAAAGGTCCACAAGCAGATGAGTGCGACTGACTCAACTCGTGGCGATTCCATTGATCGGCTATTCTCATAATTTTTTTTATTTTAAGTGGTCAAGCATCGCTGTTATGTTCAGAAGCATCTCCCATGAAATGTTAATAGTCTCTGACATTTCATAGAAAAGCAACGCCTCGATCTGTGGCGGTATTACTGAAACATAATTTTACGCAAGTACGAACAGCCATGGAGGTAACCAGGTGTGCAGGCAGGCGGGCTGCAGGATTGTGCTAAGCTACAGAAAGAGGCGCGCACGCACGTGCACACACACGCACGCACGCACACGCACACACACACACACACACACACACACACACACACACACACACACACACACACACACACACACACACACACACACACACACATCTCAGAAACCCAAGTCAGGGCCGATGTGACCTTGCCTGGGCTGATTCCCAGACAGAAAGCGCAAAACATCTTTCATGTATAGACGGCATACGCCTTGCTATTACCACCCAATCCTTAGCCTATAGCCCCCCTGCACGCACACATGTACGCACACATGCACGCACGCACACACACACACACACACACACACACACACACACACACACACACACACACACACAGAAAACATGAAGTGTTTATGACCCCGGTGATCCAAAAGGTCGCATTCTGGCTTTTTATTGGTTACTCCGTCTTGTCAAACGCCCCTATCAGCTTTCCTCCTGTCCCGTGCATTTATGCGACCGAGGTGGTTAGACAAAAATGTGGTGAGAGGCAACTGGCCTTGACCTGTCACCTCCCACCCTGGAAATATACATACAAATGTCAGGCCAATAAGCAGCTTCCTCCTCCAGTCAGCCGTCTAATTGGTCGGGTTTTTCTTTTTTTTTCTTCGTTGCCCCGCGTCGGGCGACAGAAGAGAGTAGAGGAGTCATTTTGCTGTTGTCAGGCAGAATCCTCTCATTGACATTTTCTAACTTTTCGTGTTTTTCCAGTGGTGGCAAAAGTACTCAAATGTAAAAGTATATATACTGCAATGTAGATGTACTCGGTTGCATGTAGAAGCCCCGTATTCAAAGTATCGGCATCGCAATGTACTAAAAGTAAAAGTACTCATATTGCAGAATGTCCATATTGCAGAAATGCATACAACATTCTTTGAAAATAGCAGATCTACAATGAGTCACGATCCAAAGTAACTAATATCTAAAGTTTTCAAAGAATTGTACTGGAGTAAAAGTACACATTTTTAGCTCGGAGATGTACATATAGTGGAGTACATATACACTCGTGTAAAGACACAGATACCTCAAAAGTGTACTTTATTACAGTACTTGAGTAGAATGGTTGGGTATACCTAACATACCAGCAACACCACTGAGTAACGTCCTCTATACTTGATCATACTGCAATCACAGATTCTCTTGTGATTGGCTGATCACCCCATAGCGATGATTTGATTGGCTGAGCAAAGTACATCATTGGAGGTAAAAGTGAGGGCAGATAAGTGAAGACTCCAAAAAAGTGATTGGCCTGAATGACTTTTGTGATGATTTGATTGTTTGAGCACGGAATGTCATATGTGTATGATATAAGAGCTCCCCTCACTTCACACAGGTGTGATTCGTTTTTTACACGAACACTCAAGTCATGATGGCAGCAAAACAATGTTTGTGTTCACGCAAACCCTCAAAGCTGGACGTTAGGAGGGGCCAGCTAACCTGACTCTGCCAGATGGGGCAGTAGAGAGTCCACAGGTTCCCCCTGGGGAGTAGAGCACCCCTCAAAAATGCACCCCTTGTGAAATGGGGTACTTTTGTACTTTTCCTCAAGTAAATTATTGGACTTTTACTTACTGTACATCAACGTAGTATTTCTACATTGCAAAATGTAGTCAAGTAAAAAAAAAATGTAAGTATACTTTCTCCACCACTCGTGGGGTGGGGTATGCCTTGTGAAGTCATTACATCATTTGCACAATTGCTTTTTCTGGGGACAAAGTTGTGTTTTATTTCCACAGACGAAAGGTGTGTGTGTGTGTGTGTGTGTGTGTGTGTGTGTGTGTGTGTGTGTGTGTGTGTGTGTGTGTGAGAATTCAAGCGCTAATATCTGGGTGTATTGAGGATCTGTAGCCTACAATTGAGCAATTACTATTACTGGCTTCAGCTGAGTATAGTGCAGGCCAGGTCTCTCATGAATGGCAATGAAAACAGTCCATCTATGTCATCTGTCTCTTGTTTCCAATTATTTAATGAGAAGGAATTAATAAACAAATTGAGCCAAATTGTGCATGCGCACAGGCACGCACATGCACGCGCACACGCATACATACATGCAAAACGCACACACACACGCACGCAAGCATGCACACCCACACACACAATACGCCAACATCTTAAGCTTGGTGTAGACATAAACAAAACAAAAAGAGGAGGAAATATGGATTTTATTAAATCGCCTTTCTTCCCACCCTCGATTAACAAGCGGCTGCCCAGTTGCCAAGCGCTCATATTTCAGGTCTTTTGAACCGCGTCGTTAAGAAGGTCTGGAGGCAGCTTGGTAAGAGGAAAAGCGGAGGAGCCTCCTGCTCCTTCAATCCACTCAGAGCTGGCTTTACAATTCAGCGGCTATGAGGAGGACGGTGTTGCCATGTCTGCTTGTTATAAGTGACTTTGGGCTTGTTTTTTATCCAAAGTTGCTTGTAAATATTGGTAGTTCTATTATTATATAGCCTCGATCCCAGCATTCTGTGAAGAGAAAAGCCTGGTCACAACAACCTATAAGGCAGAGATGGTATCGGAGGAAGTTTCGACCAATCACAACACTCATTCAACGGAGAATGTAAACTGTTTTGTCTCAACGTAATTTGAGCGGTATACTTCCGCCAAAATCCCGAAACTTCCGCCCACCAAAAAATGATACCGTCTACAGCGTAGGACAGGTCTTGCCCAGCGTGTGGTAGTTGTGCTTTCTTTCTTTCTTTCATTTCCTTTTTTTATCGTTACATCATGTTGTAATATTCTTTTGTAGTCATCAGGCAGGAAGAATCATCCGGAACTTCCTTTTCCCTCAAACCGGAAGAATAACAATAAAAGCTCTCGTATAGCCTGCGGCTGTTATTGAGAAAAAATTGGTTTGAGGGAAAAGGATGTTCCGGATGATTGATGACTATAACAAAACAATACTACAACATGACGATATAGCGATATCATCCGCTCCCGAACGGATCATAAACCCCGAAAAGGAATGCCGCCCAGGCTATAAGAAGAAGTAGTTCGGAAGTGGCTTACTGTCAGTATCAGCAACTAACACGCTGGAGTCTGTCCCCGTTACAATGCGCTATATACAGGAGTAGACCCCTGGGAGATGGATTGCTGAGGTGGAGAGCCACACCTATACCATCAGCTCGCAGTATTTCCCGCACGACTTGTCACACCCCAAGCCCTACTCATACTGTATGCCGAGGTGCCCGGGATCGAACCCAGAACTCGTGGCCCAAAGGCGAGAGCTCTACTGACTGCCCGTAGTACACAAATCATGTCAAGTTAATGTCAAGAATGAATGTATTTGTCCATGGACAATCTATAGTGAACCCCATACCAGGTTGGTGTTGTTCAAGCTTGGTTTAACGTGCTCATTCTGGTCTTGTTTTCATAGACCTGCATCGCATGGCATGCTTATTTCTCTCACACAATCAGGCAACACTGGAAGAGGACCAGGGGTGGGAGGGGAGGGCAGACACGAGACATTAGTGCCCAGGAAAAAAGCCTTTTCCAGCTGGGGAGAATTGACTTTGGCCCACGAAGGCCCGGCATGAGGCCTCATAATTGGCCCAATCCAGAAGGATTTATCCATTTTCAAATTCAAAATTTATATTGTCTGGTTCACGTTCTCACAGGGTAAGGGGATATGCTTGCCTATATTCGGCAGAGGGGGGACTACTTTAACTCACTCAGGAAAGTCTGGGTTCTTTTCCAGTTATGGTAACAAGTTATGGTCAGTGTGTGGAGTACTGCGGAGGAAATATCGCTGCATCATGGGGGAAAAAGAGACAATATATTGTAGGAATTATGTCCTCATCGAAATTGAAAAGCGTTAACTACCTGTAAGTACATGTACTGTACTTATTAAGTATATAGGTCTACCCTACAATTGTTTTATTTTTTTGTATTTTTTGGTGGCCAAGCCCATTGGGCGTAGCCACCTATTGTTTTTGTGTGTGTGTGTGTGTGTGTGTGTGTGTGTGTGTGTGTGTGTGTGTGTGTGTGTGTGTGTGTGTGTGTGTGCGTGTGCATGTGCATGTGGCCGTGCGTGCGTGCGTGTAAAATCATAGGCCTATACCTCCTAACAGTAATTAAGCAAGGCATTCAATCAGGTGGTATAGGTCTCATGATTTTGAGATATCATTTCAACATCCCATGACAATGAATGTGGTCTCAATGTGGTCTCAATCTCCACTCAATAAAACACAGCAGCAACTGATGCTATACGCTCAACGTTATTTCTTCCAAGTTCAACATAACTTGATGTCTGAATTGACCCACACAAAGTATGTAACTCTGACAGTATACAAATGTAACCATTTTGTCAGGGTTACGGGGCAGAGGCAGCATTATCCAATAAGCTATGTAGATTATTATTATTTAAATTGACCAGTTTCAGGTGTATAAGGACAACCCCAAGATATGCAAATCCCTGCTTAGATCTTCTAAAAGAGTTCATCTTAGATCTCATCTACAATTAAAATATTGCTATGCATCCCGTGTATAAGTGATGCATATTATGCTGATTTAATGTCGTATAACAATGATATACCATAATTGTGGAACATCCCAGACCCACATGACATCAATAGTCCTGTAATAATATTATTGTTAATTAAGTCATATGCAATTACAATAGTTGTAAATGTAGCTTGTCGCGACTAATTATTATTAAGTAGCCTATACTTAAGCACTCACAGCTGATTTGAATTTAAAAGAAATACCCACTTCAATCAGACCGCAACTATTACTTACTGACTGGATATGTGAGAATAGAATATCTTTGAAAGTATCAAACAGTATTGTATTGTATAAGCATGGGAGGAAAATAATTATCACTTACAACGCCCTACAAGAGTGTCAAGCAAAAGTAGTGAAAATAGCCAATTACACAAGCTTACACAAGGTTCCATTGTGACGCATGTAAATTGAACATTTTCGTTTCATTACTGACGTACAACGGATTTTGGACATGGGGTTTCAGCGACAAAATAACATTGTTGCGGTAGGGTTACGTTTCCAGGAGTCATCCCCAGCCAAATGGTTAATACGGAATCACAATCATTTGAACCACTTCTGTCTGGAGGAAACCTCATAACTCCATTTTTGAGGTTTTTTATCCCCCCCCCCCACCATAAATCAGTGCCATTTAACACCCTTTAGGTATGTGTGTTGTTTAGAAAATATTGAACCAGTAAAAAAACGCATTGGACAGAACCTACTAACTCCGTTGGATCCTCAAACTGTAATTGACAATATCTAAAGTCACGACACCGACTTTGATGAGGCCGCATTGCGTCGTTTAACAAGGACGTATAGAATACGACAGGTGGTTGCCGGGCAAAGATGGATGGAGCCCGCACAGTGCATACCACACACAACAACATACGCCTGTATGCGTTAGTCTGGACGCGGCACTTCGTGCAGCACTTTGTACAGCTCTTACACCTGCTATTATTGAGCAAAGATATCTATCAATTTGGGAGTCTTTGGCACAAACACTTTTGAAAAGCACTCATGACTTTAGTTTGAGCCGCATTGAAGTCAAAGTCGAGTGAACATGACTTCTCCCCCCGTGGACACTGCGCGCGCGTGTGTGTGCGTGTGTGTGTGTGTGTGTGTGTGTGTGTGTGTGTGTCAGTGGGTGCAGGGACTTGTATCTGCTGGTGGGGCCTTCGGGAGCCATAAGCCACTCGTCACCCGATGAGGCTCCTCTAATCAGACCAAATGATTTCTCATGTGTGTGCGGCTGTGCGCGTGCGTGTGTGTGTGTGTGTGTGTGCGCGTGCGTGTGCGTGCGCACACATGCATACATGTTTATATTACTATACTTGTGAGGAGCAAAATATTCCCCAACAAGCCTATACGGGTCGTATAATTTGTATCTACCCTGCATAGTACAATTTGAGAAATATAGTGCTCGTCAGAAAGAAATCCAAGGATGCATATACTAAAATACCGTACGTCAGCCAGAGAAATCCCTTTTCTGCAATGACTGCTTTCATGTCGTGTTAATTTTAGGATGATAATTAAAATGCCTATGTATTGCATGATGTTACTGTATATACTGTACCCTAGCAGCTCTCGCTCTGGGCTGCCCCTGGTATTATAGAGTAGTCAGCGTGCATCGTTGAACAAACTAGGATATTCGAAATATGTATTATAATCGCATTATTGTATATCTGTCCATGTTATTTCTCATTCATTCATACGTACAGTACATCAACTCAGCTATTTATGTATATCGTGTACTACAGCAGCGCAGCCTCATATGAGAGGCAGACCAGCCCCTCTATAGCCTATACTGGGAATGTTTTAAAGGGATTGTGTTTTTGTAATTGTTCTTTTTCATTTTTAGGTTTTCTGAGCTCAATTTCACCCAAAACACCTGAAACCCTTTTGGCTCAAACAAGTGCTCATGATTGTCCTGCTGTTTGTGATGTCACAGCCTGCAAATCCTGCACGTCAATGGGTTTTGCCAGCAAGATGTCGCTCACTGTGATGTTTTCACTGTTTTGGCCTTGGTTTCATTGCAACTCAAAAGGCTTCCAAACACCAGAGAAAACTCCAGACCACAGGAAATCCACTGAATGCTCAAAGTTCAGGTTTTTTCGGGGTGCAAATTGAGGTCATAAAACGGAAAATAAATAAATAAATGAAAATGAACGTCATGGAACCTTTAAGTTGTTCCATTCGAACTATACTATCATGAACTGGCTCCGAAGGTGACTGGGAGTTCAATTTTCCATGAGGATGCGGCAGTTGTAGCAGTATGGCTGTACTGGAGCTGTCAGACCCTCGTCAGAACCACGTGTTGTTTGGTTTGTTTGTTTGTTTATGTATTTATGTACGTCTTATTTTACAATTCAAACCTGAGCCCTGCATGGGCTCCAGAAAACCATGTCAGCTGTCAATTAAAAATAGACATTTTTGCTTGCCTGTGTGTGTGTGTGTGTGTGTGTGTGTGCGTGCGTGCGTGCGTGCGTGCGTGTGTGTGTGTGTGTGTGTGTGTGTGTGTGTGTGTGTGTGCTTGAGGTAGGCCTATATAGCCTAAAACGTAAATCCATAAATTAATGTCAACGTCTGTCACTCTCTACGGCGAAGTTACTTGAGATTGTCGATTTGTATAATGGTCACGAGGCAAAGTGCTTTGAAATCAATTATGGACAAGTTAGAGATCTCAAACAGCATAAAGGAAGAATTGTTTCATTCTTTTCTGTTACGAAGTTTGATGAAACCAGAGAGAGAGAGAGAGAGTTAGAGAGAGAGAGAGAGATAGAGAAACAGAGCACCGCCGGGGCTGATGGGAGCTGAACATTCCGTGCCCTGTGCTTCCCCTTCCTGTGTCCTCTGGTTCGCCTCATTAAAACACAGCCCACTGTGTCTGTTTCCTAGGGTGGGAGTTCTCTACTGCGAAAACAACAACAAACAAACAAATAAACCGGCGCTCTAATTGTCAAAAAAGTGTTTTTTACAGAATATAATTTTCGGCAGCAGCAGAACTCTGGGTCAGTCATTATCAGTTATTCAACATTATTCATAATATTAGTTCGGGGACAGTTTGCTCAAGGGCACGCCACAGCGATATTATCAAGCCGTCGTTGGTGTCGAGTACTAGAAACCTCTATAACTGCGTGGTTACTGTAACTTTGTTTTTGTTTTGTTTGTCGTAAACAAACGTCCTACTTGGTCATGCTGTAGAGCGTCGCAGTCCCGCCCCCTTTCATGACGACGCCAGGCCCAGGAATTAATGATTCCCAATGCATTTTTCCCATTGACATTTCAAAAGGTATTAATTTAAAGACGGTTACGGCCCGCGGACAAAGCCAACTCGAGTCGTGACAACTCATGACACAATATTTTGGACCAAGCAAATAATTACAAAGAAGAAAACCTGTTGTAACCTGCCGTTTTCTTTCTTCTTTCTAATTATTTGTTCGGCCCAATTTTTTTTGTTTGTTGTCATGATTTGTCACGACAAGAGTTGGCTTTGTCCGCGGCGTAAACGTCTTCAAATAAATACTTTTGGAAATGTCTATGAGGAAAATGAACGGAGAATCATTTCCTGGGCCCTGGTACGGGGGCGGGACTGTGACGCTCTATAGAGCGCCACGTGAAAGCATCAAAAGTATAGCATGATCCACAAGCTCAAACGCTTGTAGATCTGAAACCTTTTTCGTTACTTTTCAATTTGAATCCTGAAAAGTAACAGTTTTGGACGTTCCAGTTATTTCCACCCCGGCAGATATGATACGTCCGTTCGACCGTTCGTTCGTTCGTTAATTCATTCATTCATCCATCCATCCATCCATCCATCCATCCATCCATTCATTCATTCATTCATTCATTCATTCGTGCACATTGATCTGCAGCCCCAGCTATTCCAAGGCGTTCTGCCCATTTGAACCAGAGGGACACGTCTTTCCACGAGGGTGCAAGTTCTACTTCCTCTATGAGCTACCTTCCACAGAAAGCAAAACGCTCGCCAAGCACAGCTGCACAAACATCACACGCACGCACGCACAGTCGCGCAGGCACACATGCACACACACATGTACACACACACACACACACACACACACACACACACACACACACACACACACACACAGAGGAGGTCACGGTCAACATTAAGCAAATGTTTTCACTTCAAATACACCGCTACTTGTTCGTTAACGAACTCAGACCTGATGAAAAATAAGCCTTGTTCACTTAAAGGATGGAAAGTCACTTATTCAGCAGAGGAGAGAAAAAAAAGAAGTGAACAACTTCCTCCTTCTCTCGAGGCTTACACAAAGATGACACATTTACAAGTCAAATGACCGAACACACAAAATGGTTAATTGGACTTGTAGATGCAGTAGCACGATAGCCCCCCTATATCTTTTCTTCATGTCTTTCTTCGTCCTTTCCCCAGAAACAAAACGTATTATGCCATTCGGAAGAGGAGGAGGAAGAAAGGCTTTTTTTTCTATCCAAACGGGCTCCTCTCTTACTGAAGGAACATGAGTATACAGACCATGCATTCCGTCCCCGGCCTAGCAGGCCCTTTATGAGTGCTTCCCCCCTCTCACTCCCCTTTACTTGAACCAGGTCCCTGTTGTTTTATGGGTGCACTTACCCGCAGGTATATACAGGCCAACAGGTATTCATCGCGGCCCTTAAGAGCCCCCCCCCTGTCCCCTGCATGGCGATCGGCGTCTCTTCGGGGTCAGCCGGGGATGAGGCCGCCGCTGAATGGTGGGAGCCGGCTCCGTTTCCCCCCGACGGAGCTAACCCCCGCTGCCCCTGCCCCCCCCGGGAAGGGGCTCGCGTTTTATAAAAGCAGACAGTATATACGACCTAGTCGGTCACTCAATACCGCTCGGACGTCCCGACATCAGCGACGCTGAATGGAGCTGAACAGAGCTGAACACAGCGGCGAATACAGAGCAGGGCACTGTGGCGTTTGCCATTGATGGAGAGAAGTCTCGAAACATGAGCTTTTTTGGGGGGTTAAAATCTCAAGAATGCAGGGTAAAAAAAAAAGACAGAGTAAAGACATGGTTATATAAAGTTAAAACTCTGCTGTCGGGGAAGAAACCACCTTACTCCCAAATATACATTTTCTTTTAGGAGTTGGTATTGTGACTTTATATAATTGTCAATTACTGGCATGAGAGGGGGAGAGGTGGTTTGCTGCTTTGGCTGCTTAACACTTTCTACGCTTCTGGCGGGCTCCGGCAGAGTTTTAAGGAGGTTTCGTCCGAAGCACAACTTTTCATTAATTGGTTTAATATGTTTTAACCAACACACAGCAACACATTATAACATGATAACACCTTAAGCCCTATAAGGGCTTGTCTCCATTGAATTCCTATGTATTCAATGTATCAAGACACAAAGACATGCAATACTATCATTAATACCACTAACAGTGTATATTTACAGAAAATCAATTGGGGGATATATATATATATATTTTTTTTTAATATTTTTTTAAATATATATTTAACCAATCACCCCTGTGTCAATTATCCAATGTGATCCTGGGCTCTACAGACCCTCCGCCAAACTAGTCCCCATATATAGGGGACATGGGGAGAGCAACGGACTTGAACTCATGCTTCCTTCATGCCTGAGTCTCCAAGTTGCTCCTTTACACCTGACAGGGGGGAGTTTCCCTGGTTGGACATAGCGCGTGGAAGGAACACGTCATTCCAACCAGTTCCTTTCCCCTACATCAGGCGCCCCGGCTGGCTAGGGGGAGGCAGTTTAGTGACCAGGATTACTGCATGTTTTTTGTGAGGGTACCTACCATAGGACTAGGAGAACATGCAAACTCCACACAGAAGGGCCCTTTCGCGCAGCACCCACAGCGTCCCGAGCGGGAATCGAACCCAGGAACTTCTAGCCGTGAGGCGACAGCACTACCAACTGTGCCCCCTGGAGCATATTTTCTATATTTGCAAACTAGAAGGAGGACAGGGGAGTCTCACTTTTTGATGTCTGTTGGCATTAATTTCCACATACTGTGTACATCGGATAGTAGTAGAATAGATTCATCCACCTGGTTTGTACCAAATCTGGGGGGGGGATGATGACTCAGCACAGGGCTTTGTTGTCTAAACTGTGAACTCCCAATCGACTTCAGAACACCATGTGTCGGACATTCTTCATCCTGCCATGTGATGACATGGTAAAAATAGACTTGAAGCAGAAGAGACTCATGCACTGATGGCTGGACGGAATTTGATAGATTGACTATAGTTTCCGTTCGGCTCAAATTGGTGGAGCATTTAATGTCCCCCTCGTATCCATGAAACAGGATTTGACTTTTACAGCACATATAACAGTCTTGCCAAACAAATAGTGCAGCTGCTGAACTTGTCCGCCTTCAAACACAAGTGGTTATTCCGAGAGAGAGAGAGAGAGAGAGAGAGAGAGAGAGAGAGAGAGAGAGAGAGAGAGAGGGAGAGGGAGAGGGACAGAGAGAGAGAGAGAGAGAGAGAGAGGGGGAGAGAACTCTCATTCTGTTATAGTGCCCCGTGCACATGGAACTAGTTTTCCATTTTTTTGACGGCTCCAAATTAGATAATGTTTCTGAACACGAGGGGGGGCAAAAGAATGGCGGTGCCCCTGGTATTATCGCCGTGGCGTCGTCTAGCGCTGCCTGCCATTCCCTGGCACCTCCGAGAGAGAGAGAGAGAGAGAGAGAGCGTCGTAAACATGCCCAGATTCCTCCACTCCTCCGCCCATAACACCCACGGGCACGCGGGGCCTGCTTATAGAGAGCAAAGAGCCACGTTTTTGCCCGCGCTTTCATGTGGCCAGCGGGCCCTCGTCGTGTACCAAAGCCTCCAGTTGCATTCTCTCTCTCTGGCTCTAAATGAGCCCTTGTGGTTTCTGTCATGTCGGGAGTAAAACGGAGGGACACAGAGCTGTCAGGCCCGGGACTGTGGCCCCCACTCGCGCCACATCTCCATGAATGGCCCCCGCTATTGTCAGGCTCATTATCATGTGTCTTTGCTTAGGGGTGACATGTTTTTTAAGGGGCGCGGGAGGGTATACGTATAAGCCTACTATGTTCTTTTTTTGTCTCAACCACAGCCAGTTAGTGTGTTTAGTTTAGTGCATCTGAGGAGAGGGTTGAGCAGAGACACGACATGATAATGAGGCTGCATTGTAGTCAACAATATTGTCAAAGTCTGAGTTTTTTGTCATCGCAGCTTAGTTTCTTAGTTAGTTTTCCTCCGTTTAAAAAGGTAGTTGACTTTTTTGTCGTGGGTTTTAGTCGACGGTGTTGCGCGCTGACAATAGCTGATTATAAGCTCGCAATGATGCATTGTGAGCTTATATTGACCTACATGTTGTTGAATAAAATTGTGTCGCACATGAAACTTTTTCATAGATTTCATAGACTTGTTTGACAGCACTATCAATGTGTAGCGTTTTAGGTTTACAATTAGAAAAAAAAGATTGAGGTTGGTTAATGAAGTATAATGATAATAAGGTTAGGATTATACATTTAGTGGTTAGGTTTGGGGTTTGGCATTGGCCTGATTATTACTCTGTGTCAGGTCTTTACTCTCTGGGTCCAATTCTAATAAAGTATCAGCACTTTGTCTACGAGTGTTTCAGAGATTAAAATAGGGTGCATTTTGGATCCCAAAACACAGTCTTCTACGTGAATATTATAACCAAATAAAATTAAATTGGAGTTAAATGCTGCAATTTGTAAAAAAAAAAAAAGTAAAATATGACTCCTTGCTTCGTTGAAGTGGGACTCATAAAATGTCCCTGGGACTCAACTAAAAGACCATCCCTGCATCCTGGGACTCATTACGTTGAAAACCTATTTACATCACGCGGCCACCTTTGTCTTGTCAAATCTTCACATTTTGTGTCAGGCATGAACACATTGTAGATCTACAAGCTCACAATGTACAGTGCTGGCAAAGCTTTCAACAATTACAGTCCAATAAAATGATGCTTTAACTTTTTTCTTTCTTTATACGTTAAACTGTTAAAAAAGGCTTCAATCAATCAATATTTTCCACCACTTTTTCCACCACTGATTTCAAAGGCTTGATAAATGGCACTAAACTATTCTAATTTCTAAATTTCATATCTGCCAGTCTTTCTCGCCCCCCCTCCAAAAACTTCTGTGAACACAGATTAGCCAGAGGATGGTGATGAGTTCACTACTCGCACTTTGAGACTTTACTTTCAGCAATAAAGAGGCGAGCGCAGATAATTAGGTACTTCCTTGTCAACATTTCAGACTTATGCCTTCATTATACCAAAGTCACATTTTCCACCAGAGAGAAGAAAAAAATGATACAATGTCCAACACCTCCTTTTGGGGCTTCTATTATTAAGAGTCTTCAGATGAGATATGAAGGCCTGGAATATTCCTTATACAATATGTCTCGAGACAGCGTCTTTCTTTGATGCTCACTAGGGTGCATGCTGAGGGACAATTAGCAATTATAAAGCCCCGGTCGACAGGAGGGGAGAAAAGAAAAAAGAACGGTTTGCCACCACCACCACCACCACGCTCATTAAGCCATTTTGTGTGGGAACCCCTTTTGGTGTTATAATTTTGCTATTGAAAAATAGCAGATCTACAAGCTCACGAGCTTGTAGGTCTGCTATTTATTTTTTTTAAACATGAACATGCGGTGCAAAACTTTGCATAATACTCTTTCAGAGCGAACATTTTAACTCAAATCTTTGCTTCTGGGGAGGAGGTCCCTGAAACAACACATTTTCAGATGGAGGTCAGCGGGCCAATTTCATATATTATTTGGGGGTCCTTGACATGAAATATTGAGAACCACTGATATAGAAACATGAGGTTTTTCAGGAAAAAAATAATTTATTTTTTTTTATTTTTTTTTTATTTCGACGTCAGGCCTAAACGGGTTAATGTCCAAGCGCTGGAGTTTTAGGTTGAGAGCAGCGGCTGCGTTGGAGTATATAGCTGTGCACGGTGACACACCCGAGCAGACCGAGGACAGAATCGATGACATGCCTCTCCCCGGCGGACGGCGGCGACGAGGCATTAACCCATTCTGACCTGAGATCAGATTCATACGAGGTTTCCAACTGGACACACACTGGTCTGATTAACCCATTCTGACCTGAGATCAGATTCTAAAAAATGTCAGTCGCTCTTCGAATTTTTCAAAAATAGCAGACCTACAAGCTCGTAGCGCGCCACTCGGTGGCTTGTAGATCTGCTATTTTTCAATAGCTAAAGCACAACGTAATGCTAACACCAAAAGGGGTTCCCGCACAGAATGAGTTAATGAGCTTCCAACGCCAATGAGAGGTAATTATCGGCCTTGCGGGGAGGACGGACGGAGGGTGTGTGGTGTGGGTGCACGGGGTGGGAGGGAGGGAGGGAGGGACGGTGGGAGACAGAGGAGAGAAAGATAGTCCGCTGAGAGGTATATATATACGCTGGCCAAAAGAATGTCTCCGCCGGTGGCCGGATCAATGTGTTCACAACAAAGACTGGAGCTGTATATATAGATTATAGAAGAATGGAATGAAGCAGCAGAAAGCCACGCTGCTGAGCTCATATGGGCCCTCTTTTCGCCGGTGCCTTATATATATAACACCCCTTATCCTTATACTTCTTTGCCTTATTTTTTTTGTCTGAACTATTTTGAAAAACATTTTCGAACAGTTCAAATTGCTGACCGACAAGCTCACAACGTGTCTGTATATACCGCAGGCTATAGTTGAACAATTTTAAAATGTTTTTGTTTTTCTTCAAAAAAGGCAAAGAAGTTTAGGCATAAGGAGTCAAGGCACTGGCGGAAATATATAGGCCTCAATGGGTTCCACAGCCAACGAGGCTACATGGCCCGAACGGCCTTTATTTCCACGAACAGGGGGACACCTCTAAAAAGATAAGATCTCAATACCTGTAACGTAGAGTTTATGTATATTAAATGGTGCATTTACATAGCGCCTTTATCCAAGGCGCTTTACATAGATTGTGTGCATTGCATTCACCCATTCACACACACATTGATTGCGGCGGAAGCCATGCAAGGTATACCAACCAGCACATCGGGAGCAAATTTGGGGTTCTATAGTGTCTTTGCCCAAGGACACTTATTCGACATGTAGACAGGAGGAGGAGCCGGGATTCGAACCGCCGACCCACGGATCATTGGACGACCTGCTCTACCTCTTGAGCCACATGCAGTCGCCCTTTAACCACTTGATCCCCATGCATCCATATTCTGTTCGGAACAACACACAACACACACACATACACCCTGAAAATATCAGATCTAAAAAAACCTCCCCAAAACATGCTTCTCGATTATTCTATCAATTAAGTAATCGATGGTATGATCGTCAAGAACATAATGGATCATTGCAACCGCAGCCCTATATTCACAGCCCTTCCACCGTTCCCATAATGCAGTACATGTCAGTCCACCCGCAAACAGACCGCAACTGTCTGAGACGCACACTGCAATGCGAGTGGATGAATCAAAACACGAGGCTATCGTATATATAGGAAACTCTGCTATAAAGCTCTCGGTTCGCTCGGTTATCACGTTCTGCTGATGAATTAGCAGAGTATACTGTACATGCATGGCGGCAGGCCCGAGGGTCTGTGCGCATAATTAGCCAGTAATACCACATTGCATTCGCAGCGGCTGACGGAGTGGGGGAAAAAAACAGATATTCTGTCCCCCATAAAAAGATAAACCACGTGACGTCACCCCTATAACCACAGACAGACTATAGACCAGTGGTTCTCAACCAGTGGTCCGGGGACCACCAGCGGTCCTTGAAGGGATTCCAGGTGACTCCATGAGTGGTCCTCTCCTGTAAAGATAGCATTTTATGTAGACTTATAGCATTTTATGTACATAGCACTATACAGTATACAATCATTATAATGATATTCCACTGTTACGTTCTCATAGCTTTGTACGTATGATTCATGATAACTACTATTTTTTATGCATATGATGTATTTCCATGCTTTTTGTTCTTGCTTAATGTAATTCACTCTGGATTAAGAGCGTCTGCTAAATGCCCTAAATTGTGAATTGTAAATTGTAAAGGGAGATTCCTATAATGGTGCCACGTCAATACAGCATGGAATTGTGGACAACATCGTGTATATTCAGCAAAATATTCCACGTCTTGGGTCTGACAGGCTAAATCTCATCAAAACGGTCATGCGGTCTGTATGGCTCAAATGCCGAATTATTAATAATGGACCTTGATATGAAAATAGACGGTTGTTCAGTCGTCCCTGTGATGCTCTGAGCCACATGCTGGTCGCGAACTCATCTAGTATGACACGGCCCTTGAGCAAGGCATATACGTTATACCCTAAGAACTGCCCCTGTTAGTAAGAAAGTGCCGTGCTCTGTCGTTGACCTTTGCTGCCTATGTGTGGCACAAATTGCATTATGTGTGAGTGCATTATGTGTCTCTCATTCCCCATTGTATTCATAATACAGTGACACCACGTTGCAAATACGCAATGATGCATGTAGCCAGGGCCGTGCAGAGAGTGTTAGTGGGGAATGGGCTGAAATGCCATAATAGCAGATCTACAAGCTATGCGTTGAGAGCTTGTAGATCAGCTATTTTCGGGGTGCAAACCCAGCACGCTATAGTGGAGATGCGGTGTAACGACACGGATTTCTAAAAAAAATTGTCCATCGCAAAATGCTGTGTTCAAGTTCAGGAGACTTAAATTCTTTCACCACAGTAAAATGCTGCATCCGTGGTCTGGAGAGGGCAGTTGTTTTACAGGCGGGTAAAAGGGCAGGGGCAGAAGCCCCCTTTGATGTCTTATGTGTGCACGTCCCTGCTCCAAATCAACTCACAGCGCCTCTTTGCATCGGTTCGTCTGCCCGTGTGAGCGCACCACGAAGCCAAATTAATGAAGAAAAACCCATTTTCAGGATAGGATAAATCACCGTGGTATAGAGATTATGAGCTCCTTAAAGGGACAGTTCAGATTTTTTTAACTTAAGCCGTATGAAATATATACTTGCCATTAATACAGTGGTTGCAACTGAATTACATGATTGCCTGAGTCCCGTGACGGGAGTTGGTTGCTCTGGTTTTGGTGAAATATGAAGTATAGTTCCGGTTTGGGCACAGGTGGCCACGCATTAAAAGTAAATTATTTCACAAAACTAGCATAATTTGTATTGTTGACTTATTTTTAAATAAATTGATTAATTGATTCAACAGGGGTCATCAGCGTCACTATACATGGGGGGTGCCAAATCTCACCTGCGTTATAGGATGTTTTTTTCTTGCCACTTGAATGCTATCTATAGCATGAGCGAAACTACAAGCTCATGTGTGAGCTTGTATAAGCAGGGCTACTTTAACCATGAGTTAGTCTAGTCTCACATGTATAGTAATGCACGCAAGCACGCACGCACGCACGCACGCACTGCTCTACAACATCTTTACTCTATGGCCTTTTATACTCCAACCTGGGCTGCGGGAAAAGTGAACAGAATATTCTCGCTCTCCGTTCAACCCCCATAGCCTTCCTCTTCCTCTTCCTCGTATGGGCTCTCCTCAGCGTATGTATACATACAGACTCGGTATCTGCATTTCCACGGTTGGTGTTTCCCCCATGCGTTATTTATCCATTCCTGTCAGATAAGGTCTCTGGAGATGAGAGACATCTGCATGGCCGCTTTGAAGATGCACCTCATCACAGCTCCATTACGTGCCGGGGCCGAGGTCTCCTTTTGCATTGGGTGGCACAGAGAGTGCACGGCTAACAGGTGGCTGGAGAGACGCTGATTAATAAAATATATTATGGAAATGCAGGGGAGGGGAGAGGAGAGGAGAGGAGAGCAGAGCAGAGCGGAGGGGAGGGGAGGGGAGGAGAGGAGAGGAGAGGAGAGGAGAGGAGAGAGAGGAGAGGCTGTGTTGATGGGCTCTCACAAGAAGACATGGGTGGATGCCTACACACACACACACACGCACGCACGCACGCACACACACACACACACACACACACACACACACACACACACACACACACACACAGAGACATTCTATTCAAAGGGCTTTATTGGCATGGGAAAACATACGTTTACATTGCCAAAGCAAAAGTGGAACAATACAATCATAACAATGTAAGTGCATATATACAATTGAAAGTCAGAATATCCAATAAATCAATTTCTACAGCACAGGAATACCCACAATGATTAGTCTTGAAGAGTTGTGTTCCATTTGATACACACACACACACACACACACACACACACACACACACACACACACACACACACACACACACTAAAGCTTCATACTCTGTGACTTATATTTAACCCATTAAGACCTCTCTCTCTTTCTCTCTTACGCACGCACGCACGCACGCACAATCACACCAATGTAAACACATGCGTTATGAAAGTGCGCCCACAGCCATGACTGTGTTGCGCGGCGATGGCATAATAATGATACAACATCCTCTTCTGAATGATCAATCAACATGTGCTCATGTGTGATTACAGTATAGCCAACTATAGCCATGTCCTGACCCGTTGACGGACGAATGGATGGATGGATGGAGCACAGAGACTCTCCCAGCATAGTGTCCAGCTCTGCCAGGTGGAAACTAACCTGACGCTGCCAGATCCAAGAAGCTTGCTACACAAATTTATTTCTCAGCTTATTGGGATCTGGGATCTCGGGAGCAAATTCGATGACAGGGCTGTTCCTTTTTTTCCAAGATACTTGGTAGATGATTGGATGGTCTGTCTATCACCGTGTGGGCGTGCAAACACAACCAATCATATTGACGTGTATATATAGCGTCACATCCAGGTTTCGCACATGTCCCGCCCTTAGCTCACGCTGATTGGTTCGAACCACGGAGCGGTTCGGTGTTAGCTCAACTCCCTGAGAGATCTCAGATGGTTGCTGTGTTGGGGAACATCTGGCAGAGTCAGGTTAGGTGGAAACCTCATTATGTCAAAAAGTTACAACTGTAAAGCTATACCTCCCTCTGGCCAGCCGGGGGCGCTGCCCTGATGGAGGGGAATTAAGGAGCTGGTCGGAATAACGTGTTCCTCTATACGTCCGTCCGCGGCCGGGGCCGCCCCCCCCCCCTGTCAGGTGAAAAGAAGCAGCTTGGACTCCTCATGCATAGGAGGAAGCATGCAGGTCAGTCCGCTGCCCTCCCCCCTCCAGGTTGGAAGTGTATAGCGCTCATGGATTTACATTAGATCAGGGGTGGGCAACTTTGACGATAGAGAGGGCCACAATATTTCCACACTCACTCCAGTGGGGCCACATTGCCTATTAATGTCGTAGCAATTTTTTTTTTTGCTATTTGAATTAAAATTTATTTTGCCATTTTTTAATTGGAATTCTGAATTAAATACAAATACATTGGACATAAAAAAAAGAGAAGACAATAACATTGTAATACTAGTAATTAACTGAAATCAATAATATATCAACGCTCCGGTTCGGTCTCTATCTTTTTATTACTCTATGATAGACACACACAGAGTCACGCTGAAAACTGGAGCCTTTTCCCTGAGTGACGGACACAGATAGACTACTGTATGTCTGGCTGACGCAACACACCGGCTTCACGGATTGGCCAGAGGCGTCACATGACGTTTGTACCACTGTAGAGATATAAGAGATAGCGTGGGGTTGACAGAACTGCATCCTGGGACAGAGACGGAGAGACAGAACTGCATTGTGGGACAGAGAAGCAAGAAGAACCTGATGTTAGAATGATCCGCTGGACCGTCCATCTGAAAGGAGGAGCAGAGAGATGTCGCCTTGCAGCTGTGGTGCTGCAGGACAAGCTGTACTGCTTTGGAGGAGACGGTGATCCCATCGATGTTCACGTCTTCAACACAGTGTCTTTATGCTGGAGGAAGCTGACCCCAGGAAGAGGAGGAGGACGCCACCTAGAGGTTCCATCCAGGCGCTATGGCCACACAGCTGTGTTGGTTGAAGATATAGTCTACATCTGGGGAGGGAGGCCTTACTGCAATGTGCTTTATGCATTTGGTGTTGACGCCTACAGATGGTTCAAACCCAGGGTTTCTGGCACTGTTCCAGATGAGAGGTGCTACCACTCAGCCTGTGTGTTGGAGAAGGTCATGTTTATACATGGAGGATCCACCAAGCTGACTGGATGGACTTCTGACATGCACAAGTTCGACACCAGCACAATGGTCTGGACTTTAATTAACACCAGAGGAACTCAACCTGATACATACTTTCACTCTGCCACCATCATCGGGACAAAGATGTTTGTATTTGGGGAGTATGGGAACCAGTACCCCCTCAGAGTGTTTGACACAGAGACCAACCTCTGGCTGAGCACACCATCTCCACAGCCTCATCCAGATGCATGGTGCTATCATTCAGCATTTACCTACAATGGAGAGCTGTACATATATGGTGGCTGGAACAATATTAATGTGTGTAAATTCAGTCCAGACACCTTCTCCTGGAAGAAGGTTGAGCCCAAGGGAAAGATCCGGGTCCGATGTATGAGATATGCTGCTGCATGCATGGTGGGAGATCGTATCTTCCTCTTTGGAGACACCAACCCAGCTGTTGACCTGTATGTCTTAGACTTCAATCCTAGCCTCAAGACATTATGTAAGCTAGCAGTTATTCAGTACGGTCTGGAGCAGTCGGAGCTCACACACGACATCAGGTGGGAACTGGCAGCCATGACAACCAACAATAACAACCCGACGACGCCGACATGATAAAAGCGTGCCTACGATAAAAAAAAAAAATCACACCCGTGTGAAGTGAGGGGCGCTAATATATTAATGTCTAACTCAGTCATGTTGATTAGGTGATGTAAAACAAACGGTGCCAACCCAAACATTAAACGCCATTAACAATAAAGAGACAATATGACGTAAACGACACATTATGGCGTAAATGTTCCCTTCATTGTCAATGCGTTTACTAAACAAGCTTTGAACTAAAGACAAACATTAAACCTGTGTATAGGAAGGGCCCCTCAAAAATCTGACAAATTCATAAAACGGCAAAAACAAATTACACTTGTGTGAAGTGAGTGGTGCGTTTGACTTGTTTGTCTGGGGCACAACTGCCCCTCCCTACCTACCCCACCCTACCCTCCAAAAAACCACCCACACCCTCAGATCTGAAAATATATTCCTAGGTTCCAAATACCAACCATGTACACCATGGGGGACCGACCAGGCCTTCCTTCTGCTGGGCAGCAGCGCGCCTGTGGAACAGCCGCTTTGTGTGCTTGTGTGTCTGTGGGCGGCTGTTCGATGATCCGTGGGTCGGCGGTTCGAATCCCGGCTCCTCCTGTCCACATGTCAAAGTGTCCTTGGGCAAGACACTGAACCCTACATTGACTCCAATGAGTCGGTCGGTGTGAGCTCGCCACCGTTGGTGTGTGAATGTGGGAAGTGAGGACGCTGGCGTCGCTGACGCTCGGTCTCTTCAAAGTGACAGCCGTCTTTTTCAACCGTTTTTATGTGTATGCAAATCTGTGCCTGGTTTGCTGGGACCAGATTACACAGATGACCATTTCTCTTACGTCATCACTGAGAGCTAGTCATACATATACACACCATGTACTCTGGTCCCAGCTCTCAACGATGACGTAATGTGTAATCTGGTCCCAGCAAACCAGGCACAGATTTGCATACACATAAAAACGGTTGAAAAAGACGGCTGTCACTTTTTGGCACCAAGTAACCACATTTGCTAATCAAATTACAACTACATACTCTATATGTAGTTGTAATTTGAAATTTGTAATTTGTAAATCTGTGCCTGGTCTGCTGGGACAGATTACACAGATGACCATTTATCTTACGTCATCACTGAGAGCTAGTCATACATATACACACCATGTACTCTGGTCCCAGCTCTCAACGATGACGTAATGTGTAATCTGGTCCCAGCAAACCAGGCACAGATTTGCATACACATAAAAACGGTTGAAAAAGACGGCTGTCACTTTTTGGCACCAAGTAACCACAGTATACTGCTAATCAAATTACAACTACATCTCTATATAGTATAATGTATATGTATAAGTATGTCTAGTCATTAGTCATTGCTGGGACGGTGCATACACATCGAAAAGGCTGGGACGGTGCATAGGGCGCAAAGTAACCACAGTATACCGCTAATCAACTTACAAATGACATATACATAGAGGCAGAAACTGAGATTTGACAGTTTGTAGCGGTTTGTAGCGGTCGAAAGTACTTGCGCACTAGTAGGCCATTTATGGCCTACTAGTGTGCAACAAGCAAGTATGCACTCGGCAGAGTGCAGCTCTAGTTATTATTATTATCACAGTGATGATTGGATTGGTTGAGCACGGAATGTCACATCACATTCATTCCGCTCTTAAAATCACACATCACACATGATGAGTGTGATCTTTCTTTCTCGGTTATGGAAGGTAAAAAGGAATAAAGTGTCCTTTAGTTACAGTCAGTGTGTCACCGTATCAAGATAATAGTCATCAGTCCAGTACCAAGAGATAAAAAGTGTCCATGTTTATCCTGATTTTTTTAGGTTTGCCATTTTTTTATTGGAATCCTGAAGTTATTTTCTTTTTTAAATTTCAAATGCATTTAGTTATAGTTATGTTAACTTTATGAATGAAATACAAATACATTGGACATAAAAAAAACTAGACAATAACATTTTAATACTAGTAATTAGCTGAAATCAATAATATATCAATGTTCGGATATTAACCTGAGGGCCGCATTACGTGATGGTGAGGGCCGCATGTGGCCCCCGGGCCAGCAGTTGCCCATGTATGGATTGGATAATTGACACTGGGTGAAAAAAATGGGTTGCAATCGTTGGATAACATTTTTTTCAGTAAAAAAGAAAAAAAACAGTTAGTACTTTTCAAGATTAAAATGCAAAAGTATAGCATGTCTACAAGCCCTAATTTGTCACGCTGCGCCCCTGAGCCTGCGGACCGGCTGCTTTTCATGGTTTTAGTGTGAGGCGGTATAGGAACGTGGGAACCCCCTTTGGGG
Source organism: Protomyctophum bolini (assembly GCF_963924005.1). Classification (NCBI taxonomy): domain Eukaryota; kingdom Metazoa; phylum Chordata; class Actinopteri; order Myctophiformes; family Myctophidae; genus Protomyctophum; species Protomyctophum bolini. The sequence goes on from NC_137869.1 coordinate 42,189,414, forward strand.
TATATAGATGTTTCTAATTATGTACAGTACACATATATACTGTAGGAACATCATTTGTTTCGTAATTTCTGAATGAAGTTTCCCTGTCTGTCTGTCTCTCTCTCTCTCTCTCTCTCTCTCTCTCTCTCTCTCTCTCTCTCTCTCTCTCTCTCTCTCTCTCTCTCTCTCTCTCTCTCTCTCTCTCTCTCCATAATGGTGTGTCCTTTGGGCAGAGCCAGACAGACAGATGCACTGCTGATTGACCCAAATCACAACCGTGCAGTTTGTGTTGAACGATGGTTTGTCTGCGGGCCAAAATGCAAAATACACACACGCAGACACACACACACACACACACACACACACACGTGCGCACACACACACACACACACACACACACACGCACACACGCACACATGCACACGCATACGCACACGCAGAACATTCATGAATACTATTAACACACACAAATATCTGTCCACAGAGTGCGCTCGTGCGCACACACACACACACGCACACGCACACGCACACTACACACGCACACACGCACGTACACACGCACACTACACACGCACAGAAAGAAACCCAGGGATGACCGGGGGCCAGAGGTCATCAGACAGGAGGGCACCAGCAGTATGCTGGTGATTTATCATTTATTTGATGTGCCTTTAGCCACTCTACTCTGTCATGATGGACGCCCCAACGTCCAAGCTGCTTCTGAGGACTCTTAATGACAATGATAATGTCGAACGAGAACCAGAACAATTCTGTAAACCCGAGCACTGAAAATGTGTTTTGATAATGAACCACTTTCGACCCAGCGTTAATTTTCGCCGACTAACGCCGCGGCGAGAAATGCTATGTCGATGCTATACCTTTTGTTCACTGACGAAAACGACAAAAAAAAAACTAAACAAAAACGGAGCTGTGATGACTATAAAACTAAGTCTAAATATATCAGCAATGATGTCGACAAATGAAAACTAGACTAAAATGGGACTATACTGGAGAAGAAATCCAGTATAGAACTATAAAAGACCGGCCGTCGTATGTTTGGTTGCGTGAAAATAGCAGAACTAATATATAGTATAGCTCACAGCTCGTCACGTCCTGCTGCGCTGTGAGCTTGTACATCTGCTATTTCTGAGCAGTGCCCCTCTATAGGTAGGTATGTACATGTGTGCGCGTCCCAGCACGGAAAGCTGCAACACGATAACGTTGTTTATAGATGCATTGAGTTGCTCACCCACCCCGCGTTTTCACCCATTCTTCCGGGGTTGGAAAGGTTGTCGGTCAGTGGTTTTTTTCGACCCTTTCCATATCAAGGCCCTTTATTATTTCGGCATTTGAACCACAGACAACCATTTGATGACATTTATAGCCTCTCGGACCCAAAACCTGTTAAATAATGGATAATATTGTGTCCACAAGTCCATGCTGTATACTGAACTTGGTACCATTACATTCTCTAATTGTGTATAGACTTCTTGTAAATTAAACTGTAACGCAGATGTTTAACAATAATTGTAAATCTTCAGAGAGTAACGTCAAACCAAATGGTTACGCTCTCAAGAGTTAAATGTCTAATAAGGGTCCATTTGGTTACCAACTCTCGACCATTTAGCATGGGGACCACCTGGAACCACCTCAAGGACCACTGGTGGTCCCCGGACCACTGGTTGAAAACCACCATGCATTCAATTCAACGGAGCTTTCAAGTGCGCGCGCTGGGCCATAGACATGAACGAGCACCGCGAGGCGTGCGTGCATGTGCGCGTGCACGTCACGTACGCACGCATAGTGACTTCATTGGACCAATGCCGATGGAGCTGCAGTAACTACTACCTACCTTCGGCCACCACGTCCATTTCGCTTCAGGGTTTCCTCTCGGTGGTCGTCGGGCCTTTGTCTCCTCTCGGTGGTCGTCGGGCCTTTGTCTCCTCTCCGTGGCCGTCGGGGTCTTGATCCGAACGCATACGCCGTTATGCTCGAGGGAGTCAACAGCTATAAAGACACCAAAGTATTGAATCGTGGATGCTCTCGCTGTCATGCGACTCGACTTTTCAGCCTCTGCTGTGTGGAAGAGCCTGCGTTGCCTGAATGCGCATATTTGTGCAATGCATAAAGTTGGAATTCCTGCATGCCGCGCATCTTCTCGCACACACGGCTGTGCGGGTCGGTGTGTGTTGTGCACGTGCATGCGTGCGTGCGCGATTGTGTGTGTGCGTGCGTGTGTGTGTGTGTGCGCGCACATGTGTGGGCAGGAAGGTGTTAATTTAGGCTGTCAATCACGGGGTTGGAAGGAGGACGGCAAGGAGAGGGCAGGCCGGGGTTAACAAATGACAAACAAACAGCAGAGAGGAGCTGTGATATAGCTGCCCTGCTGAGGACAAGCAGACCCAGATGGACTGCCTGGGTATCTCCACCGGTGGTACGAGTACTACTCTCGCTTGTTATACTTATAGGTAAAAGTATCAATGAATGCAATGTAGAGACATTCTGGAAGTCTGGAATTCGAAATGAGCTTCAGTAAAAGTATAGGCTACAAAAGTGTTGGTATCAAAATGTATAGTATACCAACAGTAGAGATGCAGGAAACTAGTGTGCCGTTTCGCAAATATTTCAAAATGTACAAAATGTATACATGTACACATCCTTTGAAAATAGCATGTCTACAAGTAGATTGGCTCTTTTCAAATGGCTCAACTGTAGGCTACATACATACAGTAGGGCTGAAGTGGGTGGGCTAATGCATGTTTTTTATTTGTTCTTAATTTTTATCACACCATTTTTCACCCAGTGCCAATTATCTAATGTATAGGCTAATCCTGGGCGCTACACTTCCTCTGCTTCCTTCTATGCATGATGAGTCCAAGCGTCTTCTTTTCACCTGACAGGGGGAGTCAGGCCGGACGTATCGTGTGGAAGGAACACGTTATTCCGACCAGTTCCTTTCCCCTCCATCACGCGCCTCGGCTGACCAGGGGGAGGCAGTTTACAGACCAGGATTACTACCTACCTACAGTACCCTAGGGGACACGGGGAGAACATGCAAACTCCACACAGAAAGGCCCTTTCGCCAACCTCGTCTCGGGTATGGGCACTGACGATGCGGAGGAGAGAACACGCCCCCAGCGGCCACAGCGTCACCAGCGGGAATCAAACCCAGGACCTTCTAGCTGGGAGACGACAGCACTAACAACTGTGCCACCGTGCCACCGGGCTATGCATGTCTTGTAGTAATACATCTACAAAGCAACTAGTGTAGTGAAGTGCAATATTTGGATCCGAGATGTCGTGGAGTCGCAGTGAAAGTATATGGGAAATGCTCAAGCCACGTACGAATACCTCAAAAGTGTATACTTAATGTGCAGTACTTGAGTAAATGTACTCAGTTACCTCCCGCCTGCTGGTGTGTTGTGCTGTGATACCTGAATCAGGCCCAGATGTGTGCTGTGCATGCATGGCTATCTCTGCCGACTCCGGGCATGGGGGTCAGCCCCAGATATGCTCCTCATTGCACACAGCTGTGCTTCGCCATCCAACAACCTCCCCTCTCACCTTTGACCCCGTGACCCGGACAGTCCCCCCCCCCACACACACACACACACACACACACACGCACACACACACACACACACACACACACACACACACACGCTCCACCTCTCTGTCAGGAATGCCTGGTGATTGGCCCGGCCTCGCCTCCCCTGCCTTCTCATTTCCTGTTGCTTTCACGCTCTGTTTTTTGGGAAAAAGTACCTCAAAGTTGTCTTTGAGTAGATACAGCATACTATACTGTGCTCACCTTAAGGTTTTAAATGGGCCTGCACCTCCACCACTGAAACAGTTCATATAGAGCGAAGCTGAAGTGGTGACAGAGCGACACGGACAACTACCCAGAGGGGACTCCATTCAGACGCCGTGTGTTTGAAACCTCACTGAAACAGTCTTCTCTGTTAGAGCCGATCCCATCACTGGGATAGTGTCACAGTATGTGGCTCTGTGTTGTTGCCATACTGTGGCTGTGTATGGGCGTCGGCTTTCCTCCCAGCTTCCAGCCTGCAGGGCACACCTGTGTGTGGTCACCTCATCGCACTCAATTGACACACCTGCCGGCCATCAACTCTTCAGCCCTGGCAGTATTTAAACCCTGGTCTTCACTCCACTCATCGCCAGATCATTGTACCTTTCATGGTAGTAGCTTGTCTCTAAACCAGTGTTCACGTCCTAGTTAGTGAAGTTATAGTTTAGTAGTATTCCAAGTCTTAGTTCATACTGTTTCTAGTGTTTTGCTTCTGTGTGTTTCCTGCAACTCAAGCTCTTCTCCTCTCCTCCAGAACCCAGCTCTCCTGTTCATCCGCCTGCTTGTTGTCTGCCTGCCGCCTGCTCTGCTTGCTCTTTCTCAGCATTCATGTTTTGTGTACGCTACCTTCCCATTCACTGATTGTGAATAAATACCTTAACTCGGGTTCCTGTGTTTGGCTCTGCTTTTGGGTTCAGCTTTCTGCATACCATGACAGGATAGTCTCTTATTTAGTCTATAGACTAACTATTTGACCTTCCAAGTTGACGTTATAAGAGGTGGCTTAATGACGTGGTGAAACGGAAATGGTGGGCATTTTATTTTGAAGTTTCAGCCTCAAACTCCATAGGACCTCAGTTTCTGAACCAATCAGAGCGTCACATCCCTCCAGGCTATGGGACGTTAAGTCTGTGACTTCCTCTCATGTGCAGTGTCCTTTGTAAACAAAGTATCAGAGAGACGTGGAGCAAAGCTAGGGGATTATTTCTAACACAACCTATACACATATTTTAGCGTGATGGTTAAGTTTAAAACGAGTAATACACTGTATGGATGTCATCTTGAATGGCGTTAAAGTAGTTTTGAGTAGTTTGTAATCAAAACCAGCTGTGTTTGGAGGATGATGCAGCAATGGGAATCAAACGGGCGAGCTTATTTTTTTATTGGCTTGTATTGATGTGGGCGTCGACACGTCATTGTTGTATATTAGAAATGGCATAATTAAATACCATTATAAGCTATACTAACCAAACCAGCAGTCATCACACAGTACGTTTTCGTTTTCAGGAAGTAATTCAAATTAATTTTATGGACTTTATATAATAAAATGCACAGAAATGAAAATGTTGCAATTGTTTTGGCATTCATTGTTAGGTATGCCCCATATGATGACCACAGATGTGGTCTGAAAGTGTGAAAAAACGTATTTTTCATTTCACTGGGTCTTTAAAGCAAACCAAACTTTGTAATCATGGTATTTGTCGCTAGTGTCATTTCTCACATTTCACTGTAAATCCTCTGTGCTATATGTTTACTTGTCTTGTATTTGTATTGCAACCCGCCAACCCCATCTCACAGAAATAGTGCGAAATAGAGGTAGGCCTACTCTTCTCTTAGGGTACCTCTTGTCCTATGTGTATGTACAATAGAGCACCGAAGTCCTGACGTAACTCGCTCATCCCGACGATTCCCCTGGTTCGCGGAAGTAATTTCTCTATGGAGAATAACATGGGGTGATCTTAATATCGTCTACTATAAGCGTTGTGGTCCAAAAATAAACAAGCTGTCTCAGCGTTATTGTTAGGGAGATGTCTCTGTATCGTTTGCAACAGTCAGTCACTCATATATGATACAGTCTGCTTCTAGCGAAAATCTAACTAATTCAGCAGCAGTAACATTAGCGTTTTCTCTCAGTCAGTTGATTCTCATATCCATATGAGTGAAGCGGCCGGGGTGACATGTTTATTTTTCAAACACAGTTCTTATATGAAGCAATCTAAAATCGCTTCAATGGGGACTTCAATGCAACTAAACAAATACATGAACCTGGGGACTGACGCCCTCTACTGAAAGTGACGTCAGACTTCGGTGCTCTATAGCCTTATATATAAGGATTTGTCACCTCATTGTTATTTGTTTCATGGTTGTTTTGTCTGTACAGTCATGTTTGTGTATAGTTTCATGTTACAAGGTGGACCACAATGGAAACAAGCGAAGGCTTTTTTTTGGCGTTTTTTTTAAATAATTTTCTGTAAATGTTCTTAAACTGCCAATGAAGTATTCTATCTATATAAAGCACAGAATTGCAATTCCATACATATACACGCCTCGAAAATCCCCCAAATGACCGCGACGGAGGCGTGACTTTCACTAGTACGGAAGTGCTATTTCGCCGTGGCTTGGTGAGTTGGGGTTTGACATCATTCACTTCTCTGTCCATATCGGGTTACAACTCGGACAGGGCTATCGGCAATGTCTCGACATGGCAACTCCAGGTGTGGTGTCTCCCGTGGCTCAAGTTCGGTAGAGAGGGTGGGCAACTTTGACGAAAATCAATAGTATATCAGTATTCTGATATTAACCTGAGCGCCACATTAAGTGATGGTGGGGGCCGCATGTGGCCCCCGAGCCGCCAGTTGGCCCATGTATGGTCTATGCTAGTCTATGGGGTGGATTTCAGTGTCATATGTACGAAATACGAAATTGCAATTCGGTGCTATTTCACCGTGTTTGGGTGAGACTGCATGGGTAGCGATATGCCTGTTTTTGTATAGGGATAGTTTTATCACCACTTGCTCAGGGACTATACAGTTTAAAATGAGCCTCTGGCTAACTCTGGCCCATTTACAGTACAGGTTAAAACTTACGTTTTGATTGACGTGTCCCTGGGAAAATGAATAGGCCTACTACATAGTTACTTTCCTGCTGCTGTTTTTTTTTTTTCTCACACTACCCAGTCTCCTGTAGCTCCTGCCTCCTCCTCCCTCTCTCACACTTTCAAAGGATTTTCTCAGCGATCGCAAGAAGAGCCCACAGCTCAGATATGAATTATGGATGGCTGTTGACTCTATAAAGCCGGATTTATTGCGGTGTGCCGGTGTTGCGGATATACAAAAAAAAAAAAAAAGCATATCTACAAGCTCACAATTATGAAAAATCAATGTGGTCTTATCGTGTAAATGAGCTTATATTTCCGGTTGCGGGACATCATCATCATCATCTATGCCTTATAATAGACCTATAGGGCTCCATTTTCGTCACTACTAAGTACGTACTAAGTACCCTTATCCCTAAAATTATTTATTTTTATACTATTTTCAAAAAATATATATAGTTCAACTAGCCAATCTACATTGACACGTTGTGAGCTTGTAGACTGGCCTTTTTCTTCTTTTTTCTTTTCTTTCAAAATAGTAAAAAAAAGGAAAAGAAGTTTAGGGATAAGGCGTTTATAGCGGTGACGAAAATGGACTATAGACTATATATAGTCCATAGATAAATCAGGCACATAACGGTAAATCAATAATGTCTGCCGGAGAATGCCGCTGTGATTGTCGTGTATAACTCATTATCCGGCGAGCGGTAAACACATCACCCTTATCTGATTGATGTGAGGAGGACACAGTTAGCAGCCCTGACGCGCTCCTCTTTGATTCTTAAAGAAAAGGTCACACCCCGCACAGAGGAGAAGGGGAGTATATACGTATAGAAAGTTGAAACACGATCACATTTTACAAGGATTTGCGGTGTGGATTAATCTCAGATATAGTGAGATATGATCTGGTAAACCATAGAGCGTCGTCTTGCATATATACAGTATAGGGCCGGTGGTTCCCAAAGTGGGGTCCGGAGACCCCCAGGGGTCCTTGAGGGAGTTTCAGGGGGTCCTTATATATAGCTGGATGATAGATAGGAAACAAATGGACCCTTATGGGTCTGTAACTCAGAGTGTGTACAAATGGAACCAAATTGACGCGTTAAGTGTCCATTTGTACACTCTCATTGATTTTACAATATAAATTGGGGGTCCCAGAGATAGAACTGCCTAAAACGGGGGGGTCTGTAGCCAAATGCATGTCAAACTGGGGGGTCCTTGAAATTATCGGAATAATAATGGTTGAGAATCACTGCTAGAGCCGTAAATTATGGAGGGGTCCCTGGCATATCTTTATCAAATGGGGGTTCGCAGGCTAATAAATGTAAATTTGGGGGTCCTTGGCATGAAGAAGTTTGGGACCCTGTGCAGTATAGGGGAAGTGTTGCTGCTATAAGGGATGTTGTCAGGGCATTCCACACTTAGGTGGCGTGGCAGTGCCGTAGAAGGAGAATTTACCCATGTTTGTTCTATATGTGGGAGTTACCAGAGCGTTATCGTCGCTCAGTCTTTTTTTTAGGTATTTTGTCAGGTATTAAGGGCATCGAGGGCAAAGTCACATTGACTATCTTGAAAGCCAATCTTCATTTTTAATTGCTTAACCCTGTCTTCTATATACCCTGAGCCACCCTAAGCTATAGCAAAAATAAAGGTGGTGTCATACAGTCATAGGCGGCGGGTGCGTTTTACCTTTGGGTAGGCTATAGAATTGCGTTGGGGGGGGACTCTCGCGGCCGAGCGGAGCGAGGCCGCCGCCGCGGATTTATTTATTTATTTATTTCCCAGATGGTCTAAAAATGAGTTATTTAGCATACTTTTACCAATACACAGACAACGACTTTTGGACGTCTTTTTCTCAAGTCTCGAGTCAGTCAGTGTAGATTACCCGGCGGTGTTGCTGCCCCTCCGGGAGTCGCGGCTCATGGCTCTTAGACGGCACAGAGACAGCAGTCACTCCGCTGAACGTGTCAGTGTTGCTGCAGTGGTGTGAACTGTGAACCGTGCGGGCACTGAGTTCTGACAGCCGACTCACAGCTTCTTCTTCTGAATTAGGCTACTTTATCTTTGCCTTGAAAAAGACATTTTGCGTTTTGCTGTTTCCCAAAACAAACCAGCGCGCGCTACTCTTTGCTGCCTACAAAGCGACTGGAAGGACGAGGTTTACAGACATACCAATAGTAGGCTAGTCAATCATATGCTGATTAGGCCAGTTGCTGTATAGTGTATAGCCTATATCCGATCAGCGATCACCAGGGGGCAGCGACAACACACACACAAACACAATAGCCTTCTATAAATGCTGCGCACATATATTATATATATTAAAAAAAAATACCCAGCATAATTTTTGGGAAGGCTAAGCCTTCCCTAGCCTTATGCACCCGCCGCCTATGCATACAGTACATGGGCCCGGCAAGGCAGAGAAGTCGAATCCGTTTATTTTGGGAGGTTTGAAGCTTATTTTATTTGTTGTCGTTTATTTCTTTCCCTACGTTTTTATCCCACTAATTTGCAACCCATTTTTTCCTGCATCCATGTGTCAATTATCTAATCCTGGGTGCTGCACTGCCTCTATAACCAATGCGAGTCTATAGCCCATATACATGCCATGACAGTAAGTATGCAACGTGGCCCTCTGGAGTGAGTGTGGAGATATAGTTGCCCTCTCCGTCGTCAAAGTTGCCCACCCCTTGCTCCAGAGTGTAGAGTAGGAGAGTAACGACACGTTATACTCTCAGAGCGGGTGCCTATGGGATATAGTTCCAAACATATGGCTGGAACTATCCCATTGAGATAGAATGAGCACTTCCGCATTCCATCGTTATACAATGGGAGCCAACGCTATATAGTGTCGCCACTCTCTTACTATATCACTCTGCCCTGCTCTATATATAGCCGGCTCTCGGAGTCCGCAATGAACACTCAGGATGTTGCCGTTCAGACCAAACGATTTCCTTTATACCTTGGCTCAGTAGGAAATCATTAAGAGGCTGCGGTAGTTTTGGCATTTAAAGCAGGCCACAATTCTGCACTTTTTTTTATTAACTCTGAACTGAACAGAAACAAGAAGAATTGCAATATAATTCAAGGGGAAATAGGTAACCTTTTATGGTGTACAGGTTCTCATAATAGTCGGCATGCATATAAAACGCCCCCCCCCCCCCCCCCCCCCACCCCCTCCCCCCCAATTCAACTTAAAAACCCCAACTCAATTTTCATGTTGTTCTTTATGAGCTGACAACGTGAAAAGAGTGCAGAAATGCACGCCGCGGCATCTGGTTTCCAATGAGCCAGCTAGCTCCCCACCGATGTGCCGATCGCGTGTCTTTTATCGTAAAGCAACGGCTATATAACTGAAGCAGAGCACACACTTGCACGTTTTGATTTAATTCCTGCCTTTTTTTTTCCCCCTTTTCATTTCCCTCGAGGTGATTTACTTTAGTCGTTTCATCTCGCGATGGAATTAACTGTGATGCGTTGGACACCCCAGTCGAACAATATAAAGCTCCCACGCTGCAACGTGTTTGCCTTGTTTTCCAAGTTTTCCACCAGCCAGGTTTGTGAGACCAAAATCCAGGTCTGACACATGACTCAAATCCCAGGCTTTAGGTGGAGTTTGAGGCCCCACATGTTTTTCTTTTCTTTTTACAAGGTTCACTGCTGGGTTATAGATCCATACACGTCCCACTGTATAATGGACTAAACATGATCTCGGAGAGATGTGTTGCGATGCTTGGGCTTAGATAAAATGTTGCATGCCTAATGTGTGATTTTGTGGGTCTCTCCTATACCACTTACTATACCGTATACATATAGTTCTCAAACTCTTTTTTTCCTGCAAAGGAAATTGTTATGTATTGGTTTAACATTGAGCTCTCGGTTGCACTTTCCGCATTTGGACACCAACTGTTGGGAGTATAGGCAATCCATTCCACCCGACCGCCGCGTCGGTCGGTTCTTCCGGGTGCTTCGCAAAACGCCACCGAGCAACTTCCATCGAAATGAAGAGCAGGGGGGGGGGGGGGCTGTCGCTCCGATTCAGTCTCTTATCCTTGTATTACTCTATGGCCTGCCCCCAGAGGCACATTAAAAGGAAACAAACAGCAGAGGGTGCTGTTTTTTGCCGATGGATTCCCAGATTGGGGGATAGGGTTAGTATGGGGGCTCTATAGGGTTTATAGGGTTTGGGGAATAGGGTCTATATGGTTGGAATATTTGGGTAGTCGGATGTTTGGGTGGCGGATTATTGGGACGTCGGACTAACGCTATATACGCACCCCTGAAAACGTGTTGTGCCATGAACCCCCCAGAAAATGTTCAGAAGATATACAGATGTACAAGAAGCTCGCAGAGTGACACGGAGTGATACACTGGGAGTTTGTTTTTAATTAATAGCCAATGTATGAATGGATAAAGTGGTTAAACCATCATATTTTCACTTGGAATTGCACATTAAGAATCGTGTCGGAAAAGCTCCTCAAGATTTCAAAGAGAACGAGGAAAACTATGCAATTCAAAAGGCACGCTGTGAGCGCGTTTTACTAAAAAAAAAAGAAAAGAAAAGAAAGAAAACTAGGCTAGATGTTCCTTTTAATAAAGCCCCCCCCCCCCCTCATTACAAACTCCCCTCCTCCTCCTCCTCCTCCTCGTGGAATGAAAGACGGGGGATTTAGGCTGCCACGGATGATGGATGAGACCTATGGTGTGGACGAGGTGAGAAGTGAAACATCGCTCTACCAGCTCCGCTTCTTTCTCTTCTCGTCTTCCTTTTGAGGCCAAATGAAGACGGAGGAGAGAGAGAGGAGAGGAGAGAGGCTTGAACCAGCCCGCCCCCACGTCTCTCAACTCCTCTGAGGGAGGGCTCTGGGGGTCCTGTTGTCTCTCAGAGAACTGGGACGAATCCATTAGCCGTGCTGTATCACTGCCGACCGTGTCGTGACGTGACGTGACAGACAGGCGTCTCCTCGGTTTCTGTCACACCGTGAACAACATGTGACAATGACAGAGATGGACCCCCAGAGGTCAGGGTTGTTGGGTATACCGTCAAGTATAATAGAGCTGGGTATAATTCACAGTATATTATCATTATAATTGATACTTTAACACAAAAGGGTCCTGCTAGGGGACTTGTTTCCATTGTGGTCCTATAGAGACCCATATCTTTTTTTTTTTGTTGCTCATGTACAGTAGGTTATAATCGAATGATTCAAAAGCAGTTGTTAATGTCTTATGTCTTCGTATATAACAACGAATCGACTGGGATAATTTGAATATTTATATATATACCGTATATCGACAAAATCGATTAACCCTGTATTATACTTTGTTGTACAATGGTGGCCTGATTTGACACTCAAAGGAATAATTCACCACAAAGCATGGAATTCATGGAGAGGTTGTTTTTTTTTTGTCACATTCCTATAAGCCTATATATTTGTACAGTATGTCTGAACTATACCCCTTCAAAGCCCTATATTTTACATTTCATATAGTACAACGTGTCAGACAACGATTCAGAAACCGTTTACTGGTGTCGCCGGGGATCCATCCTATACTGGGGGCCACCCATGCTTAAATATATATATATATATATATATATATATATATATATATAAAATAAAGTAAAAAGGAAAGTATTTACACTCATGGCCATATGATGATTTTTGCTATATGTGCGATATATCTCCTTCATGCCTCACAAATAATATGTCCTGCTGCCGTGACCCCCTCATGTACAATAATGTGGTAGTAAGAAAAATACCGGCTTAGAGGATTACATTTCCCATTGAATACCGAGGCCATAAGTCACCAGTGAGGGGTGTGCAGGGCCAGTTTACACAGCACATCCAGGGGGAAATGGCTGCTGTATATGACAAATGAAATGTTCAACCAAAAGGGCTTATTTTTCCTACGCTCCCCCATGTTATGGAACTCCTTTTTTTTTGTTGCGGCTTTGCATGCTTTCGGCCCTCATTTGTTTTCGAAGACCATTAATTGAAGACGTCTTATGAGGCCCATTGTTCAATTTCATTGAAAACGACCGGGGGCCATATATATACCGCAAGTTGCAAGTTAATTGAGGCGGAATTCCCACGTCGTTTGAATATAGCGGCGGTTTCGCGCAGAACAAAGAACAACACGAGGCACGAGGCTCCTCCGCCGACAGCCCCATTATGAGGAGGTCACGCAGGTTAAGCATTGTCTGTTTTAAACTGTAATGGTAGCAGAGTTTGACCACAAGAACCCGGAGTCCTGCAGTAGTCGCCTCATATTTTCCATGTCTTCCTCTTGACAAATTGTCTGCGTTTCAGCACAGAGGAACGGCATGTACGTACGCGGCTCTTCTGTCAGACACGGACCGTTTGTCTGAACGAGAGCTTCCATTTTAAAGAAAAGTTCCACTTGAGACGCATTTCTCCCCCCAAAAGTAGCAAAAATTGCTGTTCTAAACAAGCTTTACGGTGTCTCGCAACCCGGCCGTGTTTGTGAGCTTGTAGATCGAAACGGAAAATGTTTGAAACTGCCTCGCTTATAATAATGATGTCAAAGCCAGGTGGCTAATGTATACGTAATGTACAGTATGGCTGTGGAGAGACATGGAGACTCCTACTATCATAACATAGAGCTTATTCAACACTTATTTCAACCAAAAGAAAATCACTTTTCAACAAGTTGCCATTCACAAAACAAAACAAAAAAATCACTCTTGCGACGATCTGAAGATGCCAAGTGCATATTATTATTTGACCGTCTTCCTGTGTAAATAACCACCAAGCCGTTTGGGACTCGTGTTAGTTTAAACAAAATGGGCAAAGACATATTTTTGCAAATAACTGTAACCTCATGGGAAATGAGGAAAGTAGGCCTCCCCCGACGACCCCTAAGCGCTATAAGCCACTTAATCATGTTCTGTGCAAAGCAGACATGTTCAGAGTACACTCGACACGCCGCACACATTAATTATAGTTATTCTCCTCTCCACAACATGTTACGGCCCTTTTTGTTTTGTTGGGGTAATGTACTGGAGAGACACGGGAGACAACCAGACAGGAAGGAACCTCGAGCTAAAAGGTCAGAAGGTCGAACAACACGTTTCCACTGATGTTCAAGTGGGGTTTTTTTTTTTAGATCCACGTGAACCAGTAGTTGTTTTTATCGACTAAAACTAAGACGATTTTTGTTTTTGTTTTGTAATAATAATAATTAACAATCCTCAAAGTCACTAAAAGTTTTCAAATAATTGTAGTGGAGTAAAAAAAAGTACAAGATTTGTCTTCTGGGATGTAGTGGAGTATAAGTTAAAAAGTATTGAAAATTGGAAATACTCCAGTGAAGTTAAACAAAATAAGTACTTCAAAATTGTACTTAAGAGTACTTTATAGGTGCTATACACCACTACCTAACAAGGGTTTAACAGACTGTACTTTTGAGGCTATAGTAGAACTCAGCTCAAAACGTGATTTCACAGTCAAAATGTCCTTTTGCCCTGGCCTGATTGCTTCCTATAATCTGATTGATGAATGTTTACACATTCTCTGCTGCCTCTGCTGTGTTTTAAAAGTGTTCCGTTTTTTGTCGTAAAATTATGCAATACCAGCGCATGGAATTAATTCTGCACCTGTGCCGAGTCACCGTCCGGGACACTCCGTTCTTCTTGATTTTCATGTCCTCCCTCTTTGGCACGGAGTTGACCCTCTCTCGCACCTTTTCAACGCTCCGCTGTCGCCAGCTTCCTTATTCTGTCCGAGACTCCGGCCAACGGCGCGCGCGAGAGAGAGAGAGAGAGAGAGAGAGAGAGAGAGAGAGAGAGAGACAGAGAGAGAGAGAGAGAGAGAGAGAGATAAATGGCTGATTTTCCCCCGTTGATGTCACGTCCTGTTGATGTATCCCAACGTTTTCCTTTGTTTTCACTTTCATGGCTTTTGTCTCATCCATTATACCGCAGTGACAGCGGCCCGCCACAAAGGGGCCGAAGTGACCCGGGGCCGTTCTTTAACACCTCGTCCATTTATATACAAGAGTTATATGTACCGGCGGGCTGCGTTTATTTGTTTAAACTTAGTTTTTCCCCCCTTTTGCATGGGGTTTCATGTTGTACAAAAGCAAAGCTATAATTGCTGACTGAGTACTCCCCCCCCCCCCCCCCTTCCCCCTCCTTTCCTTAAGTGGAAGAGCATTGTTATGGTGTTACGATTCTGTTCCATTTACACAGCTGTGGATTTATGTGAGAGGCGCAGGCCCACACTAACTGTCCTTAATGGCATAATACAGCACATGGGAGTTGCACCCGCAACCCTCCAGACCACTGTAAAACGTCAGAGCACTAAACCGGCGGTTTGACCTATACGCTGTGTAGCAGACGCACACACACACACACACACACACACACTGCTGCTGACGGAGAACATTGTACAAGTGATATATTGTACACGGTGTGTAGTCTCCCGTCTGTCGTTAGACAATTTGCACGGTACATGTAGCACTGTAGAAGGCCCCCGTATTCCCTGTATATATATATATATATATATATATATATATATATATACACCGTTACACACTGTTATCCACTTTATCCCATGTGCAAACCTCTTAGAAAAGTTCAAAATTAGCACATTTCGATGTAGGCCCAATACTATGTTTGCTTTCCTTCTTCACACGACTATGCCGAGTAGAGTAGAGTTTATTTATTCATTATAACAAATCAATACAGTGCCTGCTTTCTTTTTTTTTGCAAAAGAAACATTGACCAAAAAGGTGTAGGCTGAAGCCTAAGCTTATAGTGCCCTATACCCTTCTAACAAATAAATGGCTTTCATAGGTAAAATAATACAACAAAGCAAACAGAAGGGAGAAAACAAAACAAGAAAACAAAACAAAAACAAACAAACATAACATAAAACAAAGACAGGCAGGAAAATACAGTTAACAGGGAAACAAGACAAAAAAAGGAACAAAAACAACAAAACAAAACACAAAACGAGGAAACAAAACATCATATCA
>NC_137869.1:42210072-42235072 GCF_963924005.1 Protomyctophum bolini
ATTAATATATCAAAAGTACTCGACCCCACACTCCTTTAGCTATACTGCAGATGCGACACACAACATGGATTTCTACACAGAGGGGCCTTGATTATTACAATGTCAAATGGTGCGCTCAAAGTTCAGGAAAAGGCAATGAGGGGGCTTTCTCGGCCCCGCCCCTCTCCCATTGTTTATGTGGTGTTTTAGTTTCCAAGATGGCCGCAGCTCCGGGAGGAGGTGGCCTTATATAGGCCTGACTCACACGGTCACAACAGATCGTTGTATAGCTGATGCATGAGACTTGTTTATACTGATGCAAGCTCGCAATTAATTTCCAATGGGAGTCTCGTGGTTTGACACAACATTTTTTGTTGTGCGAGGGTGAGGGGGGGGCAGTCGAAACACAGCCGAAAGCCGTACGACAAAAATGTTGTGTCAAACCATGTGACTTCCATTGGAAATGCATCGGGGCGGGCCATGACACTTACGCTTTGTTTACATCTAGCATCTAACAATGTTGATTATAAGGACTGTCTTCGAAAAATATGAAGATCACTCTGCCGATTTACTCACATATGGATATGAAATGTACAAATAAACAGAATAACACAATAAACACTACATAGAAACGAGTCAAAACAACCCAAAGACTGCATTTCCAGGCCGCACACAACAACCCATCGCTTGCGTGACGCATAGCGACATTGATTTCAGACCCGGAAGTGTATAGTTTTACGTTTTATTTTTTACGGCAGACTTTATTACATTTTTCTCCAGGAACAGGCTCTATCAAATATGAATGAACATCCCTAAACGATGCAGAGCCACGCCCCCCTGACAGAAAAGCCTGGATGACAATTCCCATAATGCTTTGGTGCACTGCTCCTCGACCCTTGTGGATAGGGGGAGGGGGAGGGGCCGGAGGGAGGGCTGTCTTACTGGGACAACATGTAGTCCAGGAAGTATAAGTGAGCCCAGTGTCTATGACATCATGGACACTTTGAAATACTAAAATGGTCTAAAAACACATGTTACCCTGCACGCACATACAAACCCCAGGAAAGTGTTTCTTCTTGTCTCCCAAACATCATTCAGATATAGATCTGGTTGCAGAAGGGGTGAAGTGGCCCTTCAAGTATAGGTCATTTCCACTTCCTCTTTAAGTGGGTGCTATAGTACAAGAGCTAGGGGGGGGGGGGGGGGGGGGGGGGGTCAGGGACTGTCGGCCAATGACAGCCAGGCCACAGGAGAATGAGGTCATGATGAGTGGTGGGGGGGTCCCCCCTGGGTGTGCCATACATGTCAGCGGGGGGTCCCGTAAAGACCACCACTCTGCTGATAGATCGCCACTCTAAATGTGCAGAGTCCACCGGCGTAATTGTTTTTCTTCTTTTTTTTTTTGGGGGGGGGGGTAAGTGCTGACTCGCTGACGGAGACCACATCCTTGTATACGGCTTGACACGTCTGCTCAACGCGCTGCCATCCGAAAGACATTTTGGCTCCTCCCATGGGAACGTTGCCACCTGAAGGACATCATGGCGCTCCCATGGGAACGTTGCCACCTGAAAGACATGGCACTCCCATGGGAACGTTGCCACCTGAAAGACATGGCACTCCCATGGGAACGTTGCCACCTGAAAGACATGGCACTCCCATGGGAACGTTGCCACCTGAAAGACATGGCACTCCCATGGGAACGTTGCCACCTGAAAGACATGGCACTCCCATGGGAACGTTGCCACCTGAAAGACATGGCACTCCCATGGGAACGTTGCCACCTGAAAGACATGGCACTCCCATGGGAACGCTGCTACGCGAAAGACATGTTGCTCCTCCCATTGGACAGCACGCCACTAGGGTTGGGATCCGTTTAGGATTTCAGCGATTCCCGTTCCTGTAGGTCGGATCACCTTTAAAACCCATTCTGACCTGAGATCAGATTCTAAAAAAATATGTCCTCTACATCCTGACAGTTTTCTGAAAAAGCAATGTTTCCATGTCAGTGGTTAATTCGATTTTTTTCAAAAATAGCAGACCATTCATTCATATATTATGGCTGTCTCCATATGTGAAGATCACGACACTGACCTCATCAAACCCTCGATGGCCATACGGAGAAGACTGGATCGTCACCTCCTAGATCTACATATATGGAGCCAGCCAGCAACTCTACATCTGACCTCAAACCCTTAGATCATCCATATATGGAGCTGACCCGTTCTGACGTTCCATGTTGATCCATCCCCATCCATCCTTCCTCTTCGATGTCTCCCTTTTGACTGATACCCGTCGATCCATTCAAACTGTAGACGGGCCCGCCCCAAAGTTATTAGCACAGCCCTACACGCCCCCGGCGAAAACTAAGAGTTCTCAACAGGCCCGGAAATGAAGGCCCCGGCCCTATAATATGGGCCCAGCCTGAAACTTTTCGTTTCACTTCATTATTCATTAAAACAGCTTCGCAACACATTTGCTATATTATGCGACGTGTCGGGAGCTATTCGATTTGGGGAGAGGAAAAGGAGAGGAATTCAGTATACAGAAACCCGAGGGTGACCCCAGTCAAAATATATAGGGTTTAAGTGGTTAGTTAAGATGAAACCGAGGGGTTACGTCGCACTGTGATTCGTCCTATAGGAAAACACAGAAAAAACTTAAGGACTTAACCCGTTCAGACCGGGGGACGATTCTACAGAATTAATGTCTTCTAAAATCATGAAAACCCTGTCGTTCTCAAACATTTTCACGTCAAGGACCCCGAAAATTATTATGTAATTGGCCGCGTTGACCCCCATCTGAAAATATGTTGTTCCGGGGACCTTCCCCCAGAAGCAAAGATTAGAGTAAAAGGTTCACTCTGAAATTATATATATTCAAAAGACTTGCACCACATTTTCAAGATTTTCCAAAAAATAGCTAAAGTATAACACGATGCTTAAAAACACCAAAAGGGTGTTCCCGTGCAGAACGGGTTAAGTAAATAAGTATTAGTTCTACAATATGGACCACGCTGCTGTCTCCGTATAAACATGTGTTTCCCACTATGTGGGTATATTTTCTTGGCACGGACTCGTGACGGCAGTGGCATGTGCATGCAGCCATGTGCTTCGCATCACAACGCATAGGATCCAATTCATAAGAACATATGTTGTTCCATTATCTGCCGCACTAATTACCACAAGTTCCTATAACTTAAATGCATGTTTTTTTTTTTTTTTTTACTGGAAGAACGTTATATATATTGGAGATGCAAATGTTGTCCATGAAGCATTACATTACGAAAGCCCCATATCCTCTTAGCTTGGCAGTGTATATACTTATAGCTTCTACGGAGACGAAAATATATTAAAAACAAAGCAAAAACTAAACGAAAAAAAACCACCCCTAATGGATTTCAGAGTCACTAATGTTTTAGATCACAACAAGTATAAGGACAAGGATTCTGACATCTGTATTAACCCATTCTGAACGGGAACCCATTTTTGGTGTTAGCATCATGTCATGCTTTAGCTATTGAAAAATAGCAGATCTACAAGCTCGTAGCGCACCACCGAGTGGCGCGCTACGAGCTTGTAGGTCTGCTATTTTTGAAAAATCGAAGGACTGACATTTTTTTTAGAATCTGATCTCAGGTCAGAATGGGTTCATCAGACCCAGTGTGTGTCCAGACAGTGGAAACCTCGTATGAATCTGATCTCAGGTCAGAATGGGTTAAGTACAAAAGTGGGCCCATAACAGAAACAGCGGCCATGTGAGCACATGGACCCGTAAGTGCTGCTAAAAGGTGGATGATGGAAAGCATGAGGTTATATCCCCCAAGTAGAAATGAAACCCAGAGGGTTTTTTATTTTTTTTGTGTGTGTGTGGAGGGGTTTGGGGAGGGGGGGGGGGGGGGGGTTAAGCAACAGCGGCTTTTATTTCCTTAACAGATGGCCGCCGCTTCCCTTCCCTTCCCTCCTCCTCACCACCGATGGGTAAGTGGTTATGAAGCTAAAGGGGTTCGGAGAGACGGTCATGGGAGAGCAGAGCGGAGCGCGGAGGCCCTCGCCTCCTCTATACGGACTGTTATCACAGGCCGCCATGTCTGTCTGTCTGTCTGTCTGTCTGTCTGTCTGTCTGTCTGTCTGTCTGCCTGCCTGCCTGCCTGCCTGCCTGCCTGCCTGCCTGCCTGCCTGCCTGTCTGCCTGCCTGCCTGCCTGCCTGTCTGCCTGCCTGCCTGCCTGCCTGCCTGTCTGACTGTCTGTCTGCCTGCCTGTCTGCCTGCCTGCCTGTCTGTCTGTCTGTCTGTCTGTCTGTCTGTCGGGGTCGGCGACACTTTTTTTTAAAACACCCCGCCGCGCATCAGATAACTTGCCGATAATATTGCTTAATTCGTACATGATCGGCAGTGGAAAGATGTGTCGGGGCTGCATGGAGCAATCTGTGTTTTAATATAAACATGGTTAATAATTATGACATATGGTATTAGTGTTATTTCTTCATTCAGGGCATGCCAACACATTACACAGCATAAGAGAGGTGATGGAGCAATCGGTGTAAATGTATGACAGCTATAATTTCAATAAACATGGTTATGACATGGCGTTGTAGACACTATGTAAGTGTAGGTTCTGCCGTAGTAGAAAGGGCTGCGACGGAGAGCAGGTTTATGCAGAGACACTGTCTGTCTGTCTGCCTGCCTCCCAGAGACAATGTCTGTCTGCCTGCCTCCCAGAGACACTGTCTGTCTGTCTGCCTCCCAGAGACACTGTCTGTCTGTCTGCCTCCCAGAGACAATGTCTGTCTGCCTGTCTGTCTCCCAGAGACACTGTCTGTGAGACACGCGCTTGTAGATATGCTATTTTCGGCACTATTTTAGTCAACGAAATCAACTGTTGATTTAGTCGACTAAAATCCCATGGTATTTAGTCTACACTAATATTTAGTCTTTAGACTAACACTACATCTTTTCAGACAACAAAATATGGCCAAACTAAAAATAAATATATGGAATTTCATTCAAATAAAAAAGACTCTACGGACTTAAAACTAGACCAGAATTTGCTGTCAAAATCAACAGAGAGAGAGAGGGAGATGCAGAGAGAGAGAGAGAGATCGAGACACACTGTCGGTCTTGCCTCACAGAGACATCACCAGTCCATCAAAACCCTGCAGAGGCAATCACTCCCATGCAGAGGCAGAGGGAGGTCAGACAGTCACAGAGGAGGAGGAATGGAGGCCTCTCCATCAGCCCTGATGATCAGCTTATCCGATGGTCCCACAGAGTAACCCCACCCTCCCCCCCACGGCCCCCAGGAACAGCTGAGGAAACTGCGGCTATGGCACTATAGTTTTCAGAAGTCAAGTTATTTGGTTCAGGGCAAAAGAGGTCCTCTGATTGGAGTTTTATTTGGGGAGATAATATGGCCTTATCAGGGCTATATCTTTAAGAAGAAGGGGGGTTGAGTGGGAGAGAGGATTAGGAATACTTTGGAGACACTGTGATGTGCCGGTGGGAATTGTGTGGGGACCTGTACTGCGTCGAGTTTAATCCTAATGGCTTTGTCAAGAGCGCCTATTGTAACGCGTGAGGGTTTTTGTGTGTGAATTCAGTGCACTATGGTGCAGCTCATTTAGATAATGAAGCACTTTAACAATGGCTCCGGAACCTCGTGGACGGACAGTTACTTCATGACTAAAGCACTGTTAGTAAGCAACTTGAACCCTCGCGTCCATTGTTCTGGGGAGTATAAGCGTTCGCCGGAAAATAGCCGATCTACAAGCTCTGCACAACACGGTGCGACATGACACATTTGTGAGCTCGTAGATCGGATATATTTTTTGCGGCGATGGCGTTTGGTGTGGAAGAGGGGGCGAAGAAAAGACCAAGTACAGAGCCGGCCTTGGTCAACTAAGTGTTATAGTTTGCTGTATATAGAGGGTTTATAAGTGGCTAAAATGTGAAGGTATATAGAGGTTCTTTAAGCAAAATGAGGGGTATGTCGGTGTATCGGGTTTCAACTCACAGACAAACGCCTGCGCTTGGTTCCGATAGCCGCGGATGAATGACGGCTCGTATAAACGAGAAATACATTGGAGGAATGCCAGTGTACCATACGGTAAATATTTTACGGATGTCAAAAGCTCACAGCTCTGCTTTTGCAGTTATTCACATGCACGCCGCCGACCTCATAATATCGGTCGAAGCCATGCGTCCGCGTCGCGCTATAGCTATAAGGAGTCTATCCCGCGCTCGCTCGCCGCAGCAGAGCCGCCACTGTCGAGAAAGCTTTTGATCGACGAAACTCCCTCCGGATTCATCAAACTCTGGTTATACCACCTGTTTCCGTATAGACGTGATCCCTTATACCTCCACCCGGCATATGCGGCTGATCGGTAACCGGCACCGAGGTTCAGGAGTTTAACGAGTTTAACGAGAGTCAACAGATTGCCCTCGTCTATATAAACTAACCAGCTGGACACCTTACGACGGCGCGGGGCCGATCACAGATATAGCCCCCCCCCCCACACACACACACACACGGCCGAACGAGACGGGCCACAATCTGTGCTGCTATGGGGGTTCCAGTGGGGCCAGTATTATTATAGAGATGGAGCAGGCACTGCAGAGGAGGAGGAGGAGGTTGCAGCAGGCAGTGTAGCGGGGACCCCTTACAGTTACACCACCACTATCCCATTCTGACCTGAGGTCAGATTCATACGAGGTTTCCACTGCGGACACACGCTGGTCTGATTATAACCCATTCTGACCTGAGATCAGATTCTTAAAAAAAATGTCAGTCGTTCTTCGATTTTTTTCAAAAATAGCAGACCTATACAAGCTCGTATAGTGTGCCACTCGGTTTGCACGCTACGAGCTTGTAGATCTGCTATTTTTCCAATAGCAAAAGCATAACATGATGCTATAACACCAAAATGGGTTCCCGTTCAGAGCGGGCTATATACCGCCACCACCACCGCCGGAGAAGCAAAAGGCCCATGTAATTGCTTCTCCGTGTGGCGGCTCGCGAGAAAAGGCGACGCGGTTCACCTCTTTACTCCGTTCGGGGGTCTCTCCCCCGTTCCATATTTTTACACGCATCTTTTTTTACAGGACCAAATTCTTCCCCCCGCCCCCCCTTTTTTTTTTTGCTCTTCTCTCGTTGGAAAGATGATTTGAAACACCCTTTTCCCATAAAAAAAAACAAAAAACGCTCTCCCATTGAACCAAATCAGTATTTCTGCCCCTTTGAAGATATGATCCTCACCATCTGTCGCTGCCTGCCTGCCTGGCTCATTTCTTGGATGTCTGTCTTTTTTTTTTGGGGGCCTGATTTAGACTTCCTCGTACTGACGACGGGACGGGTGTCGCGTGCCGAAAGTTTAGCAGATCTACAAGCTCACAGCATATGTGTCGTGGCAGCGAAGGGTTTGAGCTTATAGATCTATTCGTGTCCGTGTCACATAACGTGGGAGCATTTTTTGGCCAGTCAATTTGTCTATACGGTCCATAATAATAATACAGCAGCGTAACACAACTACATTAAACCTCGACTCTCGAATCTATAAAACCTCATAGTGCGGCACTCAGCGCCACGCTATACAGTATATGAGCTTGTGGATCTGCTATTTACATATTAACATATAATGCTTTAAAATGAAAAACACCAAAAGGGGTTCCCGTCCCGACTGGGTTAAAGTGGCCATAAATTACGTAAATTAACCTGTGATGTGTGCACGGTGCCGCGGCTCATGGTGCGGCGTTTATTTGGACTGGTGCGGAACCATCTCCATCTCCAGCCCAGGCCGCCGCATGCCAGATTAATTGGGGTAATTGACATTGTGACAAGGTAGACGGGCAGACTCCCTGGCTGGCAGCCCGACACAGCCAACCTGACTGGCCAGCGGCCCGGAATTGGCAGTACATTTACTCAAGCACTGTATATTTTGTGTACTTTTGAGACACGTCTATACTCTATAATAATGTATATTTACTCCATTTATTTGAAAACTTGTGTTCGTTACTTTGTAGATTTTTGATTATTTACTACAAAACATACACTTAACCACTTCAGACTGATATGTGCATATCAGCCATTTGAAAAATCTACAAGCTCACAATGTGTTGCATCGCAACGAATTGTGAGCTCGTAGATCTGCTATTTAAAAAAAAAAAAATTATAGATTTAAAAAACTTCTGCACAATGAGTACTTTCGACCTTTAAGAACATTTTGATACCAACACTTTTGTACTTTTACCCAATACGTTTAGAATTCTGGACTTTTATACTTGCAACAGAGTATTTCTCCATTGCAGTATGTATACTTTTACTTAAGTAAGTACTAACATTTGGCATCTGGTTGGAGTGCGCCGCGCGCCACTGTGACGAGACAATCAGGCCCGAACGTTCTGGGTAATTTTAGAAGGCACAGACAGCCCTTTACAAAGTACGTCTGGTTAAATGGCTCATGGCAAAGTGTGGCTTTTCCCACCTTTTTTTCGTGCATTAAAGATATGTTTCATTTATCATTTCAGACATGTTTGGGGTCATTCCACTGCACTGGCTTTTGTGAGCAGTCCAGACAGTTTTCAGTTTTGTGAACACCACCCCAGACAGTTTTGTGAACACCCCAGACAGTTTTGTGAATTGATTGATTGATTGAAATCTTTATTAACAGTTTGCAGAATTACAGTACATTTCAAGCACAAACTCAATACAAAGACTGTTAACTGTGAGTGGACGACCCAATTAAGCCTTACACTTGTTTACAACAGGGTCCACATTGTTCAATTCATCAAAACATTTAGAGACAAACAAATAGACACTTCTATGTAGTTAAAGAACAGAACAGGAATTCATCATATAGGAAGCGAAAAGGGAAAAAAAAGTATATATACAGTGAGGGGAACAGGGGGATAAAAGAAAAGAAAACGAAAGACAGAGTGTAGGGCGCCTGCACACAACACCATGCGTTGATGCCATGTGTGCATATGTGCAGGCACCCAACACCACGTCCATACAAAAACATAGTACAATCCATAGTACAAAGACAGAGTGTAGGGCGCCTGCACACAACACCATGCGTTGATGCCATGTGTGCATATGTGCAGGCACCCAACACCACGTCCATACAAAAACATAGTACGATCCAGATACAAATTCAGCTTTTACAGAGGCCAGTTTCGAATTGCAGCCATCCGTAGGTGCCCTTTGAGAGCAGTTTTGAAGGAGCCAAGGGATTCACATGTCTTAATGACTGTTGGTAGGGCGTTCCACATTTTGGTCGCATAGGAGCGAAAAGAATTTAGTCCCTTGTTTGTGCCGAATCTGGGTTGTACATGGTTTGTTGCACTCCCTCTGGTGTTGTGGGTGTGGACTTCGTTTACATTAAGGAAGTATTTAGACAGGTACATGGGTATCTTGGTGGTGTATCTAATCTTGTGGACCAGACCCATTGCAAGATGCTGTACTCTGTCGTCGACCCTAAGCCATCCCAGCCTGTCAAAGTGGGCAGGGGTGAGGTGGGTTCGGGGGGTGAGGCCAAGTAGGAGCCTGACCAGTTTGTTTTGGGAGGTCTGGAGCCTTGTTTTGAACACCCCAGACAGTTTTGTGAACACCCCAGACAGATTTGTGAACAGCCCAGACAGTTTTGTGAACACACCAGACAGATTTGTGAACAGCCCAGACAGTGTTGTGTACACCCCAGACAGTTTTGTGAACACCCCAGACAGTTTTGTGAACACCCCAGACAGATTTGTGAACAGCCCAGACAGTTTTGTGAACACACCAGACAGATTTGTGAACAGCCCAGACAGTGTTGTGTACACCCCAGACAGTTTTGTGAACACCCCAGACAGTTTTGTGAACACCCCAGGCAGTTTTGTGAACACCCCAGGCAGTTTTGTGAACACCCCAGACAGTTTTGTGAACACCCCAGACAGTTTTGTGAACACCCCAGGCAGTTTTGTGAACACCCCAGACAGTTTTGTGAACACCCCAGACAGTTTTGTGAACACCCCAGGCAGTTTTGTGAACACCCCAGGCAGTTTTGTGAACACCCCAGACAGTTTATTTTATTTTATATATATAACATAAAATTCAACTTTTTCCATTTCTTTTGTGTTTTTGGGGCTCCCATGTGTGTTTTCTATCCCCACAAATAACCAATTTTGAACAATCATATTATAGGTGCTTTAATGGAAATTGCTCTCAGGAACAGATCAACTGATTTTGTCCTCATGGTGATGTCATCAATGTCACCCTACTTTGTATAATTCCTCCTCTCCTTCAGTCTTCAGTTGAAAATTAGCATTTCCACTTTGTTTACGTCCACCATTGTTGATTTTCCAAGCTGGCATGGAATGGAAACAAGCCTGGTTTTATCATTAGACTGCATTATTAGTAAACATTAGACTGCAGAATTAGTAAACATTATACTGCAGTATTAGTAAACATTAGACTGCAGAAATAGTAAACATTAGACTGCAGAATTAGTAAACATTAGACTGCAGTATTAGTAAACATTAGACTGCAGAAATAGTAAACATTAGACTGCAGAATTAGTAAACATTAGACTGCAGTATTAGTAAACATTAGACTGCAGTATTAGTAAACATTAGACTGCAGAATTAGTAAACATTAGACTGCAGTATTAGTAAACATTAGACTGCAGTATTAGTAAACATTAGACTGCAGTATTAGTAAACATTAGACTGCAGAATTAGTAAACATTAGACTGCAGTATTAGTAAACATTAGACTGCAGAAATAGTAAACATTAGACTGCAGAATTAGTAAACATTAGACTGCAGTATTAGTAAACATTAGACTGCAGTATTAGTAAACATTAGACTGCAGAATTAGTAAACATTAGACTGCAGTATTAGTAAACATTAGACTGCAGTATTAGTAAACATTAGACTGCAGTATTAGTAAACATTAGACTGCAGTATTAGTAAACATTAGACTGCAGTATTAGTAAACATCAGACTGCAGTATTAGTAAACATTAGACTGCAGAATTAGTAAACATTATACTGCAGTATTAGTAAACATTAGACTGCAGAAATAGTAAACATTAGACTGCAGAATTAGTAAACATTAGACTGCAGTATTAGTAAACATTAGACTGCAGAAATAGTAAACATTAGACTGCAGAATTAGTAAACATTAGACTGCAGTATTAGTAAACATTAGACTGCAGTATTAGTAAACATTAGACTGCAGAATTAGTAAACATTAGACTGCAGTATTAGTAAACATTAGACTGCAGTATTAGTAAACATTAGACTCCAGTATTAGTAAACATTAGACTGCAGTATTAGTAAACATTAGACTGCAGTATTAGTAAACATTAGACTGCAGAAATAGTAAACATTAGACTGCAAAATTAGTAAACATTAGACTGCAGTATTAGTAAACATTAGACTGCAGTATTAGTAACCATTAGACTGCAGTATTAGTAAACATTAGACTGCAGTATTAGTAAACATTAGACTGCAGTATTAGTAAACATATAGACTGCAGTATTAGTAAACATTAGACTGCAGTATTAGTAAACATTAGACTGCAGTATTAGTAAACATTAGACTGCAGTATTAGTAAACATATAGACTGCAGTATTAGTAAACATTAGACTGCAGTATTAGTAAACATTAGACTGCAGTATTAGTAAACATTAGACTGCAGTATTAGTAAACATTAGACTGCAGTATTAGTAAACATTAGACTGCAGTATTAGTAAACATTAGACTGCAGTATTAGTAAACATATAGACTGCAGTATTAGTAAACATTAGACTGCAGTATTAGTAAACATTAGACTGCAGTATTAGTAAACATTAGACTGCAGTATTAGTAAACATTAGACTGCAGTATTAGTAAACAAGTACAAAGGCAAGAATAGTAACAACTTCCTTTCTTGACTTAAGCAAATACAGAATATCAACCACATAAGCATTAAGGTCAAGCCAAATATCAGTCCAGTGGTTTGGACCTAATAATAATAATAATAATAATAATGAGTCAAAGCTCAAATTCAAAGGCAGAGGAGCGAGGCGTGACAAGTAATAACTTTGAGGGACATAGACAAACTATTAAAAAAAAACATTTTAAATTGCACGTTATTTCTGCTTTAAGTTTGCTTGATTCAGTATGTAGATATTTGACATTCATTTTTATCAGACTTCCTATAAAAAACCACAGCAACTTCAATCTCCATTTTAACCATGCTAACTTGCCCTCAGTTCTGGTGACCGACATTGTCTTTCTAATACGCGAGGGTATTTTTAAATTACCTTTTAATGGGATAAACACCCTGCCAGTGGTGGAACAAGTATACTGTAGGCTACTCACTCAAAAAGTGTAGAAGTAAAAGTCCGGAATTCCACATGCAAGCCTACATCAGTAAAAGTACAAAAGTATTGTCATCAACGTGTAGCCTTTAAAGTACCAAAGGTAATTTAAGCATTATGTCCTGTTTCAAGTTCTCAAATGTATAAATATCTTTTGAAAATAGCACAGATATATATATATATAC
Organism: Protomyctophum bolini; assembly: GCF_963924005.1. Lineage (NCBI taxonomy): Eukaryota > Metazoa > Chordata > Actinopteri > Myctophiformes > Myctophidae > Protomyctophum > Protomyctophum bolini. The sequence goes on from NC_137869.1 coordinate 42,222,571, forward strand.
AGCTCACAATGCATTCCATCGTGACGTATTCTGAGCTTGTAGATCGGCTATTTGCAAATTGCCGAAGTGTACGTACATAGGGGCTGATGTTATTAATGTATGTTTTGTAATAATAAGTAAAGTAAAACGATATTTGGATTTGAGATCCAAATAAGTACTCGTACAAAGTGTACCTCAAAACAGTAAGTATAGGCCTAAAGTAAATGTTATACCTCCCACGACTGCATATAAAGATAAAGAAAAAAACGTTATTATCCATTAAATTGACACTAATTAGCCCGCGGACCCCCATTAGAAAATGTATGCCATGGACACCCATAAGAGAAGACTTTTTTTTTTTACGGCTCTGATTCTCAACCTTTTTAATGTCAAGGACCCCCAGTTTGACATGCATTAGATTAGACTATACGGACCCCCATTTAATGGCATTCCTATCTCTGGCACCCCCCAATTTAGATTGTAAAAATCAATGTTATAATTTAACTCTGAGAGTGTACACACTCTCTCTGTACACTCTCAGAGTTACAAGACCCATAAGGGTACATTTGGCTGGAACTCCGGACCCCACTTTGGAAACCACTGATATTGATATGACAAGCGGTGGACATGTTGATGTGGATGCACACGCGTGTGGCCCCGGTGTCCAGAGAGATGGTCAGAATATGCACATGTATATATGCATGGCATCTCAGTGAGGGTTCGACCGGACCCTGCCTCATCTCTCCTGCAGGGGGTCAGTCAGGGGTGCATACTTAGCTTAGACTATAGTCATTAGTTAGACATGGGTTAAAGGAGAATTCCATACTAAAAGGCTTTCTTACCTTTCTTTGTAGTTGTTACGTCCCCACCAAAGAAAGGTAAGAAAGATAATAAAGCATTCTAGCATGGAATTCTCCTTTAAGGTCAGGTTTAGGTCTGCTGCCCCCGTGGGAGGTTATAATAGGTTTAGGGTGAGGGTTTGAGATAGGTTGTATAGTTGTATAGGACTATAATGCCTGGTCTAAACCAATGACTATATGTCTAAACCTGAAACTGTCTAAACTAAGTACTGCACCCCCGTCAGTCATGCCACTATAGCCCCTCCCTGAGCCCCCGGACAGACAGACAGACAGACAGACAGACAGACAGACAGACAGGACAGGATGACGGGTGATAGATGAAGATGTACGACCGCTGATGGAGCGTCAGATTAGCGGTCCCCCGCCATATCTGACGATGCGGTGTAATCAATCCCCGTCTATCCCCCCCCGCCCCCCCACCCCCGCCCGGCGCCCGGCCGCCAACCCCACCCAGCCTTTCTGTCTCTGTGATCCACCCCCCCCCCCCCCACCACCACCACCACCCCCACTCGCTTCTGTGACAGTTCTAGTTGTCTTCTGCTGTTTGCGCTGCAACATGGAAGTCTGGTCCAAATGCGGCCGGATGGCCCCTATACACATACACACGCACACATACGACGCGCACGCAGGCATGCGCGTGTACGTACGTATACGTGCGCAAAGACAGGCATGCGTTAAGGCATGCAGGCGTATACGCACACTGTATAGGAACTCTACATTAGAACAATGCTTGCAACTACCCCCCCTCCTCCTCCTCCTCCACACACGCACGCATGCACACTCTACACTAGATACTCTGCAATCAGAACAACACACACACACGCACTCTCACTCTCTCTCTCTCTGGCCTATCTCGTTCTTTTTCCCGATACTGCTGTAAAAAATTGACAGTAATGGAACGCAGCCGCGTTGGGGTTTCTTCGCCCCGTATTGTCGAACATCTTTTGGTGATTATTTTTTTCTTTTCTTTATTTTGTCTTTTTTTTTTTCTTCTTTCTTCCATTCTTTCCCCCCTATACAAGCTCCTCTGTGAGACATGCTCTTTAAAAAAAAAAAAAAGGGGTTGTGCATATCAGCCCCGAGACTCTAAAGTCTTGCCAGGCCTGTTATTTCCCATGTGGAGGATGAGCTAATTGCCAACGGTACCGTTATGGAGTGCAGGAGGACGCAACCAGAATTGGAGAGGCTTCGTTTTCGAGAGACTGGGAAATGTGCGAGACACATGTTTGAGAGAAAGGCTGCATGGAGCCAGACGAGAAGAAAATAGAAAGAAATGGAGGGAAAGAAAATATATTATATATCAGGCAACCTACGCGGATATATCCGTGCTGCACAGCCTTGTCTCGACTTGGGGATTGGGAGTAAACACTGCATCTGAACACAAATTGAGTAAAAACTTGGAAGGGCATACGAGCAGGGCGGCGTCCAAACTTTTTTCAAAGGGGGGCCATAATTTAGAAAATAACTAGAAAAAGTGCCCTTCTGGGCACAGGTCTCCACCAGGAGGATATAGGAGTGTGTGTGATGTTTGGCAAAATGTTCAAGGAGTAATATAATAAAAATGTTTTTTTTTTTGTTTTTGTCTTTTGCAACAATTTTCTTCATTTTGCCGAGCCAGAGCATCTCTGGGGATAGAATTCTGGATTGAGCAGGACATTTGCAGCATTTTGTACAAAAAACGGGCCACTCCTGAAAACTTTAGAAGGCAATCTTATAGCCAATCAGTGTATAGAATCTGAGAAATCCAACAGACTCGTCGTGATGACATGACTACAGAGATCATGCGTATACCGATTTGCGTGCATTCAGATGAAATCTGTGCGACTAATATAAACAATGTGTTTTGTGCAAAAATCGGCCACATGGTGGCGCTATAACCGGCAGATGTGGAGGGATGCCCGGGTTAAAAAAAAAAAAAAAACGTTAATGTCAAAATGTCCCATACTGTTGGGGGGGGCCTGTTCATAAATCATAATACAATTCAGGTATGAAGCTGCGGCCCGCCGTATAAAATCCGCGATCAGGACCGCTTTTGGCCCGCGGGCCGCACTTTGGACACAGCTAGCATAATAAGTGTTCTGGACCGAATAGACTGTTTTGCTTTGGAGCCCCCTGCTGCCAGTTGATGGTAAAATTCAGTACTCACCACATTTCCTGTCTAGGACAGGATGTTGTTGTCAGATCAGGAAGAGAATCCATGACTACAATGTGCTTCCAACTAAGTGTGTCGGCGTGAGTTGCAATCTTTCTCCATCCTCTTCACGTGCTTATTACTACGCAATGTCTGTGAGTATACTTGTTTAGGAGACTTATATTGTTGATAAGAGCACCTTATTTGTGAACTTTAGCAGAAGGTTGTATTAGTATTCTCTCTCATTGGATGCTATGGTCTGCTGTGTATATTACGGTCTAGTTTACCCTAATTGATTGTGAGCCTGTAAAAAGAGAACAGGTGTTATTCACAGTATTCTCCTACCTCTTTGGTGCAAAGATCACACATTACAGTACTTTCTGTACCCATGCACCTGCTGTATGTAATGGCTACCTCCTTCATCTGTTTATTGAGTGAATACATTTCCCTACCTGGTTATGTATAGGCCTACTGTACTTACGTCTTGGCTGTATGCAATACATGCTGGCTTATTCGTGATATCCTTTAATAATTCTAGTGCATTTACATTTATTCTGAAACATATACTGTATCGTTTCTGCTTTGTTTCAGTTTCACACTTTGTTCAGTAAATCTTCAAAGACAAGTCCCCGGCTGCTTCCACTGGAGTTATTGAACTGTGTTTAACTTACTGGGGTAACCTATCGCTGGTGAGACCAGTATACAATAAGCATATCTCATAGTTATGTGGTCTTTTGAAATTCTCCTTTTGTGTGTAATGACGTTCCGGTAACAAGATTGTGTGGGGAAAAAAACAATGACTGCATGTATCCTGCATTGGCACTTTGAGAAATGGCTCCATATAATTTATCCAATTCCTCAATAAATCTTATCGCGGCTCATGCCGGGGGCCCCCTTCGCTCATTTTATTATTTTCTCGGTGCTTCGTACTGTACGTGATTGATGCACTGTAAGGCGACATGTGTGGTTATGTTTATATTTTTGCGTGCGTTCCCATCGTGTTGGACGTGTAACAAGTTGTGAACACGTTTTTCGCATACAGAGAGGAAGTGATGAGAGAGAGAGAGAGAGCGATGGAGCACAGTAGTAAAAATAAATACATAAATACAAAAACCCTTGAGTGTTCGTTTAACGGTTGAGAGTTTCTCCAGAGTTCAATGAACTCCCAGGATGGTTGCTGTGTGTTGCTGCCGGGCAGTGATGGAAAAAGTACTAGTATAAGTTTTACTTATACGTAGGTAAAAGTATACCAATACTGCAATTTAGAACTACTTCGTACGGAATTGAAAATGTCCATCCATCCGTCCATTTTCAGCCGCTTATCCGTAGTCGGGTCGCAGGGGGCAACAGCTCCAACAGAGTGCTCCAGACTTCCCTCTCCATGAGCAACATTAGTGACTTCCTCCTGGGGGGGATCCCGAGACGTTCCAAGGTCAGTGAGTCGATGTGTTTCCTCCATCTGCGCCTTGGTCTGCCCCTGGGGGTCTCCTCCCAGTGGGACGTGCCTCGAGGACCTCCCTATAGGGAGACGCCCGAGAGGCATCCTAACCAGATGCCCGAACCACCTCAGCTGGCTCCTTTCCAGGCGAAGGAGCAGCGGTTCTACTCCCGAGTCTCTCTCTCGTGTGACTGAACTTCTCACCCTATCTCTATAAAGGGAGATGCCAGCAGCCACCCGTCGAAGAAAACTCATTTTGGCCACTTGTATTCGCGACCTTATTCTTTCGGTCATGACCCACACTCCATGACCATAGGTGAGAGCAGGAACGAAGATTGACAATGTACTTGAGTATATGTACAAAAGTATCGGCATCAAAATGTACTTAAAGTACTAAAAGTAAAAATACTCATTGTGCAGAATGTGCCATTTCACAAGTTCAAAATGTGTACGAAATCTATTGAAAATAGCCGAAATGTATAGGGTTGAAGTGGTTAATGTATGTAAAAAAGGGGGGGGGGGGGCAATCAAACACAAGTGTTTGGTGAAACCACGTGACTTCCATTGGAAAAGCATTGGGGCGGCCATGAAACACAGTTGTTCTTTATGTGTGTACGAAGCCTTATTAGACTTAGAGTGTGTTTTGTGATACCTGAGGCTCGATGCCTTGGACTCCGTCATCAGAGCAATGTCTGCAGCACAGAGCTGTAGTAGACCTGTATACATATGGCAGCCATGACAGGTGGAGGTGGAAAAACACAGAGAATAAAGACACTTACACTTTACTGGAGTATAGGCCTGTTTACAATTGCCGGTACTTTTACTTTTACTACTCCACCGCATCCCAGAGGCAAATATTGTATACTTTTACTCCACTATCATTTGAAGGTTATATATATATACTTTGTAGATTTTGATTGTTATTACAAAACAATCATTAACCACTTTTAATCGGCCTTATTATATAATGCCTATAGGCTATTTGAAAATAGCATGTTGTGAGCTTGTAGATCCGTGAAAACTTGTGAAATGGGATATTCTGTATGATGATGTACTTTTCTTCTTTTACTTTACGTCTGATACCCAATACCTTTGTACTTTTTACTCAATTATATTTTGATGTCCAGACTTTCACTTGTAACAGAATATTTCTACGTTGCACTATTGGTACTTTTACTTAAGTAAACAAAAAACAGAGTACTTTTTTTCCACCACTGGCAACAGACAATGCTTGCTGTTTCCTGAAACTTGTACAATAATATAAGACATTCTTTCCTGTCACGCGTGCGGCCGTCGTCGGCAGCCATTCTGGCCAAAAAAAGCATTGTCCTAGAAGTTATAGACGAGTAGGCTACAGCAGTATACTGGCGCTAACTATAACCCATTCTGGACAGGAACCCGTGTTGGTGTTTTAACAAAGCGAGCTCGTATAGGTCTGCTATTTTTGAAAAATCATGAAAATGAGGCACGAATCTTTAAATATAATTTTTTTCAGATTTATTTTTGCGGCTTATGCCTTTTATTGTTTTTTTGAAGGGACAGACAGTAGGCTGACAGGAAACGGGAGAGAGATGGGGGGGGGGGAAGACATGCAGTAAAGGCCGTGTCGGGGCTCGGGAGTCGAACCCGCGGCCACACTGCGACTAGGATTACCAGTCGCGGTTACGCCTGGGGCTTCAGAAGACCTTTTCAGGCCTAAATGGGATATAAGCTCGCATCGGGGGATGAGAAATCAAGTCATTTGGGGCGTGGAGGAGTGGGGAGTACCATCTTCAGGATATAAGGTGATGACACTTCAGAACATCTTGCAGCGTTTTGCGGTGTGGGAAAAAGGACTCGCTTGCAAAACAATTCTTCTGCCCATGACCCAAAGACTTTGAACGGTTAGCTTCTCGTTCGTTCCCCCTCCCCGAGAAAAGGAAATTCCACTGAAGAACAAAGGGAAGATATGGGAGTGGAGGGTTTTTTGATTTGATGCGCCTAATAGGCAAATCACGGCGGGATATATAGGATGACGGCCGTTGCCTCAATTTGATGCTCATTTTATATCTGCAGCCTCTCTGCAAATGTTTCACCCCCGGTGATCTGGTGATGTGTCTGTCTTTTTCCAGTCCATATACGCTTTTCGTTTTCCATTCATGTTATTCTTTTTTCTCGTTCTTTGCTCGCTCTGGGGACGGGAGGATGATGTGAACCTGTGGATTAATTGGCGAGACAAGACTTATCTGGCCGTGGAAGATAAAACTTCCAAGCTCTCATCAACAGATGTTTCCCCCGTACTTCATATGAAAGTGGCGTTTTTAATTGCTTCGTGGGAAGATGTGCTCTTTTAATTTTAATAAATAAATGAGCTGTAATTAAATGGTGCTGGCCAAAAAAAGAAAGGCCTTCAAACTTTCTTTTTAATTTGAAACCTAATTGAATCCCCTGCAAAAGAAAGCCCATGCCTTTACCCTTTAGCTCCCTGGAGTTTTTACTACAGAGACCACTCTGCTTTGGTTAGCAGTAGAGCGCAGGACTTTCTTATCATTATATTAATTTAACCCCAGGCTTTAGAAGTCCTTGAATGACCATTGCCACTATAGCATCAATACAGTAGAGAAAAGTATTTGTTTGCAGAGGAGAGTTTGATTAATTATATATATATAGGTTTAATACAGGTTTGTTTTTCCTTAAACAAACGCCATTGAAATGAACAGAGTTTAATGTGTTTGTTTTTGTCTGATAATTATACGTCATAAAATATGTATACCGGTATATCCATTGGTATAGCTATGTTGGAAGAGTATATTATTTTAATAGCAAACTCTACATTACATCCAATTACTTATTCATGTGACTGGACGTTAAACACTTACAAATCCCACACCTACTTTATTTTTTATTTTTTTCAGGGGCGTTAGCCCCTACTATATACAGGTTTAAGGTTTGTTTTTAGTTAAACGGACAGAGTTTAATGTTTGTTTAGTCTGTGTTTGTTTTACATCACCATTACATCACCTAAGCATATAGCAACATGAGTTAGACTTTTATATATTAGCGCCCCTCACTTCACACGGGTGTAATTTTTTTGAGGGGGGGCTAGCCCCTACCATATCCAGCTTTTGGTAAGGGTTACCGTCCACAAACGTCGTCTTAAACAAACATTACATTCCCATTGACAATGAATGGAGAATTTCACGTCATAGTGTCTGAGCAAATTTGACGTAATATGTGCCTATTTTACGTCATGATGATGTATAGCCTATGATGATGATAAGAGTGCCCCTCACTTTACGCCATTTTTAGATTTTGTGACTCAGCTTCTCACCCGGTGACAATTGCGTTGAGCTGTAATCCTGGCCGCTATACTCTCCCTCTACCAACCTGGGGAGAGCCCCGAACTGAGCTCATGCTTCCTTCAATGCATGAGGAGTGAGCATGCATTGAAGGAAGGCGCTTCTTATCACCTGACAGGGGGGGAGTTTCCCCCAGCTCCATATCTGACCAGTTTCAGAGAACAGGATTACTGCATGTTTTTTGTCAGGTATATATACTAGCTACCCTATCCACACTTTTCCTGGGCTGTGTGTGCTCCAGTTCCTGTTGATTTCATTGGATATCATTGGTCATCTGACCAGTTTCATTGGCTTTCATTGGATCAAATCGACAGGAACTGGAGCCCACACAGCCCAGGAAAAAGGTGAATAGGGACACGGAGAGAACATGCAAACTCCACACAGAATACCGGTAATCACTCACTCACACACACACACACACACACACACACACACACACACACACACACACACACACACACACACACACACACACACACACACACACACACACACACACACACACACACACACACACACACACACACGCACGCACGCACAGTTTCAGTTGACCCATTACATCCAGTTTGACTTGGTTTCACAGATAAATGGCGTACAAAGTATAGCTCACAGTATAGCGGCTTCTCATTGTTTGCATGTCTTTCTTATAATATTTGACAATTTGGCAAATGTTTGACCAGTCTATTACAGTATATAGTTTAAGACCCCACCAAAATGAGACAAAATCACGTGGAGAGTGCGGTCCCCCGGCCCCGCCCCCCCAAATGAATGTAACAAAGACATGTAAATAGTGCCGGAGGAATTACCATAATATAATAACGCGAGCAGCAGCATCACGGAGAGCCGAGCTGTGATCACACCGGCGAGTCTGCCTGCCTTTTAGTGTGTAATTGCCTCATGTTTAATCCACTGCAGCTGCTTGACATGTATAGTCAAAACAAACAGCCCTTTGTGGTTTAACCCATTCTGAACGGGAACCCATTTCGGTGTCAGCATCATGTTATGCTTTAGCTATTGAAAGGTAGGTCTGCTATTTTTGAAAAATCGAAGAGCGACTGACATTTTTAGAATCTGATCTCAGGTCAGAATGGGTCAATCAGACCAGTGTGTTGTTCAGTGGAAACCTCGTATGAATCTGATCTCAGGTCAGAATGGGTTAATTAATCCATTTGGGGCGAGAATCAACAAGTAATTAATTGAAAGGGGTTTTTATTACTGTGTATATATATGTAGTTACTCTCGCTCCACAATAAACTGGACTCTATAATGCTTCGGGCCGTTGGTCTATTCCTCTAGCAAAATAAACCAAGTATACGCCTGAACCACGCACGCACGCACGCACGCACGCACGCACGCACGCACGCACGCACACACGCACGGCACGCACGCACGCACGCACGCACGCACGCACGCACGCACACGCACGCACTCTTTCTCAAGAATAGCAGATCTTACAAGCTCACAGTGCGCCACTGGGAGCTTTTTGAACATTTGATAAAACATTGAAAGTGTTGAATAATCTTGTTTGGGGTTTTTTTACACAAATAACGTCCCTGCATGCAGGCACAGCGCGTTTTCAGGGGGTCCGCGGCCACATATCATTTTGCTTGTCCTTAAAGGGACACTTCACCCTTTTTGCAAAAGAATATATGTTAATGACGTTTAGGAGCTTTAGAACACTTTCCTGGGGGTCTTTGTGTGTAATATGTGGTTGTCTCTGATGTCATGGACACTGCGGGCTCACTTCCTTCCTGGACTACATGTTGTCTCAGTAAGGCAGCTCTCCCCCCTATCCACAAGGAGGAGCAGTGCACCAAAGAATTATGGGAATTGTAGTCCAGGAAGGTAGTGAGACCAGTGTCCCTGACATCAGAGACAACAGGCTCACTGCTACAATCTAAAATATCTAAAACCACATATTACACACATAAATACCCCCAGGAAAGTGATCTAAAGCTTCTAAACGTCATTAACATATATTTTTTTGCAAAAAGGGTGAAGTGTCCCTTTAATGTCATGCACAAATTAAGTAGTTTGAGAACTACTGATTTATAGAATCGGCCCCAGACAGATCTTAATGAGGTTATATATAGTGATAAAATAAAATAAAAACATCACAGTGGCGACGTGACAGGAGAGTGTAAAGAAACAATGGGTGCAATGTGCAATTTTATTTTTTCCTTCTGACGACTGACGAGGCACACAAAATGCCACAGACGAAAAACAGTTTAAGTCCATACACTATATTGATCCATAATGTATAAATGATAGATAAGGGGTCAGGAGGACAACGAGGCCTTTTCGTGGAAGGGTCAGAATGAAATTTGGACTTAGACTGTTTTTCGTCTGTACTACTGGTCACAGCGGGGCAAATGGCAGCCTTGAAGCAAACAGGCGTACACTTATACGTATACTTACCCCCCACACCCCCTATACCCTTACGTACTTACCCTCACACCCCCTATGCCCTGTTGCCCTTAAGTCGCATATGAGTGGTGTTAACTCATTAAGCATGGATCCACACATGTGAGAAGGGCTTCTCAGAACGAGACAGCTATACAGGGAAACAGATAGGGTGAGAGGGACGGGGGAGATATGGGGATGCCGACAGCAAGGGAAGGGGTTAAGAATAAACGACAGAAACATTGGAGGGACATGGGCTGTATATATAGAGATGGAACAGCAAGGGGTCGGTGTTATGTTATGTTATGAGAGAGTGTGTGTGTGTGTGACTGTGTGCGTGTGCGTGTGCGTGTGTGTGTGTGTGTGTGTGTGCGTGTGCGTGTGCGTGTGCGTGTGCGTGTGCGTGTGCGTGTGCGTGTGCGTGTGTGTGTGTGTGTGGGAGGTATATGGAGAGGGGCAAGACAATGGTGAGGTCGAGAGAGGAGTGGGGAGGGCGATTAAGAGGTTAATGTGGGAGAGAGATGGAGAGAGCAGTACAAGTAACCTTTACTTATCGTACTCATGTACAAATGTGAGGCATGACTTTACTGGAGTAATACTTTTACTTCTACCAGACTATACATCTCAGAGGCAAATAGTGAACTTAGACTGCACTATACATTGATTTGGAAACGAGAGTTACTTTGTGTAGGTTTCGATTGAGCGGCCTTATATAGCTAGAAATGCATTGCGATGTGACATGTTGTTGTGAGCTTGTATAGCACTGCTGTATTCAAAAGATTTTGGAAAGTTTTATATACACGTTTGAAATTGAGAAATTATGGGACATTCTGGCATTCTGTACCATTTTGGTACGTTTGGAACATTTGGAAAAAAAAGTAAATGTGGAGTAAATGCAAGCCCAAATATAAGCTGCTTGACATCTTCTCCACCCCACCTGATAGGACGGAGAGAGAGAGAGAGAGAGAGAGAGAGAGAGAGAGAGAGAGCGATAGAGAGACATCCCCCATGCAGCCTCTCCTGACCACCAGACTAAACTCCTGTTCTCAAAAGAGCATGGCTCCATTTAAGGCCCATAAAAACCCTGTAATATCTAAAAAAAAAAAAACGATATCCACTAGTAATGATTCCATCACTCCTGCAGGAGGAGATATCAAAGCCATCCCTTCCCAGGCAGGCAGCCCCCCCCCCTCCTCTCAAGAGCAGCCGTTTCTTATCCAACTCCAATGAAATCCGAGTCTCTCAGTGCACGTCGTCCAGGAATCCACAGACTTGGCTTATAATATAGGAGTCTTTTTTTTTTCTCCCTTCTTTATTTTTTTTCCTCCTCCTCGTTCCTTTTCAAGGATATATAAATTGGGCAAGGTGTTTGCTTTTTGATAAGACTTTGCTGTTATCGTGTCTCTCTCCCACCCCCCCCCCCCCCCCCCCCTCTCCCCCCTCCCCCTTGCAGCTACAGTGCAGATACACAATAGTGTGGATGACGAACCCCACAGTTGATTTAGTTTTAAAGACACATTAAGCCATCTGGCACCATTCTTTCTCATGTACACATGTGATGAACGAGAGCTCCCCCACCTTTGTGTGAGGGCTCGACAATTTGTCAGTCAGAGGTTGAATGCTCCACTGCTTCATACTGATGATAATGTTATCTACGCCAGTGTATACTGCATGACCTGGACAACACATGCTTTCTGCTATTATGGTAATATGCAGTCTTTTTCATTACTGTTTTTACAAAAAAAAAAAAGAGAGACAGTGGAGAGTATAGGGGAGTGATATTTGGCCAATACAAACAGTTTGACGCCGCAGAACTCGCATGTGTGTCTCAAAGAATATTAGGATTGTTGGCGGAAGCACGACAAGTTTAGAATATTTGACAGTTTATTCACAAGATCAGTGGTTGCTGCAATTATACCCGCACTACAATTCTTCACCATATGTTGCGGTATATGACAAAGAAAAAAACGAAACACAAAATGTAACAATGTGTACGTTCCATAATAAGCAATTCCAACGATGAAAGCTGTGTTCAAATCATAAACCACCAAAGTGGAAAAAGCGACACTCAGATGCAAATAGACTGGCTCAGATACAAATATGCAAGACTGGCTCAGATGCAAAGATGCAAGACTGGCTCAGATGCAAAGATGCAAGACTGGCTCAGATGCAAAGATGCAAGACTGGCTCACTCAGATGCAAAGATGCAAGACTGGCTCAGATGCAAAGATGCAAGACTGGCTCAGATGCAACTTCTCACTGTACGGAGAACGCTAACGCGTTCCGGCAATCAGCCTTCCTCAGAGCAGATTAAAAAATATATATAAATCACACCCATGTGAAGTGAGGCGTG
>NC_137869.1:42240072-42327041 GCF_963924005.1 Protomyctophum bolini
TACATTTTGAATTCCTGACTATTAGGCTACTTGTAACTTCCGATATTGTCGTATTGGCATACATTTATACAGAATGTGAGTATACTTTCTCCAGTAATGCTGGAGGTCGAGGTCCCCACTGTGAGCGTTATTTAACCCATTCTGAACGGGAACCCATTTTGGTGTTAGCATCATGTCGTGCTTTAGCTATTTAAAAACAGCAGACCTACAAGCTCATAGCGCGCCACCGAGTGGCGCACTACGAGCTTGTAGGTCTGCTATTTTTTGAAAAATCGAAGAACGACTGACATTTTTTTTTTTAGAATCTGATCTCAGGTCAGAATGGGTTAATCAGACCAGTGTGTGTCCAATGGGAAACCTCGTATGAATCTGATCTCAGGTCAGAATGGGTTAATAATTGCTCGGCACATCCTTTGCGCCGTGCCCTCAGTGAGTCAAGTCAGTCACACGGTCGCACGGCCCCGGGCACGAGTGTATAATAGCCCGGCGCACACTCCAAACTGTTTACACGTCGTAGTCATCGCCCTCGGCCCCGTGTCACATGACATGTATAACGTTTTGCGCCGCTTAAGCATAGCTCTCAGTCAACGCCATGCTAGGGCCTCACTATTATTTCACACATGAGGGTGGGGGGGGAAATTAGGAGCGGTGGGTTTGGGTATATAAGGCGGGCGTCCATTAGACTGGTTACTATTCATTACCACATTGCTTCTCAAAGTGGGGACACCCTTCCCCGAGTGGGGGAGGGGGGTTCTTTGGGGGTTCCCGCATGCAGCTAAAGCGTGTCACTTCTTCGTGCCCCACTGCCATGCTTGTATATAGACTATACGTCTGCTATTTCCTGAAGAATATTGTTTGAAAAAAGAATATCGGAAATGTTTGGAAGATCCGTTCATTCACCGTGGAACAGCAGCTCTCGTTTTCCAGTGAATCCAAAATGTAACTATAGAAATAGTGCCCCTCGGGGGACGGGTCTCCACCAGGATATAATAGCGTTTGTGATGTTTGGACAGAAATGTGTTTTTCCAAAAATCGAACCTGATGGTGGCGCTATAACAGGCCGTTGTGGAGAAATCGGGGCAGAGGTTCGTCGTTGGCATCCAGGGAGTGTGTGCACAGTTTGGGATGGCCTGGGCGAACGGTGGCAGATATTATATAGGGCTCCATCTTGCCTTACCCCTTACCCCTTATCCCTAAACTTATTGCCATTTTTTTACTATTTTAAAACATTCAAAAATATAGTTCAACTAGCCAATCTACATTGACATGTCGTTAGCTTGTAGATCAGCTATTTGTACTATTTTAAAATGTTTCAAAATAGTTAAAAATGGCAAATAAGTTTAGGGATAAGTAAGTAAGTATAGGCCTACATTTTATTTATAAAGCATGCACCCTTCGAAACAAAGTTACAAGGTGCTGAACAATTGACACAGTATAAACAACAGAAGCAATTTTAAAAACAAGGAACACGTCACACCGTTGTGACAATATAATACAGTGGTGCAGTGAGCAGAACAAAAACAAACAAGGCAGAACAAAAACATAAGGGGTAAGGGGGTGGCACAATATGGCATGTCTTTTCTCTGTCTTTTTCTCTGTCTCCCTCTCATTTTCTTGTCTTTCTGTCAAGTTGCCTTTGGATACAGCATCGACTATAAGTCAAATCTACAGTTGATGACTTAGTCGACTAATTTATTTTGGTGGGCCAGGTCGTAATGACTGATTATACACTTGGTTGCAAAGTTAAAGATGACTTGTCTTTTAGTTCTACTGGATCTCTTCTCCACAATCCCTCCCTAACATTTTAGTCTAGTTACTCACTCTGTCTGTCTGTCTGCCTGTCTGCCTGTCTGTCTGTCTGTCTGTCTGTCTGTCTGTCTGTCTGTCTGTCTGTCTGTCTGCCTGCCTGCCTGCCTGCCTGCCTGCCTGCCTCTTCAACAGCCAATCAATCTTGGTGACGTGTATTGCCATGCTTTTTGTTCTTGCTTAATGTAAGTCGCATTTCTATAGTATTAATTTTGTATTCATTCTTAGGGCCCCAAATCATACGGCTAGAAAGCACTAGTGTCTATTTAAAACACAGGGTTTTTTGACTGCATGGGGAGTCATATTTTGACAGCATCTACTGTAGCCTATATACTGCCTGTTATGATTTCACCCCCTCCCTAATTATTGGACAGTATTAGGATGTTGATATTCATTTTGTGTTCATCCTTATAGGCACCAAATCACAACTTAGAAAGCACGAGTGTCTATATTTAAAGTGTTTTTTTGACTGGGGAGTCATATTGTGTATACATTTACTTACTGTACTACTTAGGCCTACTCACTGTACAATTTTGAGGGATTTTACTGGAGTACAGCCTATCCGGCCTAATAGCAGTATGTTTTACTTCCACTCCACTACATCTCGGATACAAAAAAGAAAAAAAAAAAACTTTTACTCCACTACATTTATTTGAAAACGATATACTTTTATTTTAATTTTTTTCATTTCATTTTTTTCATTATTATTACAAAACATACACTATAACCACTTCAACCCTAGGCTATATATACATTTCAGCCATTTGAAAATAGCTGATCTCACAATGTGTCGCGACGTGTTGCATTGTGAGCTTTCAAATGATTTGAATACATTTTTATACATTTGAAACCTCAACATGGAACATTCTGCAAAATGAGTACTTTTACTTTTCGTACTCTACTTTATATACATTTTGAATTCTGGACTTCTACAGTTGCACTATTGATACTTTTATACTTAAAGTATAACATTTGAGTATTTTTTTTCCATCACCGCCATTAATTGTACAAAATTAATTGCACTAGCCTATAGTATATAATAGGTAGGGGAGAGCCGCCTTGGATGTAACGCGTCACGGTTGTAACATGGACGTTATCTCTTGATTGGTCAACGCCACCATGACGCCATCGCGTCAGTATGTGTACAGCAACGTACTCTACGTGCCCAGGAAGTTTGAAGTGTTTACCTTCATCCTGCGGGGAGCTATTGGCGAAAAACTGACTTTTTTCAAAATGCGTATAATTTTACACCTGGAGTATTTGTGTGCTACAAGTTTTTTCTTTGGTGTTGGTGAATAAAAATCCACATGGATGTCTTCATGCTTATGTTCTTCATTAGTTTGCATCGTGTTTAGACGGAATTCACGTTCATTCTGGTCTGTAAGCAACGGCAAAGAAAACTTCGGAGGGAGGGTCAATTGTAACATGTGTTACAAATGGTCCGCTTCCATTCAATGCCATTATAAGTAATATTTACATATTTGACATATTGGCCAATATTATATGTTCTAAAATTGTATTGTATTGTGTAGTGTATTCTAAAATTAGTTTAGGGTTGTGATGAATATGGATCAGATAAGGTACACGGGCTGACACAGTTGGAACATGCAAACTGTGGTAACTTCATAGAAAGAGTAATATGCGTAGAGTTATTTACAATCAGTCCTGTACATACAATGTCTCTGTTAGGAGCTGTCAAGACCCCAGGGGTCACGGGACAGTTCTAATCTTGATGAAATATCTCAACTGTGTTCAGGGAGCTTCCTGCTCTGTTCTCTAGCCTACAATGTATTTGTGATTGAATCAGTTAGACCTGTTAATAATATATTACATTCTACCTTTGTGACATTATGTGTTAAATAAGGTTCCGCATACCTTATAATATAGTATTGATATTTAGTTAGTCCTATTGATATAAACCGTATAGTCACTGTGCCACATGAGCTACATGCCAGATGTCCCGCCTACCTCTTACAGGAAGATCCGGTAAAAGCAACAATCTGATTGGCTCCCATAGAGAGGAGGCAGCCTGTTTGAATCCGGAGGGGGGACTTTGTGAAGTGAATATATGGCAATGTTTGGGACCACTGTTTTGTGTTCACATAGATTGGCTACTATGATGTGACTCCGAACTGAAGGCACGGGGCCTTCAGCCCGTGCCTCTGCCTTGTTGTACTGAGTGAATCCTGACAATAAAGCTGGATTCGTAAGACTGCAACCTGCCTGCCTACCTCCGTTCCTTCTCACTCATTCAACCATCGCTGCTACAAGACAAGGGTCATTTGACACAAAATATATACATCAGAATGGCGCCCCGATGTTGGAGGAGCGTTTGGTGGAGTTTTTTTTTCTCTTCTATGCCACGCAAGACGGACCTACGGCTGGTTTTGTGGGTGACTGTTGTTGCGGTGATGGGGTGAGTGAGTGATGTGATTTGGGGGAGGAGAGGGGTTAGTACGTCCGCTCAGTAGACAACGCGCAATTCATTTGTCATTGTTTATTTTTCTGTAGTCACCGGGCGAGAGCTCATACCTCGTCGTTAACCCTGGTTTAAAAACACTTTTTAAGACGATAAAGTCCAAATTCTAGCTTTATGATGGCTCATCGTCAAAGTGATGATTCATCATAGGGCATATACCTGGCTATTATTGCAGCTGGAAGGTATGGCCTGGCTGTATAAATATTTCCTTTGTTTCTATTTTTTGGGAGCGTGTTTTGTGTATTTCTCATATTGTTGTGATGACCAAAGTGCTGTTTTTGGGGAGTGATTCCAATTCAAGGGGAGGCAATATTTTGGGTGAATTAGCTGTCTCCCTGGAAGTACCTTCAGGGGTTTAGTTGGGTAACATGGACCAACGCTTGCCACGGGTATTATGTTCTTCAGGAGTTTGGAATTATTAATTATGATTATTAATTCTTCACGTAGCCAGTCGAAACCGTGGAAGTTTAGTGCCGGCGGTGGAAGGCCTATTGAATGATGTTGGATTGAGATCTCTTGTTTTTTCTGTGGTTCATTATGGGACCGTGTATACCTTCATGTTGTGGGGGTGAGGGTTTTCTCCGGAGGAGGGGAATCCCTTTGTAGTTCATGCAGGTACGAAAGTGTTTAAACTTTAATACTTTGTTTTTCGTTTGCGTTGTGGTTACTTTCCTTGTGATGTCTGTCATATGGGGGACATGCTGATTTGTTTTCGTTATATTTGTCATTTGTCGCAGGTTTCACGAACGACTTGTTGTGATCTTGTCGGCCATTTTTTACCCAGTAGCCCTTTGCGGTTTTCCCTTATGCCCGCTCCGTGCGCGTGCGTGCGTGTGTGGTTATGCGCTCTTTTGGTGCTGATTTCGTTGGGGACTTGTGTGTGAGTGTTATTGGGGTTATTATGTGACCGGTGTATGTTTTTTCATCTGGTTTTTAGTTAGTTCATGTCTGCTCTTTTTGGGAGGGGACAGTCATGATGTTTGATGGAATATTCTCTATCTTTGGCTTGACAAACGAGCCTAGGATTTTGGAGTGCGTGCGTGAGTGCATGTGCCTTGGGTGCATGGGTACGTCTGTGATGTGTGTGTGTCGGTTGATTTATTCTACTGACTGTGTGAGTGTATTTGTGTTCTTCTGTGACTGGTGAGAGTGATGTGTTGATTTATAGATGGCATATAATGATACAGGGTGTGCCTGGTGATTTTGCACTGTTTTCTTTGAGATTCCTGTCATGAGCCATATGATGGTGATGGCTCAAGGGGGGAGGTTAGTAGGAGGTTAAGAAATTATAAATGAACTAAATTAGATAAGGGAATTATAAAATGGCTAATCATGTACGTTAGAGTGTATGTATAGTGTGAAATTAAATTTAAGAAATTATTTAAGGTGCAGTTATGGACAATTTCTGTGTTAAAATGTGGAGCTAAAGTATCCATTTGGCATATAGTAATCAAAATAGCTAGACTATTAACTTCACTATAGTAATATGGTTTGGGATTAGGCCTTTTGGAGAAATAGTAGCTGGGATGGCTATTCAAATCAGATCGTCTGAACGGAATGGTTATCACCTCATTTTTTGGAACAGTGGCTGTTTTAAAAAAGTAGATTGACTTTTTTCTTAAAAGGATAATATAGATATTATGGCGGATGTTCATGTTCAATTTGACGGAGACAACAGCTCTATGGCTTGTTGTCTTGTGCTCCAAAAGTCAGAGATTGGGGACAATTTTGATAGTAGGATAAAACAGTTGCTTTGAGTGAGTTAAATCTACTAATCTACTAATCTACTGATTACATGAGTTTGGTTGTATGCAAATGAGTGTGGGGGATGTAGGGGTGACCATTATGGTTTCCATGTATGTGTAAGAGAAGCACATTGTGTGGCTTTTGTGTGAGTGATTGAGTCAAGGGTAGTAGTCTAAGAAACTATTGTGTGATGTGAATGTGTTATGTTTGAAGGGTTGGAAAATAATGTTACTAAATAGTAGTAGTAATTTCAAGCGACTCTGTATTAGAGTGTCTGCGGCATGGGATGTTCTCATTTAAAAAAGGCATAGCGATGGTAGACGTTGTCTACTGTTGACATTTTTTTATTTTTGGCGGTGGAATTTGATTTGGTACATCTTAAAGGTGTCAGAAGAAGCAACTGCTTGCCAGGTCATATGAAGCTTGAATTGGGGTAGGCTGGCCAGGGGTTTAAATGAGAAGATTACAAGCCTGTGTGAATGAAATCACGATGTTTGTTTGAGAATAATGTATGTGTGAGTGAGCAAATTAATGAATGTCTGAATGTACTTCATACAAAGACTTACTTGGGGACAGACCAAGCTGTGTCCAGTGAAGTGTTGTTAAGAGGGGGAGAGGCGAGAGCTATTCCTTTCACCCTGAAGAGATAAGGTCGTGGACCTCCTGTCCTGTCATGTCTTATCTTCTATACCACTGTGTTTTAGAAGACCCACTGTGAGCTGTGAGCAGTTATTTATTGGGGGGTAGTAATTTAGGGAAACAAATAGGACAGTGTTTGAAGATCTTTGCTCTCCAGGAGTGAGGAGAGACTAGAGTCTGATGTCAAAAGTAGATTGCAAGGACTCTGAACAAATTATTGGCCTTAGTCAAGATGCCTGTGTGTGTATGGGGAGTGAAGGCGACGGCTGACGCAACCTTTTTACATACAGTGATCATGGGGATTCGCGAACCCGTGATCTGAGCAGCTGGCTATAGCTGGTGGCATGGCTGAGGGGGTTTTAACCCATATCTCCAGGAGTGGCATATCTCCGGGAGTGGAGTTTTCAGCTGAGGGAAGATCAACCAAGGTTGAAAATTTTCAGGGTTAGAGCTTAACCATCAGTCCTGCCCTATCAGTAAATGAGCTTGTTGATTTGACATCAGTGAGTTGTTAGTTGGTTCAGTAGATAGGCCTGCACATTTTCCTTTAATAGGTGTGGAAGAGAGGAGTCCATCGATGGAATGGATTCCATCTACACCAGTGGTCTACAGGTTCCAGAGGATGTCGACAGGTGACATCCGACAGTGCCAACAGGAAGATCCCAAGAGGACGGAGAGAGTCCAGGGGGGTGTGTCCACAGGCAGCTGTCTACGCAACATGAGAGAGGAGCTCCTAAATCAGCTTCTATCATCAGGAGATCAAAACAGCAGGTGATCTTCACAACTGCTGCTGCGTTCGCTGCAGGAAGGTGTCGGAAAGAAAACTATTCTGTGGCCATGGGGCCCACGGGCTGAGGCTACAATGAAGAAGAGGAACTACTTCTGCTCTGAAGAGAGGAGGGCGGAGCGTTCCAACGTTCATGTTACATGTTACAATGAGGAGAAGAGAGTTTCATTGCTATTGCTTTCATGATTGACATGACTGTACAATAAGCTGTCCACTAGAGCCTTGTGATTGCTCGAAGATACACTTGTGTTGAGACATATGGTGACTGTCTGCTCTGTACCTACAGATCTGAGAGCTATGCCAGTGCTGAGAATCAAGAAGGATTTTTCCAAGCGTTGTTATTCTGTAGGCGAGAAAAAAGAAATGTGGGAACTGTTTCCTACCGTGTGTCTGGACGTCTGAACAATTTGCGTCATGGAGAGAAAAGAAATCGTTGTTCATCTGGATTGTGATTAATGTCGGAAAATGTTGTTTTGATGTTTGAGTTTGTTGTATTCTGTGCTGACATGAGTCAAGTAGATATAGCAAGGTACTGGAAATGGTAATATTTTTAGGGATGTTTGTGTTTATTTTGTCACGTCTTGAGTGTTTTCATTTACAGGTATTTGAATTTAATCAGTATAGGAATTTGATTTGGTCTAAATAGGATTTTACATATTATGGTTCAAAGTTAAACCTGTCAACAAGAGGGGGTTTGTTCTGATACAATTTAGGTGGTTAACAAGATGCTCCTGTGTCGAGGGGGGTCTTATCACGTCAAACTGTGGTTTAATGATTCATTTTGGAAAAAATATTTTTGGAAATATTAATTTGACAGGTTATGGATTCTGATGCTGTAATGGTATTGCAACAGGCGTAAAAGCCTGTTGAGGGGGGAATATGATGAATATGGATCAGATAAGGTACACGGGCTGACACAGTTGGAACATGCAAACTGTGGTAACTTCATAGAAAGAGTAATATGCGTAGAGTTATTTACAATCAGTCCTGTACATACAATGTCTCTGTTAGGAGCTGTCAAGACCCCAGGGGTCACGGGACAGTTCTAATCTTGATGAAATATCTCAACTGTGTTCAGGGAGCTTCCTGCTCTGTTCTCTAGCCTACAATGTATTTGTGATTGAATCAGTTAGACCTGTTAATAATATATTACATTCTACCTTTGTGACATTATGTGTTAAATAAGGTTCCGCATACCTTATAATATAGTATTGATATTTAGTTAGTCCTATTGATATAAACCGTATAGTCACTGTGCCACATGAGCTACATGCCAGATGTCCCGCCTACCTCTTACAGGAAGATCCGGTAAAAGCAACAATCTGATTGGCTCCCATAGAGAGGAGGCAGCCTGTTTGAATCCGGAGGGGGGACTTTGTGAAGTGAATATATGGCAATGTTTGGGACCACTGTTTTGTGTTCACATAGATTGGCTACTATGATGTGACTCCGAACTGAAGGCACGGGGCCTTCAGCCCGTGCCTCTGCCTTGTTGTACTGAGTGAATCCTGACAATAAAGCTGGATTCGTAAGACTGCAACCTGCCTGCCTACCTCCGTTCCTTCTCACTCATTCAACCATCGCTGCTACAAGACAAGGGTCATTTGACACAAAATATATACATCAGTTGTATAACATTGTACAACTCAATCAATCAAACGTTTATTTAATCAATGTATTTCCCCATTGAACTGAAAAAAAAGCCCAAACTGGTACACCCGATACTATTTAATATTTCCCAATATGTTTGATACATTTTCTTATCACATCCATGGTATGAAAACAATGCTAAGGAGTTGCTTCAATGAAATATAATTGCTTTAAGCTGAAAACGATATGTTTAATGGTGTTTTTTAGCGTTGTTACATTTATACTCCATGCTGTTACAATTAATCCGATATGCGCAGCAAATGTAACACTGAAACAGCGTCCACGTTCGGTTTAATAACTCCCGACCTGTTTTATCAAAAAAATAACTTGAAGTGGTTTATGGTAGCTGACATGTGTAGGTCCGTTGCCTGAAAATATTACATGTGTAGCTAGACGGATCTCCGAGTAAAAAAATGAAACGTGCAAAATGTTACATCCGTGGCGGCTCTCCCCTACTATAGGTAGCCTATAGTAAATATGTGTTATATCTGAAGACAACTTGGAGACTTGTTATTCACTAATTGGGTGATCAAAATAAGAACATTATAATGATGTGGAAAACAGGGAAAAAAAGTACCACAAGTCAGTGTCTCTCTCTCTCTCTCTCTCTCTCTCTCTCTCTCTCTCTCTCTCTCACTCAGGTGTTTCCTGGGAGGGAGGGGCCGGCTATTTAAGTCCTTGATATGTGGCGGCTGACCCAGCCCCTTTATACACACCCCCAACAGACTGCCAGCACTGTGTGTTTGTGTTTGTTATACCATAGGCAGCTCAGCTTGTTTAGAAGTAACAAGAGTCAACACCTCTTCACACATATGGACGTCGAGTTGAGTCATTCAGTGTTTTACCAGGATGGTGAATGAAGCTTCTAGAGCCTTCTAAACAAGATTGTGTGCAGAAGTGTCCATCCTACCATCAAACTCAGGTGAGCTTCTTCTACAGCTGTTAGCTTAGCTAATTAGCTGCTTAGCATGAAAGGAATTGATTGATGTGTAATTTCACTTTGATGCTTCCCAATTGGTGAAGCAAGCAACAAGTTATACTCTGGATGAAGCGTTATTATAGTTGTTTTGTGTGATGTGATATGATATGATGCGCAGTTAATGCTGTGATGTTGTTTGATTGTGATGCTGTGATGCAGGCCTAGACTCCTTAGTGTAAAGTAGGCTAACTGGAGTAGGATTTCTTTCTGGCTATTTGGACATGTTGTTTGAGCTTGTGGATCTGCTATTTTCAAAAGATTTGTAGGCTATACATGTCATACAAATCCCCATGGGTCACCAGTTTACTATCTAGCTTAAGGTGCAATATTGTGACTTGGATAGTTGGTTTGTTTACAATGTCCGCCATTGTTGATTTTCCAAGCTGGCATGGAATGGAAACAAGCCTGTGTGTATCTAGCATCATTATTGATGCTATAGATAATGACTCAAATATTAAATAAGTTGCATATCACCCCCACCACCTCAGGACATTGTGGTACTGCAGCTAAAACAGCTTCAGAAGCGGAGTTTGAGGGACATAGACAATAATTATGATATAAAATATTTAAAACTGTCTTAGCTGCTTTAAATGACGTGTGGGTCGCCTCTCACCTGCCTCATATGCAGTGATGTTCTGGTGGTGTTGATTGGGAAGGTACCAAAGCACTGTAAAGAGGAGGGCTGTTCATGCATGCATTTGTTTTTTTAATTCATTTCCGGATGAATTGGGCCTTAATTTGGAATATCGTGGAATCAGTTTGGAAATTCCTTCATGATTAACTGCAATTGTGTTGACTGGAAGAATACGACTCACAGGCCTTAATTGTTCCAGGTGGTCCCCATTAAGGCTAGTCCCCGAACATTCGGGGGTTTCGAACGTCCGCTCGTCAGGGTTGTCACTCGAATCTTATAATTAAGGGGTTTGAACCATTAGTTTTCTTTTTTTTTACTCAAATATATCTCGGCGAGAATGTGATATGCATAATAATAATAATAAAACTTTTATTTGTATAGCATGACATGAAATGCAGCTCAAAGTGCTTCACAGAACAATGGAGAATAAAAGAAAAGCAAGGCAACGACATTAAAAAAACAAGCAGTAATGCAATACAGTGAGGACATGAAAAATAAAAGATCAATTAAAAGCAATGTTGTAGAAGTGGGTCTAAGAGTACTATGTTCACGTTGTGTTTACATGTTACACGTTTAGATGTTATTAATAATAAGTTGTTAAGCACCATTATGAATCCTTTCCCGGGGCCGCGTTGTGAACGACTGCAATGTCGGAGGTTCTTTTTTTAATTAATTAGAAACGAATGGTTCGTGCTGCATGTTCGCTCAAATTCCTGACGAAGTTCGAGTCCTAAAAACAGGGCTAGGGTACAGCCTTATAGTCCCCCATGCAGTTAAATGTTGGAAAGTTGGTAACCAAACGGAGCCTTATTGGTCCACACATACCCCCACAGTGTGCATATTCATAAAAACAAGCGCTGCTCAGTTCCACCACACCACTGTTGACCTATAACTCGTATGGATCACGCCTTAACATAACAATTATGCTACCGCAGATGTGTGTGGACCAAATTCTCAGAGGCGTTTTTCTAAAGCGGTATTCACAAGCAATTAAGCTATTTCCTTTTTTTCTTTTCTCTCTCTTTCTTCATTGCCCAGTCCCACCAGTTAAAAAAATCTTCCACCTTCTCCGGTTCAAATGCTGGCTATATAGCTGAAGTATATATAATGCTTGCGCGCAACTTAACTCCCAGCCCCCCCCCCCCTCCTCGACCGCATAATCAATATGATAACTGGCATGTCGACGTCGGAAACAATTAGCTCGGAGATTGTTGGGGCGAGACGTTTTGGGGGTGACGGCCGGGCCGGGCGGCGGGGCGGGCGTGTAATGGAAGCTGTGTGAAGGCGATGGGGTGATTTACGCTCTAGCCCATTCTGAACGGGAACCCATTTTGGTGTTAGCATCATGTGCTTTAGCTATTGAAAAATAGCAGATCTACAAGCTCATAGCGCGCCACCGAGTGGCGCGCTACGAGCTTGTAGGTCTGCTATTTCTTTTTTAAATCGAAGAGCGACTGACATTGTTTAAATCTGATCTCAGGTCAGAATGAAAACTGTCAGGATGTGTAGAAGACATTTTTAGAATCTGATCTCAGGTCAGAATGGGCTAGTCAAGACGACCCCGGCCTGTACAGGATGTGAATACTGTTTCTGAGGTCACGAGGCACCTACTAGACTTACCTTCTGGAATCCATGCAGAGCAGCTGCTATGCTGTGAAGTCTCTCTCTCTCTCTCTCTCTCTCTCTCTCTCTCTCTCTCTCTCTCTCTCTCTCTCTCTCTCTCTTTCTTTCTCTCTCTGTGCGCTCATTGCTGTCGGGCAGAAACTACGTGCTCGTTTTGAACTTGTAGATCTACTACTTTTGCTGTTTTTGATCTGCTATTTTTCAACAGCTAACGTTTTAAAAATGAATGGTTTAAAGTGGCTAAACGCTATTAGGTGACACAGATGCCTTTCCTAAATTGGGTTAAAGGGACACTTTAAACTTTTTGCAAATTAAATATATGTTAATGACGTTTAGAAGATTTAGAACACTTTCCTGGGGGTCTTTATTTGTGGTTTTAGATATTTTAGATTTTAGCAGTGAGCCCAGTGCATGTCTCTGATGTCATGGACACTGGGCTCACTTCCTTCCTGGACTACAATTCCCATAATGCTTTGGTGCACTGCTCCTCCTTGTGGATAGGGCGAGGGGCTGTCTTACTGAGACAACATGTAGTCCAGGAAGTAAGTGAGCCCCAGTGACCATGACATCAGAGACATAAAGACCTCCAGGAAGGTGTTCTAAATATTCTAAACGTCATTAACATATATAATAACCTTTATTTGCCCAGGTATAAAAAAAGTTGTGGTAGTTATAGCGTGTCACTAGTAGGCAGCCAATGAACCCTGCAAAAGAACAAAAGGTGTTAGCGAACTAATGGCACATACGGGTTTGTATACGTCATGGAACCGCCGGTATTTAACTCACTCCTGAGACACGGTGTAATAAAAGAGAAAAAATACTTTGGTAATTTTAACTCACTCCCGAGAGAAGATTACAATAAAACTTCTGTGGAACTTCTAAGAGGAAAAGGATTTTTTTTTCTTTTTCCTATATACTAATTTCTCTCGACAGAGTTCAGTCACGGACACAACGCTTGCAACACTTCCCGCTCCCTTAAAAATATTTTAGGCACAAAAAGGAACGTGTTGAAAAGTCTTAATAAGAGTCGAGGGAAGAGTGTCACACCGGCTGCGTCTGAAATAAATGAGGTTCGATCGAGGTCCATTAAATAATACATTCCCCCCCCGAAATTAAAGAATAACATTCAACATCGCAAACGTCACGTGAAAAAAACAACGAAAGAAAGAAAGGAAAGAAAGCGTATAGAACTCGGCGGTGAAATAACCCGAGACAGGCACAGTAATTATATCCCCCCCCCAAACATATCCCTTTCTTTTTTTTTTATGTTTTGGTTGTTTAAATTGGGGTTTAACCTCATTACCGTCATATATTCCCTCTCTCTCTGTCTGAAACCATTTCAGGGCAAAGAGCTGGCGTTGTTGCGCTCACGTCGTCAAACTTGGTGGTGGTGAGCGGTGATGCCTTCCAGATTCTGACCGTGGCCGACTTCCTCTCCCCGAGCACACACACACACACACACGCACATGCACAAAGGCACACAGGCACACTTTTGTTGCTGTCACACACACATATGCAAACCTATTCACCAAGTCATGCACAGACCCAAGCCCCCACAGGGCCCAC
Source organism: Protomyctophum bolini (assembly GCF_963924005.1). NCBI lineage: Eukaryota > Metazoa > Chordata > Actinopteri > Myctophiformes > Myctophidae > Protomyctophum > Protomyctophum bolini. The sequence goes on from NC_137869.1 coordinate 42,253,982, forward strand.
ACACACACATACATCATCGTTCACTTTTTTATTTTCTTTCCTTTTGTAATAGTGCACATACTCTATATATGTCTATAGCCTATACCCTATGCACGTATATGCACGCACGCTACACATTGCTTTCCCATTACACATTTTACACAAAGTTTACGTACATACTCAAACCCACCCAGACACCCACACACACCTCAAAGTGTGCCAGCAGCGGAAGAAAATATGGAGCACATTTCAAGGCGCTTTGCCACGTCCCTATACACAGGACTCGACGCCAGCTGAAGGCTTTCCCAACCTCTCTGTGATTTTCGACGCGAGCGAGCCAAGACGAGAGAACACTTGTATTGTATTTGTCGCCGAACAATATAATCACTTCAAAACTATCCCATTCTGAACGGGAAGCCATTTTGGTGTCAGCATCATGTTATGGTTTAGCTATTGAAAAATAGCAGATCTACAAGCTCGTAGCGCGCCACCGAGTGGCGCGCTACGAGCTTGTAGATCTGCTATTTTTGAAAAATCGAAGAACGACTGACATTTTTAGAATCTGATCTCAGGTCAGAATGGGTTAATTAGACCAGTGTGTGTCCAGTGGAAACCTCGTATGGATCTGATCTCAGGTCAGAATGGGCTATACACAAATTAATCTTGCAGAGCATGTGGCCCTTCAAGGCCGAGGCGAGGGGATCAGACGTAGGGTGGAAACGGCAGTGAGTCCAAATGAGAGGGGAGGGGGGAGGAGGGGGCGGGGGAGCAGTACAATTATCATGTTGTTGCAAACGCAAGATAGTGTGCGTCATTCATGTTGGTAATTGAATCCGAGGAGAGAAACCTTTCTTTAATGCAGTATTGCACAAGAACAACAATGAATAATAGAAGGGACATGTTCCCAGAATCCCTGCAGCAGATCTACGAACAGCATACGTACGTGTGCATACTGTAAGTATATAAGTTTATACACACACACACACACACGCTCTATATAAGCTATAGTATTATAATGCATTAAAGACATTTTGATTAATTTAAATCAGAGTCGGTTAACATCCGAAGTAAAAATATGAAAAAAACTAACGCGCAAACATACTGCATAAAATATTTTTTACGAGAGAGAGAGAGAGAGAGAGAGGGAGAGGGAGAAAAGCTACCGTATTATAGGTAATACAATAGGCTAGTGGATAAAAAAACGATACAAACCCGATTTTTGGATTATTCCTTGGCCATTCTCTTGCACACGACCGCAGACACTATGCAGACGCCGCGCGGAGCCAGCAGGCGCGCACAACTGCACAACGGGGCTCAACATTCATCGTATTCCAGACCAGCGCATTCACGGACGGTCATGGGGTGTAATCATCCAGAAGTCCCATCTGTCCCTGCAAGCCTTATAGCCTTTTTTGGCTGCCATGGCGAGCTAGCTATGCCCGGCCTTCACTAATCAAGTATGCCTGTGAATAGCCAGCCGTTTGATGCCGGAGCGAGGCGTTTACAAGTTCAGCAGCGTGTGTGGGCCCTCGGCCACGACTTGTGCCTGCGCGTCTCTCTCTCACGCACACACACACACACACGCACACACGCACGCACACGCGCACACACACACACACACACACACACGCAAAGGGGCTCTGATCAACAATAGCCAGAGCCATGCAGCTCCAGCCACGGAGGCACCTTCCCACAGTATAACTTGCACCAGAGCACATGTCGTTATAGCTTATCCCATTCTGACCTGAGATCAGATTCATACGAGGTTTCCACCGGACACACACACTGGTCTGATTAACCCCATTCTGACCTGAGATCAGATTCTAAAAATGTCAGTCGTTCTTCGATTTTTCAAAAAATAGCAGACCTGCAAGCTCGTAGCGCGCCACTCGGTGGCGCGCTATGAGCTTGTAGGTCTGCTATTTTTAAATGGCTAAAGCATAACATGATGCTAACACCAAGATGGGTTCCCGTTCAGAATGGGTTATACACTGGGACTGTTTGCTCAATCAAGGGAGCCTCATGTCGTCCGTCCGTTGGATGTTTCTCCCGGTTACAACCGAATGTTGCCGGCGTGACTGACTGGGGCGAGCCAGCAACACTTCAGCGACTTGTCCCCTCCCGTACTTTGCATCTGCTGTATCCGTCAAGTTTTTATTCCCGTTTGTCATGGCATGGCATGAGCCAAATAATGAGTCTGTGTGTGTGTGTGTGTGACCGTCAAGTCTCAATCCCCGTGCATGCTCTGTTTGGGGGTGTCGGGGGGGGCCTGCAGAATTGTCCCCCTGATTTCTTTTTCCCCTCGTACAGTATATATAGGCTATGTTTGCTTTTTTTTTTTTTTTGTTGTTTGTGTTTTAACTACGGTATATATATATATATATATATATATATATATATATATATATATCTCTTTCAGTGACGGAAGTTGACGTGAGAAAGGCAATCATAATTATGGGGATGTCGAAAAATGGTTTCTCCTCCACTTGCCATAACGTAAACCGCTAATGAACAATTAACTTTGGCGCTTTTGAATCGTTTTTGTGAGTCGTCGTTCGGAAATGTAAACCCATGACCTAGTCTTTCCCCCCGGGCCCGTTTCACAAAGCTATAATGTTTGCCATGCAGCCTGGAGCGAATGGTGCAGTGCAGGGCATATACACACATTACATTACATGCATACATACATAGCCCTACATACATACTGTAGCCTTACATGCGTACAAGCAGCCCAGCTGGGCTCCTCGATAGCCCCAGTCTGAAATCCAACCCAGACATTGTACAGTAGAAAACAGGGACTTCATAATAGCCCACTTGCATGTACTCAGTCCAAATCCATCACGGATTTTAGGGGTTATCTGAGACACAGAAGGCTTTCAGATGGTGGGAGGGGGGGACATGTGGGAGGGGAGCCCCCCTCCCTGACCTGTTTCATCTTTACGGCATGCGTGCTCTCTGCCTGCTCATAGGGGATCAGTCAGGGCAGGGAGACGGAGACGGAGAAGGACACACATATTCATAGGAAGGAATGATAACAAGAAGGGCCGCTTGCTTGCTTGCTCGGACTTCAAAGTGAGCTGGTGTTTATGGTTTTGCTGAGTTGCCGCGATGAGATATTGGTTTCTTTGCCGTTTTCTCTTTTCTTTTTCTTTTTCTTTTTTCCGTGGCTAACATTACTTGGCATGTGAGATGGTTTCGGGGATGAACATCAAGATTTAACTGCACCCCCCCCCCCCATCCCCCCCACACACACACACACACAAAGGGAGAATAAAAGGCAAAATGCCTTTTACTTCAATAGGCAACTTGATATGCTTTTGTGTGACAGTTAAGTTAGCCTGACACTCAGCCTGACACACTGAATTGTCATTTCGTCTCACTTCATTGTTCGGAGTGAAAGCCCTCCCCCACGGCAGCAGTTTATGGCATGGGCGTTGTCAAAGCGGCAGCCTTCGGTCATTGGTTCATACCAACCAATCGGAATAGGAAAGCAGATGACGTTGTTGTCAATCATGAGGCTATATTGGCTAACCCGTTTGCTAACCAAACAAACCACAGCCAACGAGCGCTATACTAGCATGTAAACAAAAGCGGTAAAACATGTCGGATGGTGACGTTTCTGTAAAGAAACAGTTCATCATACGCCGATTTAATAGCCAGATTGTTTGTTTGTCTGACGCTGTCGAGTGACGGGGCTGATGCTGATAGCTGCTGCCATCGGAATTTCGAGTCTCCAGACCTGAATCGCCTGTCTGTCTGTCTGTCTGTCCCTCTCTCTCAATAACTCTGTCTTTTCAGTATGTGACCATGTCGCTGGCTAGCGTTTCTGTTTTATTTTTTGTGCATATTTCCCCAGTCAGATCATCATACCCAGCTAATTGGTTCCATGGTGTCTCCGGGCCGACCGGCCGGCCGGCAAGGACACGTCTTTATAGCTCCATGTCAGCGATCATGTCACGTCTCACTCCTACACCACTAACCCACACTTCCCCACACTTTCCTTGTTTATCTAAAAAAAAGTCAGGCTGAAGTTTCTATAGCGGGACTTGAAACAAATGCGCCCACAGACGAGGGAGAACCCTGGTTGCACCTGTTGCCAGCTCTCTCTCTCTCTCTCTCTCTCTCTCTCTCTCTCTCCGTGTAGTGACTGCCGGGGCCGGGCGGGGGCAGAGGAGCTGTCATGTGGCACCCCCTGGGACTCTGAAGTATTGGGTGAGAAGAGCCACGGTCCACCAAGTGTGACTGGTTGTGGAGGGAGGTGTGTGTTGTTGGGGGCCGGGGGGCCGGGGGCCATGCAGGGGCCCCGCACTGCGGCAACCTCTGTAGCAGAAAAGGTGGAGAAAGTATACGAGTATACGGAATTCCACATGTACTTGAGTAAAAAATATATGAAAGTATTGGTTTCAACGTGTGGTGGAAGTAAAAAATTACTCATTGTACAGAATGTAGCATTTGAAGTTTTGAAATTCAAGAATTACTTGAAAATAGCAAATCTACAAGCTCACAATGAGCTTGTATATGATCAAAATGTACAAACTAAGTACAGTAGTAACAAAAGTTTTCAAATGAAGTGCAATATTTGGATCCAGGATTTAGCAGAGAGAAAATAATTTGGAAATTGGGAATACTTGGGAAGTATACAAATACCTCAGAATTGTACTAGAGTAAATGTACTTTTCCACCATACTGGCCGTCTGCACCCCCATGCAGCTCTGCTCCTGCACATCCCTCAAATGAATGAAAGAGAGAATAGGGGGAAGGGGGAGAAAAAAAAGTTATTTCCCTGACAGTTGACAGCTCGACTTGTCAGGCCCTTCATTTTCCCTTTTGACTGCTTGTCACGGCTCGGCACCACGCTGCCCCCCACACCCCCTCCCCCCCCCCACAACACCTGCGACTGACCGCACTGGGCAGCCCTTCCTCTGGTTTCAATAAAACATGGAGGAGAGGAGACCTCAACAAAGGGGAGAAACTCTCGCTTGAACGAACGCCAACATGGACTGTTTTCTCGGTGTGATTTGAAAACACGCTGTTTTCCTTGCCTTCCCTCTGGACCTTTGCTGTCTCTCGAGATGCGCACCCAGCCGGTGCGACGAATCGAGTATCTCCAGTAAGGTTCAAGCTAGGGTTCGAGGTGAAAACTTTCTTTTCACATCTTCTCACACAGATATAAGAGTAAACCATATTTTTCTCCCTATACATTATGAGTACAAGTTGAACTGAAAAATGGGTCAAATGTAGGCATGTAACGATATATCGTATATTGATATATCGGTATTAATCCCGACGATATATATCGATCAATCCCGACGATATTAATCGATACAATAAAATAAAATAGGGGGCTAGTGAATTATGGTGTGTGTGATATGAAATGTAAGCTTTAATCATATTCCATCATATTCACGTGCTTTTGGAGAGAAATGAGACAGACTCCATGCAATCACTTGAGCACTGCAGAGGGGAGCTGTGTGTATCTGTGACTGTGCCCAGGTGATGGTCGTTGATGCTCATTAATTCATCAAGGAAGGCAATTATGTTTCTGCACTGTCAAAAGTAATGCTTCTTTTGCAATGCAGTTAAATAGAATAAATGTGAAAAAGCTCGGGGGGGGGGGGGGGAAGATAAATCATAAAAACAAGATTTTTCTGGAAAATATGTTTTGTTTAAAATAGGCCTATCGTGAAAAACCGTATCGTGCATGAACCTCATATCGTGATAGGAATCGTATCGTGAGTTGAGTGAATCATTACATGCCTAGTTAAAAGTATTTCAACTGGTCAGTGGTCAGCCAAATGAGATATATCGGCATATTATGTGATATTACACTAATTGTATATATCTGTTCTTGAGGTAATTGTTTATCCACAAATAGTTAGGCTAAATAGAAGGCTATTAGGCTATTGGGATATAGAAATAAGTCTGTGTCCAAAAATAATATAGTTACTGCACGTTGTCTTTGTAGAGCAGTATACACCATCAGCATTTATCTGCAGCTGCCACAATACCTTCATAAACAACACCACAGTACCTTCTGCATATGCAACCATTTAAAGGTGTGGTGCAATGAACAGTAAGTTCAATGATTTTGAGGACGTCACATCCCTCCTGGCTATGGGACGTAGAAGTTCTGCTACGCACAGCCACACACACATCTGTTTGTAAACAAAGTCACAGAACGACAGGGCGCATGGATTATTTCTATACCCTATAATGTTTTCGGATACACATTTTAGCGTGCTGCTGAAGTTTAAACCGAGTAATGCGCTGTCTGGATGTCATCTTGAATGGGATTTAAAAAACTGAGGATTTCTGTAATCGGTAGCAGCTGTGTTTGGACGGATGCGCAGATATGGGAATATCGAACAGGTGAATTGAATCAAGCTTCATGTGTACCTCTACACATCAGCACGCAGTACGTTTTCGTTTAAAGGAAGTAATTCAATTTTGATTTGTATGGACTTTTGATATAAAAATACACAAAAAACTTTCCAAATGTTTTGGCATCCATTGTTAGGTATGCCCATATTCACCATCTGGCTGGATATGGTCTAAAAGTGTAATTTCACTGACTACGTCTTTAAGTAGGCCTACAGTAGGAACAGCTCAGCGTATTAAAGCAGGTGTCACATGTACATGATTATTTTATTAGACAATAACAAATGCAAAACAGTAGCCTACATTGTACAGTCAAAGCACATTTATCCAAAAGGATAGCACCGAAAAAAGCGGTCTTGTTTCCATTCGGGGTCCCATGCATTCATTCACAACATACCTCAAAAACATGATAACTATTTACAGGTGTAAGTAGCCTACAAATTAATCTAAATACAAATAAATCACTCAGAGGGGGGTATAGGGAGGTTGGGCAGCCATCTTCTCTCCTTTTGATCCGCTGACATTGATAGGTGATTTTTCAGAGCGGTTTTAAAGGAAGCCAGTGATTTGTTTGTTCTGAGGGAAGGAAGCAGGGCATTCCACACCTGGAGTGGCAGTGCTGTGGAAAGTGAATTTACCCATATTTGTTTCTATATGTGGGTGGCACCAAATCATTATTTATATTACATTATACATATTACATATTACATTATACGTATTATTATTTATTACATTATTATTAAACGCTGTATACGCTGCTTGAGTTTTGGCACAGTTCCCATGGCAGACAGTGAAGCAGCCAGTCAGTATTCTCTCGGTGGCACCTCTGTAAGCAAGCTCTGATAGGAATTTGGGGCCCAGATGCCAGGTCTCCTTTATAGATGAAGTAGAATACATTCCACATGTCTTCATCTCTTCCTCCCCTATGAATGCATTCAGCCATATAGTGTTAATAATACTACAGTGCAGGGGCCTTATTCTTTTAGCTTGCATCACATTCATTTTTTGTGGGGGAGGCCTGCGTGCGTTAATGAGAGCAATTCACTCGGTTTACGGGATGTTGTCCACAGAGGCGTCGCTGGGTATAGACAGGGTCAGATCTGGCAGTATAATGACAGCAGCTGTGGCCAAAGCCTGGGCCAGTCGGCGCCCTTTATAACATTTGATTTATTCCGCAGTTTGTGCTTCTCTTCCATTCCACCATGAGTCTCGGCTCTTAAAAGTTTTGGACTCCTTGTCATGCCAGAGATGACAATAATGTCAGCCTGGGCTTTATACTGACGGAGCCATGCCACGATGTATTGCCTGTATTATACATTTGCAACAGGGGTTTATTCTCGCAGCTCGTTTCTAATTCACTCCCACCTCACAATGAAAGAGCATCGCTAATGTCCCAGCTGTGTCTAGTGTCTGCATGCTCATTGAGGAGAAGGAGTGTGAGCCGTAATTAGAAGCCCTGGGAAAGGGTGGTGGAATATTCATGGCAATCCAATGGGATGAACTATATACTTCCAAAATGCAGAGAATGTGTGTGTGTGCGCGTGCATGTGCGTGCGTGCGTGCGCACGCACACTGCATTTTAACAGCTATACTCATTTGGAAGTTTGGTATAGATGCCTATAGCAATGAGCAAAGCACGGTGAATTATGCACTTTGGGGGCTGCGCTTTAGCTCCTGTTAGAATGTTGCCCTGGCTCCCCGGTGGCTCCGCTCCACAGGAATATCAATCAAAGTTTTGCTACGATATGATGACAAGTCCAGCTAGAGCAACACCGCGGAGACAACTCGAAGGGTTGAGTGATTTTTATGGGCTAGCGGACAGTCGGAATGGGGCGGGGAGGGTGTGATGGTATAAGGATGTCCTCTATGTCTATGGTCAGTGCCAGCACTGTACACATTTATCATCCCATCCCGTATACATGCTTCGTGTTGAAAATGCATTGTTTAAATGCCACCCAGAAATATGTGTCGAGGTTTCGGGGAAAGTGCGCGCAGGGGGGGGGGGGGAGGGAGGAAAAATGGTTTCTGAATCGATTTGCTCTGGGGATTTTTTAGAGCTTTGCACTGCTGCGTATCTGGGGCTTTGACTTGATTCCCTATAGGTCACAGGGTTCTCCGGCATGTGCACTACATAGTCTCGTGTATAGCCAGACAACTATACTTTAACAATCTCCAAAATGCAGACTCTGGAACTGTGCCAACCTGAAATGCTATAGACCGGAAAGTTAATTGTCATCCGTTTTGTCAGTTCCGTTCACGGAATTTTATTACATTTTATAAAAAATAAATAAAAATAAAAAATAAAGCAAGCTATATACAGTACATACTGTACCTGTAGGCTATGCTTTGATTAATTTGATTTTTATTTGGAGACATTTGCACGAATGTAAAGAGTCCTTTTAGACGAAACGGAAACGGGTAGGAGGAGGCGTCACATCCACTTTATCCTCCGATCATTTTCAGAGCTTCCGTTGCTCCAGACTGTATAATATGACGAAAGGTGGCATTTGAAAATAGATCTACACTATGCACATGCATCACTTTTCCACCGGGGACGTGCCTACCCCTCATCTAGACGGAGTGTAGGCAAAAGCATCGTGGAGCATTGGGAGTTTGGAAGCACTCGTTGGAAATCACACGGTCAACGGTCCCAGGCTGCATTCCACCTGTTTCATTATTGCTTGTAACTCTTGCTATTGTCAAAGAGCCGATGTGGGTTCAATTGGTGAAACTGATTTTGATGTACCTGGGGGGGAGGGGGGACACTGTTTGTGTGTTCTTGCGTGCGCGCGATCATGTGGCCTATAAGCGCTTCTTTTGGGCTTCTTTTTTCATTTTAGACCTGCCGGCTTGTTTCTCAAACGTCTTACTTCTTGTTGTTTTTCGAAACGTCTGACAACACCGGCGCTCATTTCCAGCGGCGCTGGCGTTGCAGCAACGTTGACGTCTCTCCCCACATTAGTGCTGTCAAAGAAAGACATGCGTGTTTCCTCTCTTGTTCCTCACGAAGCCTCCCTATACAGATATAAATGTGTGTGTGTGTGTGTGTGTGTGTGTGCGCAGAAAGGCACCTCTATTGGTATGCACGGTTGTGTGTGTGTGTGTACACAGGCAGTATACTAACACCTATATTTTCCTTGTGTGCTTTTTTCATATTTTGCAGTTTGCACATCAAAGGCAAAAATTAGTTTGGGGGAGGGGGGGAGGTAGTGGAGGAGAAAAAAAAGAAAAGGTAACTGGTTGAGGAAATGGACATGCAAGCAATTATGACCAGAAAGGGGGAGAGAAAAAAAGCGAAATAAACAAAAAAAAAAAGACAAAAAGATAAACACAGCAGGAAAAGTTGTTACAATAGCTTTTCAGAAAATAAATGAGCTATATTGTTTGAACGTGCGGTTGAGCCTAGGATTTCTTTGTGTCAACACCACATGGTAAATTGTAGTATCGTGCAAAGCCCCGGCAGGAAATGAGAAAAGACAAGCGAACAAACAGAGATTAGCATGTGTAGCCGTTATGCTACAAGAATCACTCACTGGAGCTTATGTGTATAGGCTATACCTGCTTCCAACCGACCATTTCGTACGTTTGCTGCGTTTGCATTTGTTTTTGTAGACGTTGGCAATTCCTCAGTTCTGTCAGTCTCTTGTCAGTCTCTTTTTTTTACCTACAACTATATCTTCTTTGCCACAAAAATGTCCTCTAGCATGGATTCTTATTGTCATTGTTATTATGTACGATAAAAATAAATTGACAACAATTTAATTAAATCGGTTGGTGCTGTATATCCTGCCAGCCTCCGTGGTCTTTACGTCATTGGTTCTCTAAGTGGGGGTCCCCCAGGGGGGTAGACTGTAACCATCTTTTATATACTTTGGATATTCAAAAATTGCAGAAATAATACTTTCTTAAGCAAACATTTTTAATCACTGCTCCCGTAGGAGTTTCAGATGGGTGTGACGTGTTCGTAGCCAAATACATATCAATTTGGTGCAGGTCCTCGACACTAAAAAAAACAACGTCTGAGAACCACTGCTTTGCGGAACAGTCAGAGTGTTACAGTTCTCTTTAACTCCCAAGGTAGATAGAGTGCTTTAACACCAGGCCGTCAAACTGACCCCCCTCCCCCTCCCTTTATTCCGTCTGCTGTCAATTTCCATAATTCAGAGGGCTGTCATAGTGGGATTATTCCCTGGCTGTCCCAAAACGACACCTGCAAGACGAGACATACGTTGGAATAACAAGTGGTAATAACCCCCCCCGCCACCCCCCCCCCCCCCAAACGCCCAGTCCCCACACATGCACACATGCTTGTGTGTGTGACCGTATGCGTTCTCCCAGAGAGCAGAGGGTCTCTCCCTCGTCTATAACACTCCTAGCAGGTGTGACATAATGCACGCATGGTCCTTCCATCCACGAGTCACTTGGCAGCTAAAGACGTCCATGAGGAGAAGTCACCCCCGTTGTTAGGCTTGATCCTATTCACAGACCTGAGCGTATAGACAACGTCGTCATCATCATCATCATCATCGTCACACTGAACCTAAATCAGCCTGTGAACGTATACCACATTTTGCGGTGAAGATAATCGTCGCTGTCGAGCACAGGCCTAGTCTAACCCATTCTGACCTGAGATCAGATTCTAAAAATTTCTTCAACATCCTGACAGTTTTCCATTCTGACCTGAGATCAGATTCTAAAAATTTCTTCAACATCCTGACAGTTTTCCATTCTGACCTGAGATCAGATTCTAAAAAATGTCTTCTACGTCAGTCGCTCTTCGATTTTTCAAAAATAGCAGACCTACAAGGTCGTAGCGCGCCACTCGGTGGCGCGCTATGAGCTTGTAGATCTGCTATTTTTCAATAGCTAAAGCATGTCCGTACATGGACAAATGTGACCCTGCACCGTGAATAGGAGACAGTCATTGGATTATTATTCGTTTCATGTGTCATATTATGAAACCCAATCTGAGAATCCCATCGTCAAATATTCGTGGAAAACAGCGCCTCCCCTGTTGTTCCTCGAAATTTTGACGCGAGGCAACGGTCTGTCTTGGGGGACTATTATGAAACCAGGGAATCATGGCTTCAAATTGACATATTGGTTGATCAGTTTGACCCACCAGTTTTGGAGATATGGCTTGTAGAGAGCAATGTCTTGCAGAGAAACCGCGAGTTGAGAAAACGGGCTTGAAAGGTTCACTTCCGTGGACTCTTTAACATGACACCAACATATCAAGTTAACATTTATTTCAGACATGCATAATTCAATTAAATATAATATAAATACATTAAATGAGTTAGCTGGAGGTTGCTGAGGTCATTTTGCTGTAGCACTTTGAGATTCTGACGAATATAAAGTGTGTTATAAATAAAATCCATTATTATTATTATTGTTGCACGATGACAGGCTCTCAGTCAAATCTGGTCACAAATGCGTCAGTGGCAAAGGCTTGGTCTTGTCCGTAGCATTTATTTAATTGTTTTATTTTGTATAGTATGTGTGTGTTTCTATGTAGTATCTTGTTCACGTTTCATTGGTCACCCTTGAAAAGGCTGTTGGTAGATTGACTATAGATTAATCCACCAGTGAATAGTTCCTTATTTTATGCAAGCTATACGTAGTCCAGAGAAGTTGAAAATGCATCCTCTGCACCTAATAACAATGATGATGGTATAGTTATACAACGGAGCAGTTCAGCGTCACGCACGCACGCACCATCGGATAAACCTGCAACAATTCTTTCCACTAACATCATTTAACCTTCCCTATATACATCAGCGAACACAGCAAAAGAATCATGAGCGTCAATTTAACCGTCAGAGTTAACACCCTGGATTTTGCTGTGCTTCTGACCAATTTACACTTCGGCGGAGAGGGGGGGTTGTGCGGGTGTGGGTGCCGGGGGTGGGGGGGGGGGGCACTGAGTCCGCCACCTCTCAGACGGAGAAACAGCTGAAAAGTGCGACTCACTTGAAACTCAAAACAGCTTGTGTGTCTGGACGGATAATTCCATCACCGTTCTGGGCTGGCTGGCTCGACCACGTCTTGGAGAGGTGGAGAGGTGGAGAGGTGGAGAGGTGGAGAGAGAGAGAGAGAGAGAGAGAGAGAGAGAGAGAGAGAGAGAGAGAGAGAGAGAGAGAGAGAGAGAGAGAGAGAGAGAGAGAGAGAGAGAGAGAAGCTCTCCTCTCGGGTTTCAGCTGCATGGCTGCCGCCGCCCGGCCCCAAAACAAAATGTGAGATTCTGTCACTCACACACACACATGCGTACACACACATGCACGCACGCGCGCAAATGCACAGTCCATCTGTGAGCCCATGGGTTAAGTCCCTATGAAACGTTGGGTTTGACCCTGCACCACCACCCTGATAGACCATTTCAGGCCTTTACACATGCACTTGCGTGGCACATGTTATGTGACCACACACACACACACACACACACACACACACACATGCGCTTGCGCGTGTGGGTGTCTGTGTGCTGGGTGTTTTGTGCAGCCGGCACTTCCAAGCAGCAGTGTTGGTGGTCTGGTCACGGGGGGTGTTGACAGCTGAAAGCCTGTTGCCCAATAAAACCCTAAAACCAGCCTTTGAGAAAATTGAAACACCTATAGACGTGTACTTGACACACACACACACCCCCCCACACACACACACACACACACACACACACACACACACACACACGGAGGTCTGGTCTTTCTCGTGGTCAACGCTGTCACTGCTCACCACACTTCTTTGTCCCTATAATTCCATGTACACCAATCATTTTGCTCACTGACTGTTCACCAAATAAATAGAGAGAGGCCTTATTGTTGAGCTTCTATACTGCACACATGGTGACCCCCGACTCTAAAGGGCAGTCCATATACTCTCTCCGACCACCAAACTTTTGAACTACAAAACTACAAACATGACGTCACTCGCAACTTCTGAAACGCATTCCTCCGAATGTTTGTTCTGAAAGCTGCACTTTGTTTGCCATGCTCTTCGCCAATAGAAATGTAGAAGAGCCGCCATATTGGACTGGCCCCATGAAGTGAATGTATAGTTGTCGTAACTCTCTCTCTTACTCTATGGCTCTGGTTAACTCTCTCTCTCTCTCTCTCCCTCGCTCTCTGGATGCAGACCTGGGGCTTTGTAAAGAATTTATGTGGGCACTGTTTGAAGCGAATGTGGAAGCGAGTGCTCAACGCAGGTGTGTGTGTGTGTGTGTGTGTGTGTGTGTGTGTGTGTGTGTGTGTGTGTGTGCGTGCGCGCATGCTGAACTTGTGTAAGTATATATTAGTGTTCAACTCGGTGAGGGCTGGATTGCATTAAAGTGGCACTTGAGTGTATATGCTAAATATTAGAGTTCTGTGGTTGAGTGCAATGATTGAGGGCTTTGCGTGCAAGCGTGCGCGTGCACAGTGTACAGTACACCCACAGGATGTGAGGACATAGGCTAGTGTGTGTGTGTGTGTGTGTGTGTGTGTGTGTGTGTGTGTGTGTGTGTGTGTGTGTGTGTGAGACCAGATTTGAGTGAGGGCCTGCCATCCCACAAATTCCAGCTTTTCACCAGAGAAAAAAGTGTCAGAGCTGAAATCGACATGTAACTATGAAATAAATGCTTAAACATGTATAGCTAGGTGTAATGTTAGAGACCACAGAAGTGAACCAGCCTGTTTTCTCAACTCGCTGTTTTCTGTAAGACATTACTCTATATAAGCCATATCAAACTGGTGGGACAAACTGAACCACCAATATGTCAATTTGAAGCTAAGATTCCCTGCTTTCATATGACATGAAAAAACTTAAATTCAAAATAATAAAAGATATAGTGCTCTGAACCAACAACAGCGTTCGCACTGCCAACACACAGCCAGCCGCTTGTCGAACACTTCTCCTCCAATATTTGCGTTACTTTGGAGATGTTATTGATTGATTATTAGTACAAAACATACATTAACCACTTCAGCCCTATATGTACATTCCGGTCATTTGAAATGCCGAGCCCAGATATTTGTAGATCTGCTATTTCCAAAAGAGTTGTAGGCCTACTAGACCGGTGCCCGGCTGTAGAGCACCAAGTCGGGAGATCCACGCCCCACCCGACTATGCAATACCCGTCGTACCCATCTGTCTGTGTCCCTTTTATGCCCATATATGGAGATTTCTGTATCTGTCTCCTTTCATTCCTGTGGAGTTCTGTGTCAGGCGGCCCAAATATGGAGTGTTGTGATTTCAGAACAGGTCAGCTCCATATATATATATGGAGCCTGGCCAGGGGCCCTGCATGTCCATGAGAGCACGGGCAGAGAGAGGCCTTTTGTGGCGTTTCTGGACAACCGTGGGTCCGACCGATTCGACACCGGGCCACTGCACTCCCTGTGGTGGTGTGGAACTCGCGTGTCAAATTTGAATTGAAGTTGGCGGGGCGAACGAACGGTTCTCGAGTTGCGTCGATTACAGACATTATGTGCAGACGTACAGAGAAAAAAATGAATTAGGTCCTTCTGCATAAAGAGCACTTTCTACTTTGGGTATACTTTACATTTTTATGCCAATACTTGCCATTACTCGGGACTTAGCAGCCAAACAGTAACGGCGTATTTCTAAATTGGTATCCAATCTTTTACTTAAGTAATAAAATGCGTGTTCTTTTTTCCCACCACTGAGTTTGCCTGCAGTGCGGCAGGCAGGCATTTGCGGCCATTCATATGTGTGTAGGCTCTGCTTTCCTCTCTTGACAGCCTGTGAGTTTTCCTGCAGGGAAATATAAAACTCTGTTAACTAATTACTTAAATACCGCTTTATGGCATATCTTAACTCATTAAGACATGAGGCAGATTATTCTACAAATGGCTTCTAAATCCGGCTCACTTAGAGGAACAATTTAGAGAACCTGATATAGCTGCAGCCTCCCGTGTGGCCGCAATTGCATTGCAGAGATAATTAACCATCACTTTCGTATACTCCATATATACATACTGGCTCGAGACTATATTATATGAGAGAAAACGGAAGGTTATGCAGCTTCTCTCTCCTCTGTTCGCCATTTAGTTTGTTTAGTTGATGTTGTTTTTTTTGCGTGTGAATATTTCACACGCTGCGCTGTTGTCTGTCTACAATGGAATTGTTTTGAGTTCATGCATTCTTTATGAGGCCTATCTCGGCATGCACTGACGTGGGGTGGGTATTAGCTCATTTTGGGCGCGGAACCCCTTTTGGCGCTTCAAGGCATTATGTTATACTTTAGCGATTGAGAAATAGCAGATCTACAAGCTCATAGCGCGGCACTCGGTGCCGCGCTATGAGCTTGTAGATCTGTAGGTCTATGAGCTTGTAGGTCTGCTATTTTTGAAAAATCGTGAAAATGTGGCGCAAACCTTTGAATATATATTCTTTCCGAGCGAACGTTTTTTAAGTCAAATCTTTGTTTCTGGGGGGGTTCCTGGAACAACATTATTTAAAGATGGTGGTCGGTGGCCAATTATACATATTCATTTTGGGTGTCTTTCACGTGACATATTAAGCACCACTGATACAGAAACATGAGGTTTTCTTTCCGAAAACTGTCATGATTTAAGAAGACTTTTTTTCTTTAAAATTCGACGTCGCGGGCCTAAATGGGTTAGTGACAAAACTCAAACCTAGGGAAACATCACAAGCACTATTAATAATGCATGCGGCGTCATCATCAATACACATCATCGTCATCCACGCAGCGGGGGGGGGGGGGGTGCCGTGGTGGTGCTCGTGCTGTAATAACCGTGCAGTCAGCCGCTCCTCCTCCCAGAGGGAGCGTGTACTGTATATACACGCGCCGTGTGCGCGAGACACAACAACACGCTGTGAGCCTGTCACCTGTCACGGCATAGAGAATGCAGCCGATGAGGCAACACAACACAACACAACGCAAGGCATAAGGGACTCTTGGAATGGAATGGAACGGTAATAAACTGCCGTGAACGCTGGGTTCATGTCCTATATATATTCTGTGTGTGTGTGTGTTGCCTTTGTGAATCTTGGATATTATGCTGCTGAGCGGGTGCAGGGAGTTCAGGATGGGTGCGTGTGTGCGTGCGTGGGTGCAACCGTGCGTGCGACCGTGTGTTACGGCTAAACGGGAAATCCATTTTGTGAAAGACAAATATATAAATGCACCTCACATTTATAAATCATAATCACGGAGCTCTTCTTTGAAACTTGCACCTTTGCCCTCGTCTATACTCGACCAAATTGGGTTTGAGGCCATTGAACATTGTACACAACCAATCTATCCATCCATCCACCAAGACAAGACTCAATTGTCTAGACCAGTGGACTTACAGTATTGTGTTGTGGTTGTCGTACAGTATACGTGTGTGTGTGTGTGTGTGTGTGTGTGTGTGTGTGTGTGTGAGAGAGAGACAGTATAGACAGTATAATAGAGGGAATGTGCATGACATCATCATCATCATACCCAGAAGTTATGCAGGAATGCCTATATATATACCAAGGGGCCAGCTAGGCACTCCAATCTTGAAGTGCTGGGGTTTACCCTAGTGGTAAGAGGAAGGACTGCAGGCGGACCCGTGGATTCATGACGAGGAAACCCCCGTGCAGCTGGGCTTTATAACATTGAGCGCTCGGTTGCACTTCCGCATTTGACCTCCAAATGTTGGCGCCAGATCAGTCTCTATCCTTTTAACCCATTCTGAACGGGAACCCCTTTTGGTGTTAGCATCATGTCATGCTTTAGCTATTGAAAAACAGCAGATCTACAAGCTAATAGCGCGCCATCGAGTGGCGCGCTACGAGCTTGTAGGTCTGCTATTTTTGAAAAATCGAAGAATGACTGACATTTTTTAGAATCTGATCTCAGGTCAGAATGGGTTCATCAGACCAGTGTGTGTCCAGTGGAAACCTCGTATGAATCTGATCTCAGGTCAGAATGGGTTAATACTCTATGCTATATACTGTCAAAAAACTATACTTTCTGGCCCTGACAGCCCATACATCCCAACAGAGAAGTCCTATCTGATTGCATTAAACGACGTTAAACTCAATGAAAAACTCTATGAAAATACGAATAAGGGTACAGCGGAATGAGAGCTTTTGAGAAATTGGACTAGTTATAATTAACCTGTATCTGTCCCAACAAGCCCGCAACTGGTGTGTGTGTGTGTGTGTGTGTGTGTGTGTGTGTGTGTGTGTGTGTGTGTGTGTGGGTGTGGGTGTGGGTGTGGGTGTGTGGGTGTGGGTGTGTGGGTGTATGGGCGAGGGAGGGCAGTCCATGCTGTCGTATATACTGCAGCGCCAAAGCTGAAAGAAGTGCCTGGAGCTAATTGGCACTACAGATGTTCTGTTTGAACACTTGGCAGCTCGGTGGATTGTCAGAACATTGCCAGTTAGAGAGGGGCATTGACAAGGTGTTATATGTTAATTTCACTCAGATCCCCTGAATAGATACGACTCGAGTTTTCAGTAACAAAGCTAGTAGAATTGGCAAGGCTATAACCAGTGGATGGATGGAACCTGGGGGAACGTGCATGGTGAGGACCCATAGACACATACAGAACACATGTTCTGTGTCTTGTCTGTGTGTATAGCCGCCACAATGCAGTTCCAAAGGGAGTCACATGGTTTGACCAAAAATGTGTGCTTTGATGGCTGCATGTTGTTCTGCCCATCAAACAAAGAAAATTGGTCAGACCGTGTGACTCCCATTGGAATTGCATTGTGGCGGCCATTACACACAGACAAGCCACGGAACACATGTGTTCTGTATGTGTGATGGGGCACTGCGCAAAAAGCATGGAATTATGGTTGTGTATACAGTATGTTACAGGAGACTCCAGATAAAACTTACCAGCAAACTCAGGCAAACTCCCTTAGTGTAGCCTACCGTCATGTATATTTATATCATTGTATGTATATATGCCTGCTAAACTTGAGGTTTACGGGCAAATCTAGTGCCCCATAATTGCCCGTTAACACCTATTTTCACGTAGTGAGGCTTTTCAGGAAAAGATCAGGACAGCGTGAATGTGTTGCAATGCAACACATCTCTATGTTTATGTTGCAGCGGAGTGTGTTGCGATGAATATTCAATAGCCAATTTAATCATTGATTAAAATTATTGTAATGCAATATTAACTATACTTTTTCTGGGGACCCTTGTTGTTGGCACCCTCCCCAGGACTGCGTGGGGAGTGATATGTGGGTTGCTTATTCCATCCATTATGTACATCTGCATCTAATACATAGACATATTCCCTCACTGAACTCATGTCAATTCTATCACTGAATGTGGCTTATGTAGAGTAGCTTATCTATCAGCTTCATCTTGTATAGTGTTCTCTCATGTACAGTATGTACAGTATATACACAATTGTAAAAGGATTAGGGAAAGGATTCAATGTCTAATTTGTCCCCTGCTGAGTTAACCCATAAACCTCTAGCTTATACTAATTACTGTGGATGTTTATTTATGCATGGTTATGTTTGCACTTTAGCTAAATGCCTCAATTGATTGTAAATTAAATATCTCTCTCTCTCTCTCTCTCTCTCTCTCTCTCTCTCTCTCTCTCTCTCTCTCTCTCTCTCTCTCTCTCTCTCTCTCTCCCCCCCCCCCCCTTGAAAACAGACTGGGAGTAGTTTATGAATTGATTGGAATAAAAAAAAATGCATATTTGAAGTTTGTTTATATCAAAAATAGGAAGATTTTTCAAAGACTGAAACAGAGGAGTGGAACTGGTGAATTTGCTAGAAAAAGTGATCATTTTGATAGAACATTTTTGTAATAAAAAAATGCAATTAAGATTAGACGTGAAATTACTAGCCCAAACCATGTTACAGTATGAAATATATGGATAAATCATTGTATAATATAAATTAATAAGGATTTTTCTAGACACAAGGTGGCGTATTCTGCGACTGGCTCCAATATTCTTACTTGTTAGAAATAAGGGCTATATGATTTTTTCAGCTGAGTTTCTCATCAAGACATTTGGTAACGGTGACCCTTTCTAGTATATTGTTAAGACGTCAAATATAGATCATTTATATAAATTAGGAACAGTAAGGGACCAAGTATTCATCCCTGGGGCACTCCACAGGAAATCAGTTTGTTATCCGAGGAAATGTTGTTCCATGTTACAAACTGATTTCTTGCCGATAAGTAACTCTGAAACCATGACAGGGATATTCCATTTAGACCATAAAGAGAAAGTTTCAGTAGTAAGATGCCGTGATTGACCGTGTCAAATGCCTTCGATAAATCCCCAAACACACCAAGTGTAATTTCTTTGTTGTCACGAGCTAAGGAGATATTGGTAACTAATTGAGTCAGAGCCATCGAAGTGGAGTGTTTTTCTCTAAAGCCATGCTGATGGGTATAAAGTAGATTGTTATCGTTAAAGTATTTGATCAAGCGGTTGTAGACAAGCCTTTCCAGTACTTTGGGAAAAGCAAGGGAGAATGGGAATGGGTCTATAATTGGAAAAGATGGCGGGGTCATCTGCTTTATAATACTGGAATAACTTTAGTCAATTTAAATTGTCCCGGGGATATACCTGTCGTAAGAGAGCTGTTTAAGATGTGAAGGAGTGGTTTGTAAATGTATGGAAGGCATTTCTTCAGAATTTGTGATTTGAGATCATCATAACCACATGCACATGATTTAAGGTTATTTAGTACAAATGGATGAGGGGGACATTTTAGCCCAGAGGTAGACAACGGGGTATTCGGGATTGGGAAGAACCAATGTTGACGAAGAAATGATTGAATTCATTAGCTATTACAGACGAATCAGACATAATAGTGTCAGCCATTTTAAATTCGGCTTGAAAATTGGACCTACTACTTTTTTTAATTTATAAGTTCATTAATGATCTTCCAAGTAGATTTCATGTCATTCTCTGAATCGGATAATCTATTATCATATAGAATTTTCGTTTGGCTGACCTCAGCAGGTGATTTAATTTAATTTAAACAACGGAACATTATGAAAGAAATGCTGTGCTCAATGTAAATTAACTACAAGCTCGCACCTGTTGCATTTTTCTCCTATAAGAGAGAGAGAGAGAGAGAGAGAGAGAGAGAATTGAGGCATTTAGCAGATGCTCAAGAGCAAACGTAACCATGCATACTTTTTCAACATCAGAGCTAGAGGTCCGGGTTGACTCAGCAGGGGACAAATTAGACATTGAATCCTTTTCCCTAATCCTTTTACAGTTGTGTATACTGTACATGAGAGAACACTATATATACAAGCTGACAGATAGCTACTCTACATAAGCCATGCACATTCAGTGATATAATTGACATGAGTTCAGTGAGAGGGGATATGTCGTTAGATGCAGCTGTACATAATGGATGGAATAAGCAACCCACATATCACTCCCCCACGCAGTCCTGGGGAGGGTTCCAAGAACAAAAAGTATAGTTAATATTGCATTACAATCATTTTAATCACCCCATTGTGCTCTTGAATATTCATCGCAAACACACTCCACTGCAACATAGCATGTAACACAGATGTGTTGCGTTGCAACTCTTCACGCTTTCCTGAGAGAGAGAGAGAGAGAGAGAGAGACAGAGACAGAGACAGAGAGCTATATACTGTGGCATATGGAGGAGACATTGGCAGGAAGCAAGGCAGGGGTGGAAATGAAAACACAGGGAATGGAGGAGGAGAGAATGAAATGCATTTAGAGGTGGAGGAGAGCGGAGTGGGATGAGAGTGCGAGCGGCGGCGGCTGCCGGCAGGAAGGGACAGGAGTGAAGTGAAATGAAAGAGAGAGAGAGAAGCGTGAGGGAGGAAGGCTATATAGCAATGTGGGGAATAAGAGGCGGCAGAGAGGAGGAGGAGAAGAAGACGAATGATTGAGCGGTGCCAAGCGTGAGCTTGAATGAAGGAAGGACGGAAAGGGAACGGACGAGGAGAGATGGAGAGAGATCAATTATATCGTTGCTGTAAGGCAGGAAACCTCGTATCTCCATATACACAAGTGTTGTGTTTATCGTCATTAACGCCCCATACTTGATCGTATACCCCCAGTGTCACGCAAAAGTTTAGTCCGCGAGCTCGAAATGCGACGTGAAGCGACACGCTTTGAGCTCGTGTATACTGTAGGTCTGCTACTTCTGCTGTTGTTTTATAGAAAACTTGAATCGTGAGAAATAACCAGCGTTGGGACGTATGAGGTTTCCACCCCGACAGAGACGGAATTGGGAGTGAGAGAGATGCAAGGGAGAGAAAGGAGGTAAATTCCACGGCAGGGACGGACGGACGGACGGACAGGCGGACGGGAGGATGGAAGGATTTAGGGAGGAATACTACAGAGGGCGAAGAGGAGGAAGGGGAAAAACAGATGGCCTGGGGGTGAATTTTCCATCTATCCATCCATCCATCCATCCATCTTCAACCGCTTATCCGTAGTCTGGTCGCGGGGGCAACAACTCCACCAGAGAGCTCCAGACTTCCCTCTCCAGAGCAACATTAGTGACTTCCTCCTGGGGGGATCCCGAGGCGTTCCAAGGCCAGTGAGTCGATGTGTTTCCTCCTTGAACTGTGCCTTGGTCTGCCCCGGGGGGGGGGTCTCCTCCCAGTGGGACGTGCCTCGAGGACCTCCCTATAGGGAGACGCCCGAGAGGCATCCTAACCAGATGTCCGAACCACTTAAGCAGTCGCTCTACTCCGAGTCTCTCTTGCGTGACTGAACTTCTCACCCTATCTCTAATGGAGATGCCAGCCCACCCGTCGCAGAAAACCAATTCCGGCCGCTTGTATTTGTGACCTCATTCTTTTTCTCATGACCCATTCGTTTATTCATTCGGGCAGTGAATGAGTTTAATGTAAGCACCGTGCATGTCATAATCCTTGACTGTTTCTTCTCGCGTTTTGCATTCATAATCGGTGGTGGATTATTTTTTCCTTACTCAGTAAAAGTATAAATCAATGCAATGTAGATGTACTCCGTTACAAGTCAACATGTACTCGAGTAAAAGTACAGTATCTGCATCAGAATGTACTTAAAAATGAGTACACAATCTTTTAAAAATAGCAGATCTACATGCTAAGGGTAATGATAATAATAATAATCCTTTCACACGAAGATTTGGCGGAACCCATGTAGTTACTCCCTGTTGAAGACACTTGAGTTACAGACTGTACTGTACTGTACTGTACTGTACTGTACTGTACTGTACTGTACTGTACTGTACTGTACTGTACTGTACTGTACTGTACGTCTGTCCCAGTCAAAAACAAGATGAGCCCTTTTATAATTGCTCTGGGGCGATGCTGCCTCATACACTGAAGAAACACAGATATTTTGTGTGCATCTCGGAGGGATTGTCGATTCTTAATTGTGTGAAATATGCCATTTGAGAGCAACGACTTCCAAAAGCCACAGAGGAGACTGTACAGTACATCTGTAAAGCACGGGGGTTTGAACGAGCCTTCGTTCTCATGTCAATAATTGCCAATTATTCTGTCCTTTGGGGTCCCTGACATGAACAGATTGATTTGTGTAGAGAATGTCTCAACTGCATATATAGAGAAATGGATTCGTAGTGGTGACGTCGAAACATTTTACAACACAAAACCAATGTTCTAATTATATCCTGTAATAGTTTCACTTTAGGAATATAGAAAAAAGGTTTAGGCAGGTTAGGTTTAGGCATCATTTTAGTGAGGTTATATTTAGCAGTAAGGTTATGTTTAGGCATAGTTTTATACTGAGGTTAAGTTTAGAAATAAGGTTAGGTTTATAGGCATAGTTTTAGTGAGGTTATATTTAGCAGTAAGGTTACGTTTAGGCATAGTTTTATACTGAGGTTAAGTTTAGGAATAAGGTTAGGTTTAGGCATAGTTTTACTGAGGCTATATACGTTTAAGGAATACCTGGTTGGCGACCGTTCCCGAGGTCGCCATGTTTGACCCGGTGGCGTGCGTGTTTTAGGGCGAGCGTTAGTCAAACTATACTATTCTGGCTAGAATAGGGGACCCTGCATGAAACACCCTCCAAGAACCCTATAGAGGTCCCCCATCGAAAACCACTGCACCATCCAGGTCTCTCCGGGGGTTGAACTCCTGCTCCGCGATGCGGTATATATAGTATGAGTGGCATCTTATAGAGTTCAGGACAGGTACAGCAGTACAGCCTGCCTGCTGTATTATTATATCTTCCAGCTTCTCCAACCTCTACCGCCGACAGCGGCATGCAGCCCAGGTTTCACAGCCTTCTCCGCGGGCTTTGATCTGTGTGTTTTTTTTTTTTTACAACCTCAAAGCAATCTCACGCACGCACGGCACCACATTAAAATCTTCACATAATGCGTCATGCGGGGAGGAGGATCGAGGAAGTACCATCGAAACAAGACACGCGGAGATGCACATGAGGGGGACTCTCTCCTGTGGCACAGCTAGCTATAGCGGTGTGTGTACATATACGCCGCTCGCTGCTGGGCACGCACATCAAGAGCCTCTTGAAGTTCACTCTCCTACTTGGATCGGCTCAGTCGTGGCGCGCGCGCGTGTGTGTGTGTGGGAGCCGTACTGCCTAAAGTGAGCAGCATGGGTGACCCCCGCTAATGTGTATTCATGTTGGAACAACTACGCCACAGGTGATGCTGTGTAGGGGGTTCCTTTTTTTTCCGAACTGCAATTATATATCCCGTGTGTGACGGACTCTGCCAGGCTTTTATATATTATTCAAGTGTCATGCCTTTATACTTTGTAGCTATAACTGTTTGTGTACAGTAGCATAGCCTGTACAGTAGGCCTACAGTGCGTCCCCGGAAACAATTGCTGTTCCCGGGAGCAACATTAAAATGAAACAACGGGAAAGTAATAGAACGTGGGTTGAATAGAATAGAAAGAACAATGCACAGAGAAACGGCTTCCACGCTTTTCACACGCAGGTGCATGGGGCCTTAGTGACACACACACCGCCACATAACGATTATGAATGTGCATGATTCTTCTCGTGCTGTATAAGATCGTTAATATGCGATCAATGTCACAAAGCAGATGCTTTCATTCTTGTATACCTGCGTGATCGTCCACCAGGCGACTCAGGAGGCTGGAGACTTTTTTATTGATTGATTGATTGATTGAACACTAACAGTTTGCATAAAGTACAGATAAACAGAATACAACGACACAAAAAGCCCGGTTTCCATTGGTCCTGTGTATTCAATGTATAGTGTATACTGTGCTGCTCAAACTTTTTTTAATTTCAGGGACACCCATAACTCTGAGAGAGTACAAATAAGGTACTATAATGGACCCTTTCACGTTTCTTTACACTCAGAACTCGTACAGGGTCATCTGGACTGGGACACACTCGTTTCCAGTGAGCCAAAACACGCACAATAGCAGCACCCTGACTCCGTTTGACCAGAATGGAACGGAGCCTTCATTAGTTATATCATCGGTAACACCTGTGAAGGAAGTCGGGAAGAGGGCCCGGAAGTAAGGAATAGCTCTTTCCAAAATGGTGTATATATCTGCATATGAGCCTATTCGTCATTCACAGATGGTTAGGGTCAGAGTATACCTATTTTTATTCTGTGTGCCGGCTGCCATACACTGCCAAACATACTGTCTGGATTCCGCCATACCTAATATCTCTCTCTCTCTCTCTCTCTCTCTCTCTCTCTCTCTCTCTCTCTCTCTCTCTCTCTCTCTCTGTGTGGCCCACAGCACACACACACACACACCACACCGTGGCACTCTGTGTCCACACAGGACTGCATTCATTCATCACGGTGCAGCAACCGAATGGCGGCCACATCATGCGTGTATGATGGAGCGATAAAGAACCCATAAAGTTGTGTGGTCCCGAAAATCTGCGGCGTATAACATTGTGTGCCGTTTTCCCCTACATTCCATTTCCTTCATTGCATGTCCGTGTGTGTCCATGTCCACTCCGCCCCCCCCCCCCCCCCCCATCACGCGGACATGATTGCCAAACTGTCTGAGAATCTTACACTCAAAAGTGTGTGTGTGTGTGTGTGTGTGTGTGTGTGTGTGTGTGTGTGTGTGTGTGTATTTTGTGCTGTATTTGTGCTTTGCCTGAGTGTTTCCAACTTTCAATACTTTTACTTCTACTCCGCTACATCTCGGATCAAAATAGTGCACTTTTACTCGACTACATTTATTTGAAAAAACTTTGGTTACTTGGGGTATTACAACAAAACATACATTACCCACTTCAGCCATATATAAAACATACTGCATATGTCGGCCATTTGAGGATTAGCCGATCTGCTATTTTCTAAAGATTCTTATACACTTTGAACTTGTGTGAAATGAGACATTCTGCATAATGAGTATACTTTCTACTTTCCGTACTTTTATACTGTGCAGTACCACATTTTGATTACCAGACATTTACTAGTATTTCTACAATGCAGTATTGATATACTTTTACTCAAGTAGATAATTTGAGTATACTTTTCCCACCACTGGGGGTGGTGTGTGTTTGTGTTTGCACGTGCGTGCGTGTGTGTGTGCGTACAGTACGTGCGTGTGTGTGCGTGCGTGCGCCCGACAGACGGTCCAAGGACAACACCGGCGCCGTCCATTTCCCGCCATGCGGCGTCTCGCGGACGACTTTACATAAGCAGCACCGTGGGGTAGAAGATAACCCATTTTGGTTGTTTTAAAACACTACGTTATAATTTAGCTATTGAGAAATAGCAGATCTACAAGCTCATAGCGCGCCACCGAGTGGCCTCAGTGGCGGGCTATGAGCTTGTATAGGTCTGCTATTTTTGAAAAAAATCGTTAAAATGTGCCTCAAATCTTTCCGAAAATTGTCATGATTTTAGAAAACTTTTTATTTTATTTTTTCGACGTCAGGCCTGAATGGGATAATCTGCGGAGACGCAGAGCGGAGAGCTACAGCGCTGCTGTGGTGATGTTCCACCGCACTTAGACACACATCCGTTCATCAACACATACACATTATAGCCTACCCCCGTGTCCTGCCAAAAAATATGAATCGCAGTAAAAAAAGAAAGGAAAAAATTTGGTGAATCCTGCAAAACACATTTCCCTCTCCATATAATAATATATATATCCTTGATGATTTTAGCTTCAGGGGCTATAAGGATTCGATGGCGAGTTTTTAAGCGTCGAATTCCTCCTGAATGTCACGTACGGTCTCCGTCGGGTGGAAACCTCATAAACGTCCCAAAACTAACTTTTCTTTTCAGGATTCAAATTAAAAAAATAGCTATAATAATATATATAATCCCGAGTTGGTGTTGGCTAGACCTCACTCTCGCAGCAACTATATATATATATATATGTATGTATATATATATATATATATATATATATATATATATATATATATATATATATATATATATACTGTATATACTTGTAGATCTGCTATTTTTGATGTGTTTTGTGTGACGCTGTACCCGTAGGGGATTCACTTCTAGTCAGTTTTACTAGTTGACTAGTCTACTAGTTGTTTAACTACCAATTACTGTATGTAAAAAAATATATATATATATATTTTTTTATTTTTTATTTTTATAAATATTTGTACATTTAAAAATGGTGTACATTAGTGACTATAATTATAATCTACCTGATCTTGAGGCCTACAAAATCGGGGGGAAATAAATAAATAAAATAAACTAGTAAACTGTAGTGTGATCAATATAGGGCATTAATTTATGAAAAATTGCCAAAAGGAGATCTCTGCCCGGCAACACGGATCTACAAACAATTATCTAATGCCAGCACTGGGTCTGAATGGAGGCGTCCGTAATTGTCTTTGGACGGAGTCGTCGTATACATGTCCAGTGGTTCCCCCCGTCATTCATTTTAACCCATTCTGACCTGAGATCAGATTCATACGAGGTTTCCACTGGGACACACGCTGGTCTGATGAACCCATTCTGACCTGAGATCAGATTCTAAAAATGTCAGTCGTTCTTCGATTTAAAAAGAAAATAGCAGACCTACAAGCTCGTAGATCTTGTAGATCTGCTATTTTTTCAATAGCTAAAGCATAACATGATGGTAACACCAAAAGGGGTTCCCGGCCAAAATGGGTTAATTGGGTAAAGTAATACCCTGGCCGAGCTTATAGGTCCCATATATTATTCCACTATGAGGGGGGGGGGGGGGGCGGGGGTGGTCTGTTTTTTCCCCACTGTACTGTACTGTACTGTACTGTACTGTACTCTACTGTATACGCTGGGCCTTCGTTACAGAGCTCCAGGTGGGGAAGGAAGTTACGAGCGAGTTCTCCTTGGTTTCGTGTTTTCATTTCCATTAACTTTATATATATATATAGGCTGTCACCCGTTGCCAATGTGACCGATGCAGGTTATGCCATCATAAAGTTTTTGATTTCCTGTAAATAGTCTCTCTCTCTCTCTCTCTCTCTCTCTCTCTCTCTCTCTCTCTCTCTCTCTCTCTCTCTCTCTCTCTCTCTCTGGGCCTGCTTTTGGATTGTTTTCTTTTTCATGGAGTGTCATAAATGTGTCCTTTCCTTCCTGGAGACACGACACTGGGCACGGTCACAGGCTGCCATTTTCACGTAATGGAGAGAGATAAGGTTGAAAGATTAAGCATTTTAGCAAAGACGGCATGGACTTATTCCATCATTTTCCTATTGTTTATACTGATTCTCGCGTTATTCTGGGGTAGATAGAAAACAGACGTGCAGATTTAACAGCAAAATGTAATAAAGATACAAAAATAAGAATAATAACGATAGTCTTGAGGTTTGATCTAACCATCTGTACTTGGACTCGTGATAGTGCACAGCCGCACACTTGTGTGTAATAATGCTTAAATACATATTATACACAAAATAACCTGTAATTTTACATTTTTGATCCTATGGTTTAATGTTTGTTTTTAGTTCAATGTTTGTTTTCGCCATTGACAATGAAGGGAAAATTTACGTCATATTGTCCCTCATTACGCCATAGTCTCTTTATTTTTAATGGCATTTAATGTTTGTGTTGGCACCGTTTGTTTTACATCACCATTGCATCACCTAATCAACATGAGTTAGACTTTAGTATATTAGCGCCCCTCACTTCACACGGGTGTGATTTTTGGTCAATGAATGGATATCACATGTGTCGGGTTGACAGTTACTTTTTGGGATAAAATGAAAAAGCAAAAGTAGCAGATCTATAAGCTCAAAACGTACATGCATAACATAGAGTTTAAGTCAAATGAAAAAATGTCCAAGACAATTATATTTTTACTGGTTGGACTGTGGGATTCCATTGGATTTGTATAATCCAATGACATCCTGCACTGTACTTGCATAGTAAACACTAAATTAAGTATTTGCAAATGATTCATTTCTACAAAGTATACATGTTTTAACTCAATGCATAAGCACGCACACGCGCACACACACACACACACACACACACACACACACACACACACACACACACACGCACGCACGCACGCACGCACGCACGCACACACACACACACACCTCATTCCTTTGAAATGTAAGGCATGCCTATTTTATGGTGTGTGCACTTGATAGAGAAAATGCACTGCCTTGCATTTCCTCCTGCACGTGGAAAAGGGGAAGGGAAGGGAAGGAGAAAAAAAACAAGCCTTATAATCCAACACAAGTCAACTAATTCCTCCATTCTTCCGCTTGATATATACCAGTGTGTATTCCTCAAAGCCTGCCCAGGGCCTGAGCCCTATTACATCACTGTACCATCAACCCCAGCAACCGACCACAGCCCCTGATTGCACGGCCAAAAGTAGTAATTTTAAGGATTTTGGGAGCAATTGATTGGGCGGTCCTAAACCGGAGCACATGTTCCATCTAGGTACAGTGCACTCGCTTCCTGCCGTGTCTTCCAGAACTGTAAAGTAACCGTACTCCAAGTGTATACTGCACTTCAGTACAGTACAGTACAGTACAGTATAATTTTCAGTACAGTAGGCTACAGTATTTCCAATTTTCTGTACATATCCTTTTCTAAATGCATGGTACTTTTAAGTGCATTTTGATGCCAACACTTTTGTACTTTTACCCAATTTAATTTTGAACACTGGAATTTGTCAAATTTGTCTTGTAACAAGAGTATTTCTACATTACAGTATCGATGGCGTTCCTTAAGTAAAACATGTGTGGGTATACTTCTTCCATCACATAAAAAGATTTATCATTCCGTACATGCATGGGCCATGTTGCGGAGCGGGGCTGTTATAAGGTAGATTAGCATTTTGATAGCATGCTGTATTGCACCACCGCAACGGTCCCCGGCTTTTCTTGGCCTTTGCCGTTAGTTGAAGGGCGCACATTAAAAGCGCTCCGTATTCTGGATCATGCCGTGATATAGGCAACCATTCTGCGAAGAAGCGTTGTTGTATGAGCTTGTACTATAATACATCAGCTATTTTTGTCACAGAACGGACAAATTAGCAGTGTATGGAACCCTGAGGGACCCCGGTCAAAGTGTATTATAGGCTTTAAAAATGGTGAACAAATAAAGGCATAATGATAGAGGATTTAGAAGTCTCTGCTGGCATTCGCAGTCCAAACCGCAAACAAAATTAAATAAAAAAAATCCTTATTTCCACAATGAAAAAAATAAATAATGAAACACACATTACAAGCCTGCCTGTATACAGCGGATCATGCAACTGCTACTGCAACTGCAACTGCAACTGCAACTGCTACTGCAACTGCAACTGCTACTGCAACTGCAACTGCAACTGCAACTGCAACTGCAACTGCAACTGCAACTGCTACTGCAACTGCAACTGCTACTGCAACTGCAACTGCTACTGCAACTGCAACTGCAACTGCTACTGCAACTGCAACTGCAACTGCTACTGCAACTGCTGCTGCAACTACTGCTCTTACCACTACTAAGGGCTCCCTCCTACCCCTCCCATATACAAAGCCCCTTTTGTTCCAATGGCTGCTGTGTGTGTGTGTGTGTGTGTGTGTGTGAGAGACCCCTGTACTCCCGTGCCCCCCCCCCCCCCCCCACCCACACACACACCCTCCCTCATGTCTATTAAGCACACTGATTCCCGTTTCAAATTGGCCCCCAGTTATTAATCCCAATCACCCGGAACGCATCGACCACAGCGCGCCCTGAACTCCCCCCCCCCCCCCCCCACCCTTCAACCCCCCCCCCCCTCCTAATACAACTTCACTGCCCCCCCCCCCTCTCCCCACCACCACCACGTCCCTCCTGTTCCGGTTTACTGATTCTAATTAATTAATTGCATCCCAGGTGATTCTACTTTAAGATGGAAGAGAGGGAAAAAATAGAAGAGAGATAGATGAGGGAGAGAGAGAGAGAAGAGGGAGAAGGAGAAATAAATAAATAAAGCTACACCCTAACGTCCCGCAGGCACCGCCAAATTGGCAGCGAAGACCTCGACCGGCAAAGAAGAGAGAGAGGCAGAGACCTAGTTCATTACTTCAGGAGTCACGTGTATTAGCCTCTTGTTGCTGCTTCCTGGAGCGTTTACACTTAGTTGTAGTGTGTTTCTCTTTTATTTTTGACAGGTCATTTTCATTTGCCTTATTTAGTCAAAGTGTTGTCTAAATGTAGGCTACGTATACTGTTTATTTTGTTGACCAAAACATATATATCTTTGCGTTCCTTGATGACGTCGTAATGCCTGATTTAACTTGCACTATAGCCTTGCAAGCTGAAAATGGCCAATCTGTGCTTGTACTACGTAGATCAGCTCTTTTCAGAGCATAAACTGACTGATCTTTTAGGTCTACACTCTTCTCCAGTCCACAGTCACTATAGTCCCTCCCCCTGAGTCTAGTTTGTATGTGTCCACAGAATTGTCAGCATTCAACAGTGAAAAAAGGTGTTTTGAGTTTGCTTACCTTTTCCACTATGTCGTAATAATTTTGACAGGCCTAGTAGTGCAGCAAATGATTTGCAAGATCTATAATCTCACAACACAGCTGTTCCGCAACCTGTTTGTGCGCTTATAGATCTGCGATTTCTGGTGCGGCATGACTATAAGCATGTGTCAGGCATAATAACTGCTACTCTGCTTAAATACTCTCTTTCTTTTCTTCCTCTTCTCCTCGTCCAAACCCGCATTCGCACTATAACATTTTTTGGTTTTCTCTCTCTGTGCATAACTTGTCCAGCCTGCCACACTTGAAAAAATAACCTTTTGCCAAAAAACGCAGAACTGGAACAGGCCCGCGCAACAAATTGAGAGCATATATTTGAGTATTCAAAGATCATATTTTTTTTTAAAGAGAGCGACGAATACGAGAAAAAGGGAGCTTTGATAGAAACAAAATCGTGTTTTCTGGCCAGGAACTTAAACTGGACGGACGGATGGACGGACGGACGGACGGACGGACGGTACGGAATGTTTTTAGCACATTGCGGATGTCGTCTTGAATAAAACATGCCTATACTTTTTGATATACATCTAATGTATTTATTTATCCTTTCATGTACTTCCAGATCGCAGTGGTGACCCCTCTCCAGTGGTGGAAAGTAACTACTGTAAGTACTTTTTTTATACTTTTACTTTTTATACTTTTACTTTTGCTCCACTACAGTACATCTCAGAGTTAGTTTTAGTAGTTACTTTGTAGATTTGGATTACCATTACAAAACATGCGTAACCACTTCAGCCCTATATTTAAACGTTGGCTATTTGTAAATAACCAAATCTACAAGCTCACAACGCATCGCGATGCGATGCGTTGACAGCTTGTATATCTGCTATCTTCAAAATAACTGTACAAATGAGAAACCCTTGACATGCACATGGGACATCCTGCATAAGGAGTATATATATAGCTACTTTTACTTTTGGTACTTTAAGCATTATTTTTATGCCAATACGTTTGTATTTTTCCTCGAGTACATTTCATTTTGAATACTGGTACTCCTGCGTATGTCTACAGTATTGCAGAGCATTGCTACTTTTACTTACGTCATTTTCTTTAGATAATAATTAAACAAGACGTGCATCACAACAGTGATATTTGTCAGGTGAAAGAAGCGCTGTCTCCGTTGTGTGTGTGTGTGTGTGTGTGTGTGTGTGTGTGTGTGTGTGTGTGTGTGTGTGTGTGTGTCCCACGCGCGCGCACGTTTGCTGCGTCATGTGTGTCGTTTATTTTCCATAATATGTGACTGTGTTGTTGCTTGCGGTCGCTGGCGTGAATGTGACTCTACATGCCGTTCACGTTGATGTGTGTGTATAGTTTATTTTCCACATGCCTCCTGGTTGATGCCGTCAATTTCCACATGTGCTATAGTATTATGTTGTGACTCTTCATGCTGTGCAGTCGATGAGATGTTATGGGTTGTTGTTGCCAGTGTTGGCAACTGTCGTAACAGAAATAAGCTAACCAACCTCCCAAAAACCAGGCAAGCAACTGTGGGGAGAGAAAAAAAACAATTAAGTTTTGCTGTAAATGAGGGGACTTAGTCGTGACTGGTCGTCCATACATTTCATGAGCTGTTGTATAGGTCAGGTCTCACCTGATAAAAAAATGTTTAACACCACTCTGCTTGGGAGACATAATTCTGCCGCATCTTTCTCCCAAGTGGAGCAAGTTTATTCTTTGCCATTCTTTGGCGTTATCAGGGCGATCTGCTGACAAAAAGAAAACACTTGACTCTGCAGGTTCCCTCCCTCGACGTGTCATGTTTAAATAATGCTATCTGCCAATAATCTTAGACGGATATCTCCAGTGTACTGCCCTCCCTCCCGTCCGCCCGCCCGCCCGGCTCTGACATTGCGGGAAGAGCTTTTTGTTCTGACAAAACGACTTTTAACAAGTTAGTTATAGAGGAATGCTGTCCTCGAGTCACATTTAGCCATTACCATGCGCATGAATCATCTTTTTTCCTTTCCCTTTTTTCCCCTCTCTCTCTCTCTCTCTCTCTCTCTCTCTCTCTCTCTCTCTCTCTCTCTCTCTCTCTCTCTCTCTCTACCCCATAAAAGAAAAACACATTTCTTTCTATAGGCAAAATACATTATAAATACATAATTATTTTCTGATTTAGAAGATAAGGGAAAGTAGTTTGAGTTGCATTGAGGGATAAAAAAAAAAAACCCAATTCAAGGTGGTGTTCATTTATGTACACACTGCGGATAACCTATTTGTATGCTATTTAAACACCGTGAATTTCCACATTTTTTTCTTCACATTGACCTCTTTAAGAACACAAGACACATCACAGACCGTATACATACCTCCTTAAAGAGCAGTTTACATATACAGGTCTACGGGGGGTACGTGGGGGGAGGGTGGGGGGGGGGGGGGTGGTACGTGACCTCGAATGGAGATGTGAAAATATGTCATAATATGCTCCGTTTCAGCACAGTGTTTCCTATGTTATGGATATCCTCCTGAATTCTCTTCCAGTTTGACTGAACTATTCAGAGCAAATTCTGCGAGTTTATTTGAACATGCCTTCCATGCCCTCTCCCCATGTACTTCTTTGAAAGTATAAGATTTCCTTTTCTTTTCTTTTTGTTGCTTCAGGAAAGTAATGAGTCGACAGGTGGCTTGATGTATATATGGGTTCCAGTGTTTTCTCCTCTTGTTTGGGGGGGGGTCCAGAAAAACGAAATGACTGCTCAGGACGTCTCTGGACCGTTAAAATTACGCGTAAAATCTCTCAATGGCTTTTATTGTGATCGTTACAACTGCCGACTCTGTAGACATAATACTCTGAACGTGTACCTCATAAACTTACCTTATAAATCACAAAGGCCATTTTTACAACCAGCTCCACTATGCACGCACGCACGCACGCGCGCACACACACACACACACACACACACACACACACACACACACACACACACACACACACACACACACACACACACACACACACACACACACATCCAACAGAGCGATTGATAGTTTTTATTATTAAATATGAATGCTGCGGGCTATTTAAGCTTGTGCTGCTTTAAACGTCACATACGCAAAAATATGGTTCCCGGTTTTTTGTGTGTGGCCAAATATATATAATTATGCTTGCTGAACCACTGTAGAAGGAGTCGGTAGTGGGTTTGTCGAGGGACCATATAATATGTCTATATAATAGACCTATATATAGTTTTACACTACACTAATTTGTTTCTATGGGCAAATGCTATTAGCACCCAGGTGTCAGTATAGCCAACAATCCTTTTTGCACCTGGGGTGGAATATAGCCAATCATGTGACTGTTTGCACCTGGGTGTATATAGCGTGGCAGACACCAGCACCCCAGGTGTCCAACAATGCTATTTTGCACCTGTTGGCACCATATTAAATAGCCTATACTGTATTCCTTTTGTTGTCAGAAACCTCTTGGCTCAATATTTTTAACTTTTTTTGCGTGTAAATCAATGCCCTATACTTGATCACAGTCACACTACAGCGTCACACGAAAGCTTCAAAAGTAGCAGACGAGCTCAAAGTTGAGCTTGTTGTAGATCTGCTACTGAGATATTTCATATAGCACTGCTGAGCATGCAATGTGGATGGAGGTATATACACTCGCTATATATAGGCTACAGCCTATCCACACTTTTCCTGGGCTGTGTGTGCGCTCCAGTTCCTGTCGATTTGATCCAATGAAAGCCAATGAAACTGGTCAGATGACCAATGATATCCAATGAAAGCCAATGAAACTGGTCAGTCGGGAAAACTGATTCTCTATAGTGCTGTGCTTCTTATATATCAATGATAAACAGAAAATACACATTTGGCTTATATGCCTTATACTAGTTACGCCCACATACATTTAGCTTTTTTAAATCGTGCTTACATTTTTTGAAGCGGTTGCTTCAAATATAGTGTATATTTTTATTATTGTTTACTTTGACTCAAATGACTTCAAATCATTTATATTATTTACATATTATTTATATTTATATAATTTTGTAATATCTACTGCCTATGCATACTGTATATATTAAAGTGATTTTATATATTTGTCAATTATCATATAGCTTTATATGATCTTTTAAATGTTCTTTTAGTTCTGTATTGAGTTCGTTCCACAGATTCACCCAAATGGCAGAATGAGATTTAGATTTTTTTTCTTTTTATATTCCAGTTCCTCTGAGTTCGTATCTACTCTCCAGAGGCAGGATTCTGTACACACGCACGCACACACACACACACACACACACACACACACACACACATGCACACAGATGCACACAGGCGCACAAACACACGCGTGCACAGGCGTGCTTCACGCTGCAACGTGTTGTAACTTGTAGATCGGCAATTTTCAGCAAGCGTAAAATCTGCCATTACGACGGCACCAAGGCCCGCAAAAATGCATTATTGTCGACAAAAAACAACTGTGGATTTAGTCGACTAAAATTACATTTTATTCAAAAGAATATTACTATGACTCTTAGAAGACCATATGTGACCAGATTTGACTGAGAGACTGCCATCGCGCAAATTCCAGAGGAGAAAAACGTTTTTGTTTTTTTCAAAAATGAGTTTATATAGCACAGGCAGACTCTTCACATACTAGAGCATGTCAGAGCTGAAATCGACATGTAAATATGAATTAAATGCCCAAACATGTAGCTAGGTGTAATGTTAGAGACCACAGAAGTGAACTTTCTCAACTCGCTGCCATATCTCCAAAACCAATATGTCAATTTGAAGCTATGATTCCCTGCTTTCACTTGACATGAAAAAACAAAAATTCAAAAAAAATCCAATGGCAGTCCCTCAGTAAAATTTAGTCACATATGAATATTTTTCCTTCAGTCCTTTGGGTGCGCTGCAGTGGCACCTGCACAAATTGTGGTTGCTATGCTTGCATGTATGGCAATGGTTTGTCTTGTCTGTGTGACGTTAGACCATACCTAGATGTTCAGCCTATATAAAGAGAAAAGTTGCTATTAGGAATCTACAGTTTACACGTGACCAAGAATGAGGAAGGAACTTATGTGCATATCCAGAAAGAGTTAGAAAAATGTAAAGACCGGACAGGAGATAGAGATAGAGGCGGAGAGGAGAGGAGAGATAATTGAGGAACGAGAGATCATATAAGGCCAACTCTTACAGCTTGTCTTCTGTTCTTTAGTGGTCAGAAGCCTTTCTTGTCTCAAATCCTCAAACATCAAAACGTAAAGAGCAACCACTGCAACATCTATTGTCAAATGATGAATGGACATCAAATGATGAATGTACAAACCACCCCTATCTCTGTGACCAGACAAGAGGATGCAGACGAACAAAGATCTCATCAACAGCCTACCAAGACTCTAACTTGCACAGGGGGAGCAAAGACACATTGGCTGACCAACACAGCAAAGAAGATCCACATCTGTAAACAGTGTGACAAGAGTTTCAGTCAGTTAAGTAACTTGAAGATACACCAACGTATCCACACAGGAGAACAACCTTACCACTGTAAACAGTGTGACAAGAGTTTCAATCAGTTAAATAACTTGAAGATACACCAACGTATCCACACAGGAGAAAAGCCATACTACTGTAAACAGTGTGACAAGAGTTTTGGTCAGTTAAATAACTTGAAGATACACCAACGTATCCACACAGGAGAAAAACCTTACCACTGTGAACAGTGTGATAGGAGTTTCAGTCTGTTAAAAAACTTGAAGATACACCAACGTATCCACACAGGAGAAAAACCTTACCACTGTAAACAGTGTGACAAGAGTTTCAGCCAGATAAATAACTTGAAGTTACACCAACGTATCCACACAGGAGAAAAACCTTACCACTGTGAACAGTGTGACAAGAGTTTCAATCAGTTAAAAAACTTGAAGATACACCAACATATCCACACAGGAGAAAAACCTTACCACTGTAAACAGTGTGACAAGAGTTTCAGCCAGATAAATAGCTTGAAGATACACCAACGTATCCACACAGGAGAAAAGCCATACCACTGTAAACAGTGTGACAAGAGTTTTGGTCGGTTAAATAACTTGAAGATACACCAACGTATCCACACAGGAGAAAAACCTTACCACTGTGAACAGTGTGACAAGAGTTTCTATCAGTTAAACAACTTGAAGATACACCAACGTATCCACACAGGAGAAAAACCTTACCACTGTAAACAGTGTGACAAGAGATTCAGCCAGATAGGTAGTCTGAGGAAACATCTGCGTATCCACACTGGGGAAAAACGTATCTCTGTAAACTGTTTGACAAGAGTTTCAATGGGATAGGTGAACTGAAGTCATATCAGAGTATCCACACTGGAGAAAAACCTTACCACTGTAAAAAGTGTGACAAGAGTTTCAGTCGGTCATATATCTTGACGATACACCAGCGTGCCCACACTAGAGAACAACCTTACCACTGTAAGCAGTGTATCAAGAGTTTCAGTGAGTTAGCTAGACTGAAGCAACATCTATGTTTTTACACACTAAAATCAACACTGGGGAAAAAACGTATCTCTGTAAAGAGTGTGACGAGAGATGCAATAGGCCGGGTGATATGAAGTCACGTCAGCGTATCCATACTGGAGAAAAACCTTACCACTGTAAACTGTGTGACAAAAGAGTTTCAGTCAATTACGATGATAAGTCACTATATCACTGTTTTTCCATTTGGCACGTTTGACAGTCAACGTTTCAGCCTCCAGGAAGAAACCCAAAATACAAATGGAAGACATCATTGCACATAACAACCACACCAAGAGGTCTAATGAACTACTGTCAGTCTGTCACCTCATAAACGCATGAAAAAATACGAAGATCACGGCACTCCATCTTTAACCCAAAGTTCAGAAGGGTATTGTCTATTATTTGCCCTGGGTCCCGACACGGCCTAAAACATGTCAATATACGTACGTGCAGTAGGACTGAAGTGGTTAACCTGCATTTTTCCGTGCCATTTGTTAATTTAAATGAAGACTCAGGATCTATCCCCAACATGAATGCAGAATATATATATATATATATATATATATATATAGTATATCTCTGCTGTCGGGAAGAAACCACCTAACTCCAAATGTTTCAGGAAATGATTTTTTTTTTCAGGAAATACAAAAGCAAAAGCAATACTGCGTCATTAAAGTTTGGTGTTGTGACTTTATATAATATATATATAAGAATAGAATATTATTCAAGTCCAATTACTTCCATGAGAGGAGCAGAGGTGGTGGAGTTAGTGGCTTT
This sequence comes from Protomyctophum bolini, assembly GCF_963924005.1. NCBI lineage: Eukaryota > Metazoa > Chordata > Actinopteri > Myctophiformes > Myctophidae > Protomyctophum > Protomyctophum bolini. The sequence goes on from NC_137869.1 coordinate 42,292,476, forward strand.
GGCATGACCCAGTTTGAGGGTCCAATCATGGAGGGTCCATTGGTTCAGTATATTTTTTTAAACAACACCCCAGACTTAAAGGGTGTTCAATATAGAACTGATTTATGCAAAAAAATATATATATATCGAAAACCTCAAAAATGGAGTTAGGGGTTCCCTCCCGACAGCAACGACATGTAACGACATGCACGGATGACGACCCTAACAAATACCCAACAGCGTGTATTGTATATTATACTGTATACAGGGCAGGCTCACACTGATGCCAGTCAGCATGTCCTTGTTCACATATGGACGGTTTTGCCTCCTTACTCCTCTCTCTCACCCCTCTGTGATTCCGCAAAGCCCTTCCGATGAACTGATAATCCCTTTGGCACGTGCCACCCCCCCCCCCCCCCCCCCCCCCCCCCCCTCCTCCTCAGGGCACGGAGCGCGGACACCTACATTATCGCCTTAACCCATTCTGAACGGGAACCCATTTTGGTGTCAGCATCATGTTATGCTTTAGCTATTGAAAAATAGCAGATCTACAAGCTCATAGCGCGCCACCGAGTGGCGCGCTACGAGCTTGTAGGTCTGCTATTTTTTTTAAATCGAAGAACGACTGACATTTTTTTAGAATCTGATCTCAAGTCAGAATGGGTTCATCAGACCAGTGTGTGTCCAGTGGAAACCTCGTATGAATCTGATCTCAGGTCAGAATGGGTTAAGGGCCCTTTGGCAGTGATCTCTTTGCCGAAGCGACGAGTGCCAACACTCGAGGAAGAAGAAGAGGCACTTAACTGGGCATGAAAAGGAGCCTTTTTCTATACAAAGACGTGCTAATTGATGCTGTGACTGTACACAGATTAACGCGTTTAGACCTGTATATGAGGCCGTTCCTCCTGTATACACGCGTGTCCTACTGTATACGTATAATATCGCTATATAATCAGTGGCGCTCAAACTATGTCAATTAATTAAGGACCAACATTTATTTGTTCCAGCCAGAACCAACCCCCCCAGAAGCAAAAGATTGATTTTAGTTAAATATTAAATGTTTAATTAATATTTGCTTTAAACATATCTATATTCAAAGATTTGCACACATGTTTAATTATTATTATTATTATTATTATTATTATTATTATTAATATTTAACAGCAGATCTACAAGCTCACAGCGCTGCACAAAGTGGCGCACTCCCAAGCTTAATTGTGATATCTGCTATTTATTTTGGATATAGTCAAAGACGGCGAAAGTTATACACGGACGCTTCCCCGGTTTGAATGGTTTAAGCTGGCAGTGGTTACTGTAGTAACTTAGGCTACTTATCTCTCTCTCTCTCTCTCTTTTTTCTTTTTCCTGGGCGGTGTGTATAATGAAGTCGTTGGAGGAACATGGACGTCTTTAGTACCTCGCTGGCTGCTGCAGCTACACTCTTGGCATGAGGGCTCAAATGCCGGGCCAAGCAGGTTCGGCGAGACGTGTTTAACCCATTCTGAACGGGAACCCATTCTGGTGTTAGCATCATGTTATTATGCTTTAGCTATTTGAAAATAGCAGATCTACAAGCTCATAGCGCGCCACCGAGTGGCGCGCTACGATCTTGTAGGTCTGCTATTTTTGAAAAATCGAAGAACGACTGACATTTTTAGAATCTGATCTCAGGTCAGAATGGGTTGATCAGACCAGTGTGTGTCCAGTGGAAAACCTCGTATGAATCTGATCTCAGGTCAGAATGGGTTAATGGTGGGCCGGGAGGGAGAGACTCCATGCCGGGTTTTTTACAGAAAACGAGTTGGCACACTCGGCTCTAATAGTCTGTCCTCCTGGTTGGCGTGGAGTGTGAGACCAAAATGTCACCGTTTACAGGACACCGTGTGTGTGTGCGTGTGTGTGTGTGTGTGTGTGTGTGTGCGTCTCTATGACTGTGCTGGTGCCTGCAGGGCAGCTGATATGACATGTATTAGGAGACGGTTGAAGTGATTGAGACCCACACATATATATACGGCTGGAATGATCTGTATTCTGTGCTCCATGTGGGTGGTCCGTCTCTGAGATTCAGAGAAGGTCCAGAGAGATATAGAAACTCTCCTGCAGTTTAAAGACTGTATTAGGCTACAGGGTCAAGGTCAAGTTTATTAGTACACAGTAGGCCTATAAACGTGCATAAACAAGAACAGCCATATAGACATGTTTACTGTGCATGGTCACAAGATCCAGTTTAAACGCAAAGTGCGACTATACAACCATCCTCGCCACCCGCCTCTGAAACTAATACATCACAACTATACAGCATTGGAAGACAAACAAGCTCCTTATACCTCTCGTCAGAAGCTTTAACATGGCGCCAGCATCGCGGCACAAATTAAATTCCGAAATGTGGATGGCAGAAAATCCACCAAGGACAGCGATTTTTGCGAATTCAGTGAGCACTTACTATGAGACCTAGCAGATCATGTCTGTCTGTCTGTCTGTGTGTGTGTGTGTGTGTGTGTGTCCGTGTGTCCCCCCCTTTGTGCATGGTTATGGCTGAGTCATGGTGACATCAGTGTGATGGCGTGGTTGTCTGACTGTCTGTGTGTGTGTGTGTGTGTGTGTGTGTGTGTGTGTGTCCCCTTTGTGCCCATATATGGAGCTGAGTGATTTGTTTTTGGGGACTCCTTATATGGTTATGGCTAAGTTAAAAACTTAACTTAAAAATAACTTAACTTAAATATGTACGAGCTGCGTTCGCTTCCCACGTTTGCGCTTCTTACTGGTAGAAGAAGAGTTATATGACTGTTTGAAAACCTTCCCTTCCACTGCTCTCCGCTGAGAATATAATATGCAATCCCATAGTTGGAACGGTGGGGCGTTGCTATGGGAACCGGACCAACGTTAAAGGCTTCCGTATACGCATCAACCATTATATAATCCACGTTGGGGTACGTATATATATTTATACAGACTTGGGATATGATGCCACCTTGTGTCGACGTACGTAAGAAAGAAAGAACTAACATTGTTTTTAGTTGCAGGGGTCTTAATTAACCATCGGCCAGAAAGGCAATAATTGATGTTCCCCGTTTTAGGGGGTGAGAGCTTTCGGCTGAGAGTGTACAAATGGACCCTAATGGGTCCGCTTGGTTCCATCTGTACACTCTTTAAGAGTTAAATTAACATTGATTTTACAATATAAATTGGGGGTCCCCCATGCAGAGACTGAAATGCCATTAAATGGGGGTCGGTAATATAGACTAATGCATGTCAAACTAGGGGGTTGAGAATCACTGCTATAGAGCCGTACAAATCTTCTCTTATACGGGGGTCCCTGGCATGGCATATCTTTTCAAATGGGTGGTGACATGAAAAGTTTTGGGAAACCCACTGGACTAATAGAATATAGTGTGAAGAAAGCGACAGTGCGTCAACAGAGGGGGGCAGCCATGGAGCATATTATGTCTCGGAGGTGGTTATACACTTCTCCTGCTCATGGCTGCTGCTGGTTTGCTTCTTGACATTGTGGAATGTCAAGACATCTGTCATGTCGCTCTCTCTCTCTCTACCCGCCCTGACCTTTTGCTATATGGAAGACTCCTCCAGTCGGCGCTGTGCATGTGTTGAAACAGGGGCCGCAAATAAACACCTGCAGGGGAATCGGATGTTGACCGCTGAAACTATAGCGAACCGTGTCCGAGAGGTGTGAACTTGACCCCGCGGTGGGGGGGGGGGGGAGAGGGAGAAGACACATGAGATGCAATAGCGTTGCCACCAGCCCGAGTCTGATTATATATTATGATGAATGACTTTGGCCTTGTTGTGTGTTTCTGTATGAAGTCCCTCGTGAATGTTGCGGTATAAAGTTGCTTTAGTGTATATAGCCTATTTTAGTTTTCTTATTTGGGATTTCTTCCCGAATATGTTGTTTAAATCTACGGTTCTCAACGTTTCCGCATGTCAAGGACCCTCAAATTAATAATGTAATGTGTTTAAAAGAAGTATTCCAAACATGTCTTTATTTTTCAAGATTCTTTGAAAGATCTTTGCAGATCTGATATTTTCAAATAGTGGACGGATAGGGTTCCAGTGTTAAAACCATATCAACTAATTTACTGTAGCTGCGTGTGTGATTATTGCGGCCTATACATACAGTATATTGTATGGTGCTTGTTTTCGTGGACCCGTCTGCTCGTTTCTCTTGGAAAATCTGGCAACGCTTGCCCGGCAGTATAGCAGTGGTGTGTGTAAACGACAGCATGCTCTCATAGATGCACACGCACACGCACGCACACACGCACACACACACACACACACACACACGCACACACGCACACGCACACACACACACACACACGCCGAGAGAGCAGAGCCGAGCCCACATGGCAACAGGCACAGCTTTTTAGCCAGCGCGGAACACGCAGTGTGAAATTACAGCAGAGCTTGTCACACTTTCTCCCCGCCTATATTTCATGGAAGGAGCCCTGCAGAGTATGGGGGGGGTGTGGGGGGGGTGGTGTTGGTGAGGGGTATATAAGCCTCCTCTCTCCGCCACACAGTCCCAGAAACATTGGCCCTGCAAAAACCATGTGCTCTTCCTTGTAACCCCTGGAGCGAACGCTATCTCTGACGGGACGGAATGTGGAACGGAATGCCTCTCTCTGTCTCTCTCTCTCTGTCTCTCTCTCTCTCTCTCTCTCTGTCTCTCTCTGTCTCTCTCTGCCTCTCTTGGCCCTCTCCCATCCCGGACGCATATTTATTTGCTCATTCATCACTGCTGAAGACCTTTGACCTACTACCGTGTGTTTTCTCTCTCTCTCTCTCTCTCTCTCTCTCTCGCTGCATGCAATGTTTTTCCTTTTTTTTTTTTTCCGGGCTGTGTGCTGCCGCGCCGCGGCAGGGGATACATGTGAACGCACCGTGTGGGGATACATGTGAACGCACCACCGTGGGGATACATGTGAACGCACCACCGTGGGGATACATGTGAACGCACCACCGTGGGGATACATGTGAACGCACCACCGTGGGGATACATGTGAACGCACCACTGTGGGGATACATGTGAACGCACCACCGTGGGGATACATGTGAACGCACCACCGTGGGGATACATGTGAACGCACCACCGTGGGGATACATGTGAACGCACCACCGTGGGGATACATGTGAACGCACCACCGTGGGGATACATGTGAACGCACCACCGTGGGGATACATGTGAACGCACCACCGTGGGGATACATGTGAACGCACCACCGTGGGGATACATGTGAACGCACCACTGTGGGGATACATGTGAACGCACCACCGTGGGGATACATGTGAACGCACCACCGTGGGGATACATGTGAACGCACCACCGTGGGGATACATGTGAACGCACCACTGTGGTGATTCATGTGAACGCACCACTGTGGGGATACATGTGAACGCACCACCGTGGGGATACATGTGAACGCACCACCGTGGGGATACATGTGAACGCACCACCGTGGGGGTACATGTGAACGCACCACCGTGGGGATACATGTGAACGCACCACTGTGGGGGTACATGTGAACGCACCACCGTGGGGATACATGTGAACGCACCACCGTGGGGGTACATGTGAACGCACCACCGTGGGGGTACATGTGAACGCACCACCGTGGGGATACATGTGAACGCACCACCGTGGGGGTACATGTGAACGCACCACCGTGGGGATACATGTGAACGCACCACCGTGGGGATACATGTGAACGCACCACCATGGGGATACATGTGAACGCACCGCGGCGGGGGATACATGTGACGTGTTGAAGATACAAAGTGAAGTCAGAGTGGTTCGGCTGTGGAGGCCCGAGGGACGATTCTATACGAATGTCTTCTATAAATCCTATACATGTCGCTAATATCAGCGTTGCTCAAACCTTTTCAATTCCAGCAGATGAAATGCCCGTTTTAGACCCAGACGTTGTTACGTAAACTACTGCCGTGAGTGAAGACACTTATACACCTTTTCATGTCAAGGACCCTCAAAAGTTATGTATTTGACCGCGGATCCCCCATCCTATAAATATTTGTTTCCAGGGACCCCCAGAAGTTAGAAGATTTGAGTTAAACATATATCTACCATAAGACCATTCCGCGCTATATGAGCTTCTATAATCTGCTATTTTCGAAAAATCGTAACTCACCCACTCGTATACAACATTCGAATCGAACATGACGGATGCTCTCCAGGGTTTGCACAGGTTAGCGGCTTTGCCGTGTGAAATCAAAGTGTGTTTGAGACATGTTTCTAGGTGGTGGTGGTGGTGGGTATATATACCGTACCGTATACATCACTAACATGTCTCGTGGGACATCGGTTATAAAAGAGAAGAAACAGATGTTTGTCAGTGTACCCAATGGGGGGACGATGCGCATGGAAGAGGAGAGCGGAGCAGAGGAGCTGTGCACCATAAATGTATAGGCCCATATACAATATGCATGCGCTTCACGAAGGAGAACCCACCCCCGCTGAGACATCAAAACCTCTGATGTGGAGATTCTCGCAACCGACAGAGTGAAAGTATAGACTAGAGTTCAGAACTGCCTCGCGAGTCGTCTCCACCGTCGAGCGTGTAAATCTGAGCTGAAAAATGTGGCTATACAGATGGCAAATACGCACCTCTCTCTCTCTCTCCTTCGTCCGAGCGTTTATGTGCCCTATGGGGGCAAGGCACAGATCCGTATGCTGACCTGTTGTGGCTGCTCTGGGATGTGTTTTGCCTGACTTGTGTGCATGTGTTGTATTGCTTTCCCGCACCACACTGTTAGGCCACATAAGTATATATACCTCCACTATACAGAGCATTTCAAAAGGTTGACGCTTTATCTCACAAAGTCATCGGAGAATTACGCCGGACGCACGGACGGCCGGGACAGTGGGGGGGGGGGGCGCATTTACTGTAGTTCTCTGTCGAAAGAGAAAACAGACCAGTGCTGATATGCTGAACGCATATACTGCTATGTCGTCCTGTGTTGGTCTCAAGCATATTCAGAACAATAAATGTCCGCTTGTATCAGGTCTGCAGTATAGAGAATGCCTGCACACACCAGGGTTAAAAAAAGCCACTTGAGTCCCATACTGTATATGATTGACCGGAGTCCCTCAGAGCTCTGTACTAGTGTATTTTCTGTTTAGGTGTGGAAAGATTTTTTCCCCGAAAATAGACAGTCGACAAGCTTGTAGATCTGCTGCAAAGGCTTTCCCCACATTAAGGATGCTCGACTTTAAGTGGACATGCAGTGTCAAAAAATAGTGCTCAAATGCAAAACATATTATATAAGTCGTTTTTCTTTTCTAAATGAGAAAAAGAGGTTGCACGTCAGCAATGGTTTTCAGTGGAGTGCCAAACCCAAATCCAGTATACATTAAAAAAAAATAGCAATTAAAAAAATTCCAAAAAGGTAGCACATCCAAAAATGTAACACGCGGTGGACAAAGTACCGGTACTCACATTTCCATGTCTTCATTTGCACACACCAAAAAGGAACGCTATTGGTTTTCCTTTTTGGTGTGTGCCAATAAAGACATGGAAATGTGAGTACTTATTTGTCCACCGCTTGCTACCTTTTTGGAATTTTTAAAATTCCAATTTTTCTTTGTTTGTTTTTCTTTTCCTTTTCTTTCATAAAGCTGCAAATGTATCAGTCCTTGGCTCACTCACCACCAGTGCTACTGGCGTAAGTCTTCCCATTGGGACCAAATAGAGATATCTATATTTGGATTAATATCAGCATGTGGGGCTATGTGTACGTATGTGTGAGGCTTTCTAAGCCTGGGGACATTACTGTACTGTATACACTAGTATACAGTATCATAGTACAGCTGGACTGTGGTACTGCTCAACATCAAGAGGCTTTAGTAGTGAGGCTACAATATTCAGATTGTATTCAGAACATAATTTATACCATAAGGGAGGCAGAGAACATCATCATTTTTCGACCGCGGTCGAGATCATGGATTTCACAATGCCTATTATATTCGGCCATATAGCCACTTGCCCAACTGTGTCCAAATGTGCTGACCTCTATGGCCGTTTTTAGGCCAAGGAGTGTTTTTTTGTGCAAAACGAATGCTTGTAATAGGTTCAGGATCATGAGAAACCCCTAGTTTGACATGCTACTTTTAATTTGCAAAAATGTTGCCTTATATTGGTTGTCTATGGTGTGGTATACAAAAATGGCCATAACCTTTTTTCGCGACGTTTCCTGGCAGAGCAGACCTCTCATTCTGTGGACCTTAAGGACCAAATTAAAGGTATATTCAGTGATTTCACTTAATTCAAATATCACTTATTTTTTCTTTTTTGTTGTGATAATCCTCTCTATAGAGTGAGCTGACCATATAAGGAGTTCCTCCCCAGTTAACCCCTGGGGGTCAAAACACCTTAGGTTTCATTTTTGGCTCTCTATCCTGATTGGATGAAAGGCTTAGGTCCCAGCCAAAAATGAAAGCTAAGGTTTTTTGAGTGAAATCACTGAATATACCTTTAATAGAAAAAAATCACACCCGTGTGAAGAAACAGGAAATTCTCTTTATTGTTAATAGCATTTAATGTTTGTGTTAGGGACAAATGACGTACTATTTCCCTTCATTGTCAATGGCGTTTTAAAACAAACATTGAACAAAAACAAAACCAAACATTAAACCAAAACACAAATAAAAGGTCCTCTTTCAGGTCCTCTCAAAGTTTGCGTGACTGGCTCCCCGGCTACAATGAAAAATGTCATTTTTAGAGAAAATGTATGTGATTTGTAAATTCTACGTAAATGAGCAAAACTATAATGTTGCGCTTTCATGTGTGTCCTGCATGTCCTCAGCAAACCTCCACTGGATCAAAAACAAACGCAAATGAAAAAAAGACATAAAATAATTTCATGCTTGAAAATAAAGAAACGATCGTCCCAGACACAGCATGCATGCTTGCCATCTATTATACATTACATAACGCAAGAGCGGTAATGTGTTTAAATTAGCAGAACGGCAATTATCTTCCATTCCAGCTCAGTTTCCGGTCAGCATGGCTCAGTAACATGCTAAAACGCTGCGTTTTGTACTTCACGATATGCGTGATTGTTGTTCTCTTTCAAAATGGGCTGTGAATCAGGGGAATAAAAAAACAAGTTATGTGCCGTTTTCATTCGCTGAGCGTGGGGGAGCCATGAAAAATCAACAGCTCTGCCATGGGAATGGGGACGGGGACGGGACGGGACGTTTCAGAGTCAATCTGCGCTTAACCCATTCTGAACGGGAACCCGTTATGCTTTAGCTATTGAAAAATAGCAGATCTACAAGCTCATAGGTCCGCTATTTTTTTTTTAAATTGAAGAACGACTGACATTTTCTAGAATCTGATCTCAGGTCAGAATGGGTTAATCAGACCAGTGTGTGTCCAGTGGAAACCTCGTATGAATCTGATCTCAGGTCAGAATGGGTTAAGGAATAAAGCAAGCAAGCATCTGTCCTTTGAATATTGATCGTCCTCTCTCTCTCTCTCCAGCATGCCAAATGCATGCTATCGTTGATGTCGGGTATAGAAACGTCTCATCTCCATAATTCTAACTTGTTGTGTTATTACTATAGGGTTGTCCCTATAGTTTTCCGATCACGTGATTGGGAATCATAATTTTCAAAATGATCGGAATCGGATCGGGAGCAAAAAATGTGATCGGGACATCATCCCCTATAATCAATATTCTTCCCATATCATGATATTAGACTGTGCTTTTGGATATTGTATACTATTGTGATATGGCATAAGTGTCTTAAATATAAATATCGGATCAGGAAAAATCGGTATTAGCAGATACTCAAAATCTAATTATGATTAATTAATGCCCTAATTTGGCAACAACTTGGTCTCGTCTGTGGCAATTATTATTATTTATTTTTTACACTGCACCATTATGTTCTCATCTTCTGATTACTGAATGTCTACAGGTTTTATTCAGTATGACACTGACTTACTACGACTGACTACCACATTATGAGTTCCGTACTTACAGTACTAGTGGTTCTCAAATGTTTCATTTGCAAAGACCCCCTTAACTCTAGGAGTGTACAAATGGAACCACAAGCCAGCATGGCAATGACCTCTGATCTCACTGCAGCGTTTGACACAATTTTGAAGCCTGAAAATCCCATTGACATACATGGTGATTTGCAGGCTGTGACATCACAAACAGCAGGGAAATCAGAGCACTTGTTTGAGCCAGAAAACCCCGCATGCGGACACATAGACAATCTACACTGAATGTTAAAGGTTTGGGTTTTTGGGGTAACCGGGCTTTTTCCGCTCGAGCTCCCAAACTGTGGAACGCACTGCCAGTGCACATTAGGGTAGCCCCATCCGTCCCCCTTTTTAAGTCTCGTCTGAAAACCACCTTTATACAGTATTTTTTGAACTACTTAATTAGCCAATTTGTACATACATGCTTATTGTTTTGTGTGCCATTATAATTATTTTACTGTCTGTTTCTTCTTGTTTTTAATCCTGTTCTGTGCAGCACTTTGGAACTATGTTTTGAAAAGCGCTATACAAATAAAGTTCATATTATCATATCAATTGAGCTCGGAAAACCAAAAAAATAATACAAAAAAAATGTACAAAAACATATTTATTTTTGTATGTCCCTTTTCCATTACTGCATGTTGCAACAACAAGGCCCATGATCATCTTGACCCAAACTTCAGCTCTTCTCTAATGTATAATGTAGAGAGACAGATAGCCGCTGGTATCGATGACACTATAGGCTTCCCCTATAGGCTTCCCCTCTGACGTATATTGATGGCACTGGCCCGGGAGGTTAAGTCTAGGTTGTCAACACGCGTGGGCATATGCGGGGAAGACAAATTGACGCCCATGAGAGAGAAGCCTCGCAATTGTCTCACGGAAAAGAGGCTTTACATTGTATGTGCCCCTGTGCATTGTGGGAATTAAGAGCTCTGAAAGCGTTTAGTGCGAAGTGTAAAGTGAAACTGTGGGTCGCTATCGGATGTATGAGAGCTCAAACTGTGTGTGACTCTTCAGAAGGACAGGGGGGGGAGGGGAGGGGGGAGGGAGAAGCAATTTGCCGGAATTATCCATTTTCCTCTCTTTGGATTTGTTGCATTTGATCTTGATTAGGATTAAACAGACTGGGAAGGGGAGACTTTCAGCGTGAAAAAGCGAAGCTGCGCATGTTGAAAAAGTGAAGCTGCGCATGTTGCATTGGTTATAGAGACACCTTGATCTCGCCCCCCCCCCCCCTGTTCCGCGCAGGCGGCTAAATAGACCTAAAATTCAATTTGCGCTCTTTTGATCACGATTCAGGATTCCTGACAGAAGTGCTAGCACATTGGTTATGTGCATGTACGGGTGACTGTCAGGGTCTGGACAGAGAAGGGGAGAGAGAAGTCGTCCTTTTGAAAAGTTAATTAAAAGTGGCTTTTGGAGTATTTCAAAGGACGGCGCGATCACCAGTCTTGCAGCATCTGTGTCATATTGCAGTATGTAGATGTGCATATGCTTTTTTTGCCGTTCATTTGTCGAATCTATTGAAGCCATCTGATGATCATTAATTGATGACAACGCCAGTAATATCATGCTATACCCTTGTACAGAATGCATGTACCCCTTCAACACATTTTCTTGAACTATCCTACCTCATAAGAAGAGTGTGTAGTGAGCTGGTAAAACACACAACTCCCCTCCTCTGTGTAATGTTGCCAGCCATCCCTTGAAATAATGATAAGAAAATCAGTAATCGTCCCCTTATGTGATTTAATTTTTATTTGTTTTTACATGCTGGTTTCTAGAATCTTGATCTGTATTTTCTGGCTAAGTGGTTCCTCCACTCAGGCTCAACTTAAGTGGTTAATATCAAATTATACAAAAACTGTGCATAATGTACAGTGAGATTGTATCTTTTGTTTCTTCTGCAAATTCCTTCCTTTTTTTTTGAAAACAAGGCTGGGTGTCCCTGCAGAACTTCATGGTTGTTTCCCTGTAATATTACAGTATATGAGACAACCCTACACACTGTAATATTACAGTATGAGACAACCCCACACACTGTAATATTACAGTATGAGACAACCCTACACACTGTAATATTACAGTATGAGACAACCCTACACACTGTAATATTACAGTATGAGACAACCCTACACACTGTAATATTACAGTATGAGACAACCCTACACACTGTAATATTACAGTATGGGACAACCCTACACACTGTGATATTACAGTATTAGACAACCCTACACACTGTAATATTACAGTATGAGACAACCCTACACACTGTAATATTACAGTATGAGACAACCCTACACACTGTAATATTACAGTATGGGACAACCCTACACACTGTGATATTACAGTATTAGACAACCCTACACACTGTAATATTACAGTATGACACAACCCTACACACTGTAATATTACAGTATGAGACAACCCTACACACTGTAATATTACAGTATGAGACAACCCTACACACTGTAATATTACAGTATATGAGACAACCCTACACAATGTAATATTACAGTATGAGACAACCCTACACACTGTAATATTACAGTATGAGACAACCCTACACACTGTAATATTACAGTATGAGACAACCTACACACTGTAATATTACAGTATGAGACAACCCAACGAACTGTAATAGGGATGCTCCGATCAGGTTTTTTGGGACCGATATCAATCACTGATTGTTTTTCCCATGACCGGCCGATACCGATATGTCCGATATACTGATATTTGTGAAATGTTGCACATTTTAATATTTCCAAAATTATGTCAAGGCCTGTCACAAAAATATATTATACTATATATCTGATCGACATTTATACCACTTAAATGGTGTAAAATATCCGTTTCTCCAGATAGGGTATATATACATTGCCGATCACAGATGGGGTAAATGCCGATTATACCGATCAGAGTGAATATCGGCGGATATGGCCGATCACCGATAAACTGGCCGATTATCAGAGCATCTCAACACTGTAATATTACAGTATATATACATGAGACAAAGTGGCGCTTCCGCTCGGTGCCATTAAACACACACACGTGCGCACACACACAGGCCCAGCTGAAATGTGAACGGATATAACATTAGTGATTAATTAAACGCTCACACGGAAAAACAAACGGGGCTTATACAAAGAGAGATGGTGCGTGCGGTCTCCCACCGAGGACCCCCACACGTCTGAGTCATTCTGGGGCAATTAGCCCCCCCCCCCCCCCCCCCACCCCTGCGCGCATCATAAGGGGCCACAAATGTAATGATTTCTTTTAGTGGAAGTGATGTTTCAAAGCCCCAGCCTGACGTGCTTGTGTAATACATCATAAATTGAAATTATAAAATGGCTCTCCCTCTCCAATGTAAATAGAAGCCACGGGAGAGTTGTGGAGGCTTCCTCTCTCTCGCCTGCACGGCAACTTCAGGAGCGGGTAAGAGGGAGGGAGAGAGGGAGAGAGAGAGAGAGAGAGAGAGAGAGGGGGGGGGGGGTTGAGAAGAGTATAGGCTAGGTAGAGCAGAAAAGCATTAAGTCGAAATGCATTTAAGGATGGAAGGGGCCAAAAACCCAGAAATGCATTTGGGGGGAGATGTTTCCGACAGGAAATGGAATCTGAATAATACTAGCTTGTAGATTAAAAAAACATGATATATGCTAATCGTTTCAAACGTAATAAAAAGCCCTCATAAATCCTGGCAAAGCTTTTGCTATCTTTTGCCATTTAAAGTTTCATATTAGATATAGGTTGAACCCATTTAGGACTGAACAGATTCTATACAAATGTCTTCTAAATCATGACGGTCTTCTGGAAAAAAAACGATGTTTCTAACATGTGTCAAGGGTGCTCTAACTATTTCATGTCAAGAACCCCCAGAAATCATAAATATGTAATCGACTTCCGAACCCCATTTGAAAATATGTTGTTCCAGGGACCCCGCTAGAAGCATTTATATATTAGAGTTAAAAAACGTTCGCTGTGGGATTTGCGACACATTGTCATGAACTTTCAAAAATGGCAGATCTACAAACTCGTAGCACGGCACTCAGTGCCGCACTATGAGCTTGTATAGATCTGCTATTTTCCAATAGCTAAAGTATAACATAAGGCTTAAAACATCAAAAGGGGTTCCCGCCCAGGAGGAATCAGTGATCATTTTAGAACTTTGGCTTTGGCTATAATAATAAATAAATAAAATCAGATCTATACAGCTTACGTACATTCGCTATTTTTGAACCATTTCAGATTCAGGAGACATTTGTGTATAGAATCGCTCTCAGGTCTTAATATTAACATAAATTATGACTGTCATGTTGTCGTCGTTGTTTTTCTGACATATAGCCTTTCATATTTTATATATATACTGTATGCTGTATAGAAATCTGCGTGTAAACTTACAGATCCCCTTAAATGGAAACAGTGTGTTTCTTGGAGATTAGCAAAAAACCTCAAGCGATAAAATTCCGGGAGCCTTCAAAACATCTGCTCGGAGTTTCTGCCTTTAACGCCGTGATTTATTGTGCTCTACATTTTTCTTCCCCTTTTCATTTTATTTCTTCACCCCCCCCCCCCCCCCCCCTTTTTCCCTTTTTTTTTCAAAAGCTGTTTCCACGAGTGTTTCGGTTTCGGGGCGGCCGATCAGCAGAACAGCAAACATTTGGCTTGTAAAACATTTTTTTGACCGACCGGGGGAGAGACGTCACTTCCCCGCGTCCTAGAGAGAGTGATGGAGTGATGGAGATGCAGTTGTACGTAGCCAAGCGCTTCCCAAACATCCCCCAAACAAGGGACATTTTGTGTGTGTGTGTGTGTGTGTGTGTGTGTGTGTGTGTGTGTGTGTGTGTGTGTGTGTGTGTGTGTGTGTGTGTGTGTGTGTGTGTGTGTGTGTGTGTGTGTGTGTGTGTGTGTGTGTGTGTGTGTGTGTGTGTGTGTGTGTGTGTGCGTGTGCGTGTGCGCGTGCGCGTGTGTGCGTGCGTGCGCGCGTGCGGACCACAAAAGTACACAGAAATGCAGTATATGAATTGAATTATAGAGCTATATTTCTCAAAAACAGTGAAATAACACAGATCTGTGGTATAACATAATCATCTAACATTTCTGAAAGATTGTTGACATTCTTTTAAAATGTTTGACGTATTTTTATTTTTTATATACCCGACATATTTATTGGAATATCTTGTATTACTATATATGAATTAAAGCTGCACTATATATGCCAGTATACTTTTACTTCTACTCCACTACATCTCAGAGGCCAATATTATAGCATACTTTTACTTAAGTAAAGTAAGTACTTAAGTACTTTTTCCCACCACTGCGTATGTAAAAACCAAGCCTGTGATACAAACGGGCTCTGTGTGGGACAGGGTCTCAGTTTGTGGGGGACGCCTGAAAAGTCGCCCCACAAATTGAGACCCTGTCCCACATTGTGACTGGCGGGCTCAAATGCCCCTATAGTAGTTAGTCCCCTAATATTTGTAACTTTCTGTTGTAAATCTCTCTCATTGTCTCTTTTCCTGCAAAGATGTGTTTCTATAAGCCTGTTAAAATAACATGAGAACTATCCCTATTATAGGCTGCAGTATAATACCAAGTTGGCCATGCCACCATACCGTCCATTATAAAACAGAATGTGAGACGCCAGAGGGGGTCTAATAATTAAATTATAGGCAACTAGAGCGATGCCCCGGGGGGCGGCAGTGCCCGTGGAAGAGCCTGGGCAGGGGCCCAGCCAGAGTCCACGTACGTGAACGTGCGCAATGCATAGTGCCCGTGGTGGCAGAGTGCCCTTGTGATGTCGGCTGTGGCCCGGGCAGAGGAGGCCTTTTGTGGCGGGTCTGGACAACCGTGGGTCCGACCGACTCGACACCGGGGCACTGCACTCCCTGTGGGGGGGTGTGGAACGCGTAGTGTCGAATTTGAAGTCAGTGGTGGCGAACGGTCCTCGGTCTTGAGTCATGTGTATTACAGACGTACACACACACACACACACACACACATACACACACACAGAGACTTGATGCATTTATAGTTCGATATCAGGCTCATGGTCGAATATGAATATAGCCCTGCGTCGTATAATCGTATTCTCCCTCCTGCCGTCTTATTCCTCGAAAGTTGCCGCAACGACCACAGGCTGTACAGTATATTGCAGAAGGAACAAGGGAGTGGATACAGCCGCAGTGTCTGTGTGTGTGTGTGTGTGTGTGTATGTGTAGTCTCGTCACTGACTCCAAGAAGAAGTAGGTTGTGGGCGGAGCAGGTTTCTTTCTGGTAATGTGGAGCTAGTCCCTATGTGTCCCACGGTCCTGGGGAATCGGCGTCTCTTTAACCCGTCAAGACCTGAGATCAGATTCATACGAGGTTTCCGCACTGGACACAGACTGGTCTGATGAACCCATTCTGACCTGAAATCAGATTTAAAAAAAATGTCAGTCGTTCTTCGATTTTTCAAAAATAGCAGACCTAACAAGCTCGTAGCGCGCCACTCGGTGGCGCGCTACGAGCTTCTAGATCTGCTATTTTTCAATAGCTAAAGCATAACATGAGTGTCCATAGTGTCGCTATATGTAAATGAATATAGCTCAATATTTAAAGTGACACAGACGCATTCCCGGTTCTGACGGGTTAAAAAGAAAAGGTGCCATTGGCTATATATACAGGAGGGGGGTATAACATGCTGCTCTCAGTTATATGCGGTAGGGTGTCGGGTCTGACCTGGTAAAAAATGGGAGCTCATGCACTGCCTGTCACTTCAGGGTCCCTCCCGTGGGACCCAGTGTAATTATGTAGAGAGAGTGAGAGGCCCTGAGGGCCCCCTATCTGATCCACTCAGAGCTGCTCTGATCCCCCCCACCCACTAATCACAAAGCACACGACCCACCACGCACGCACGCACGCACGCACACGCCCCACGAGGGGCATGAAACGGCACCTTATCCCTCCCAAAACTGAAAAAGAGAATGGAGAAGAAAAAAAAAGCTCCTAATGGATAAAAGGTCATCACACTTTGAAGGTATAACGCAGGAACTTGAGGTGGGGCGGGTGGGTGTGTGTGTGTGTGTGTGTGTGTGTGTGTGTGTGTGTGTGTGTGAGGGGCACGTACAGGACCAGATATCCCCACAAGTAGAATATGGTTGTTGAGATAGCCTACAGTACGCTTACAATTAGGAAAATATTCTGATTATAGGATTAGACATTTAGATTTACTGTAGGGATGGAGATATGACTTGGCTTGCAGGCTGTGCGCTGCATTGGTGTTGGCCACCGAAAAATAGCCAGATCAGAAAGCTTGTTGCATGTGGGCCTGTGGATCTTGCTATTTTAAATGGAAATTGTTGCTTTAAATGTCAAAAAGATGGCATTCATCGAATCGTCATCCTAAAAATGTCGATGTCCTCATGAGCATATTAATGCAAACCTGTGCGTGCGTGCGTGACGAAGCAAAAGGGAATCAGAGGGATTGTTTGATTGATGTATTGATTGAACACACTTGCAGAAAAATAGCAAAGTGACGTACAGTTCAACGCCAGGTAAAGCCTATATGGCTTGTTTCCATTGGGGACCTTCGTACTCAATTCATCAAAATAGAGACAGAGAGCGCTGACGGTGGCTTTTGAGAATACAGGACTTACGTGTTGTTATCTATACAGGTCGTTTCGAGGAAGCAATCTGATTGGTTGAAACAGCCTTCGATCTAGCCGTGGTTCAAACGAGCACCACCACTCCGCACCTAATCAAAACAAATGATGCAGCTGCTCTGTTCTCCCAGAGCGCTGGCAAACTCGGTGGCTATGGGCTAGCTAGTTTCTTGGGACATTTGTGGTCGTATAGTGACTACATCTGTCGTTAAACAAATATGTTTTTTCAGCGATTTTCTTAGTTTTAAGGGTAACTGTTGTATAATTGCAATATTACACTCGAGGGGGTGGTAAAATGTCATGAATGCACTTCTGCGTTGCTTTCGGCAGCATCGTTATTGACGTTAAACCATCCTCTCTCGTGTAACATCGCTTAAGTCTTCTGTTCAGATCCCACTACTACACCCATTATTCAGGCACATGTTTCACTTCTAAAACACTGTCATTTATTTAAACAAATCACCTAAATCCCTGTGAAACACACAACGACACTTAATTGTTGAACATCCACTGATTTATTGCACTTTCTAGGGACACTACTATGTGGTAGCAATTAATTTGCTTAAACTCCAATCGAGGAAAAAAAAATAAAGAAAGTCCTCTCCTCTGTCATCGCCTTTTTCCCCTGAAACTCTCCACAGTGATTGGTCAGACAATGAGGGGAGGATTAACATCGACAGGCACAGAGCATGGATTCTGCAGCTATATACGCATGCACAGCTTCATTAGGAAAAGGAGACATTTGCTATTAATTAGTAGTGAATAGCATTGGCAGAAAAAGGGCTTTAATTTGATTCGACATGTCAAGTGCTTCCGTCTTGGAGGAGGCTTGTGGGACTCGACGAGGCGGGCAGCTAGTGTGGAAACAAAGAGAAGGAAGACGAAAAGAAAAAAAAAATCTTGCGTCTGTGTTTGTTTTTTTGGAGTTTTTTCAGCCATCATTGCACCTTAACCCCCAAACCATTTTGAGTCCACTTTCCCAAAGACGGGCCTCACTTTCTCGCTTGTTTTTCCATCACATATATAGCCCCGAATCACTCATTGTGTCCCTTCTTTTCTTTCCTCCTTCTTTTCCCCGGCACAATCCGTTTACCCCGCTATTATCTCTCAGTTGTCATCTTCCCTATCTCTCCCTATCTCTCTCTCTCTCTCTCTCTTACTCTCTCTCTCCCCTCCTTTCCCTCTCAAACCAGAAGGATAAGGACCTTCAGGGTTCTGTTCAGATCACGTCATACTGTGGCTCTGCATCTGGTTCCAATCCCACGCAATTAACCAGGCCAGCTTGGGAATGTTGCTCTCTTTTACACCCCCCCGGCCCCCCCCCCACACCCCTCACCCCCTTGCCATTTTTCTCTCTCTGCCTCTCTTTTCCTCTCATTCTCTCATGCTCTCTCTCTCTCTCTCTCTCTCTCTCTCTCTCTCTCTCTCTCTCTCTCTCTCTCTCTCCCCTCCACTTCCCCCGTCCACAGTTCAGTGGAAGACGGTCATTATTTACTGTGTCTCTCGAAACACAACAATGTCGAATCGCGTCCAAGTTTTTTTTCTTCTTTTCTTTTATGGGGGTCTCGCTTTTCTTTTTTCCGTTCCTTCTGTGGCTTGCAGTCCTGGGTGGGCCTAGCTGCTTCTAAAACATTGTTTGTCTTTCTGATATGAATCTGTTGTACAGCTTCGGACCAGAGAGAGAGAGAGAGAGAGAGGCCTTAATGTATTATGTCAAAGCCGTTTTTTTTCTCCCCTCCCGAGTTCTAAAGTTTAGTATTGATGCCTGTCGACCGCAGTTATACAGTGCACTGCGTTGAAGGCTAATTTCTTTAACCCATTCTGACCTGAGATCAGATTCATACGAGGTTTCCACTGGACAACACACACTGGTCTGATTAACCCATTCTGACCTGAGATCAGATTCTAAAAAATGTCAGTCGTTCTTCGATTTTTCAAAAAAAAGCAAGACCTACAAGCTCGTAGCGCGCCACTCGGTGGCGCGCTATGAGCTTGTAGACCTGCTATTTTTAAATAGCTAAAGCATAACGTAATGCTAACACCAAAATGGGTTCCCGCGCAAAATGGGTTAAGATCCTGATGTTATTCTGAAATGTTTGGGGGGGGGGGATTCTAAAGTATATCGAATGGAAATCCAGCTCGGGGGGACGGGGGACGGGACGGGACAGCTCTTCCTGGTATACATACCTTCAAGATGCAACAGCTGTTGCTGTAACGGACACCTCCAAGTCCAACGAAAAGAAAAAGGGGCGTGGGGGGGAGAGTTAAAATTGCAACCATTTATATTCAACCCAAATAGCGAACGCCGTATAACTTGCAAGACATTATTTAAATCCTGTGTATACACAGCAGTATAGTATAGTATATATGCAGTCTGGGTCTGCGGGCTCCTCCGTATAAAAGAAAAAGAAGAAAAAAAAGTCGTCTGGTGTTTTTCTTGGTCACCGTGCAATGTAACCATCTGAAAAGTGCTTTTATCCCATTTTGGGAGGGAAACCCCTATTGGTGTTAGCATTATGTTGTGCTTTAGCTATTGGAAAATAGCAGATCTATACAAGCTCATAGCGTGACACCGAGTGGCGCGCTACGAGCTTGTATAGGTCTGCTATTTTAGAAAAATCGAAGAACCACACTGACATAGAAACATAGCTTTTTCAGAAAACTGTCAGGATGTGTAGAAGACATTTTTCGAATCTGATCTCAGGTCAAAATGGGTTATATTCCTCGCTTGTAATGGCCTCTTTCCCTCTCTCTCTCTCTCTCTCTCTCTCTCTCTCTCTCTCCCGTCTCCTCGCCGGCCCGCTCCGCTCCGCTCGGGCCATAAATCCCCGGGCCTTCGGCACCGTGGTGGTGCTCCAAAACACAGGGCGCCGCCAGTCGCCCCAAGGGCAGAACGAGGCTCACAGAGAGAGAGAGAGAGAGAGAGAGAGAGAGAGAGAGAGAGAGAGAGAGAGACGGAAGTTTCTTATGTTTCCGAGGGTTTTCCGCACTAAGCCAAGGCACACCACAGCAAAGCCGGGGCCTGAGCTTCAACAACCGTTGGGAGGAGGAAGGTGAACAGGTCCAGATTCAGGCCCGTATATATATATATTCTTCGGTCGTCACAGAGGGTTTTCATGTTTTCTTTTTTACAGCGAATGCAGTGCTGAGATATCAGCACCGTGACAGTTTTATATAAGCCCTAGTGGCCCGGACCGTGGGGCCGGGTGGACTGGCTTTAAGGCCAAACGGCACTTCTGCTCCACCGTTGCCTGCTTTAACCCATTCAGACCGGGAACCCATTATGGTGTTCAGCATCATGTTATGCTTTAGCTATTTAAAAATAGCAGATCTACAAGCTCATAGCGCGCCACCGAGTGGCGCGCTACGAGCTTGTAGGTCTGCTATTTTTGAAAAATCGAAGAACGACTGACATTTTTTTAGAATCTGATCTCAGGTCAGAATGGGTTAATCAGACCAGTGTGTGTCCGGTGGAAACCTCGTATGAATCTGATCTCAGGTCAGAATGGGTTAACAGCTTTCTTATTCATGTCTGGCATGTGGAGGGATGCTGTCGGGACGGAAACCTCTTATCTCCATGTTTTGTGTGTGTTTTTGTTTTAACGTTTAAATTAACGCACCTATAGCCTACTGTACTCTATTCCACCACAGCGTCACACTAAAGCATCACAAGTACAGTAGCAGACCCACAAGCTCCAATCGGCTTAAATCTGCTCTTTCTTATTTGAACCTTGGAAAGTACGTAACAGTTTTGGACATGAGGTTTCCCCCCCCCCGACAGAGACAAGAGGGAGGGATATGCTGTTGAAATGTAACATGTTGTTAGCTACATTTTTACTAGTTATTATTTAGTTATTGGGACAATTGGGTTAGTTGTTAAAAAAAAAAACATTATTCTTTCAGAACATTTGAACGGATAGATATATCTTGTCTAATCTAATATATAGTCTGTGTTGCAAAGTGCAAACAAAAAAGACATTCATCAATTTAAGACCACACGGCCTAATCTTTTTTCTACACCTCAAACGTGTGTGTGTGTGTGTGTGTGTGTGTGTGTGTGTGTGTGTGTGTGTGTGTGTGTGTGTGTTGAAAAGTCAACAAGACCCAAAGAAGCTATACAAATACAATACAATACAAAACACAAACAATGCTCCACAGGAAACAATAAACAATACTTTAATAATACTTGGAAGTATAACACCTATGCTCTTTTTTGTTTTTGCCCTCTATATTCTATCCCTTTGTTTGCTGTGTTTTGCTGTGTTTGATGTGTGATATTATATAATGCTGCTGCATTGTCTGAAGGAAGCCAAACCAAAATTGGTTTTGTAGGTATGTACCTTCTCTATACACAACATGTAACAAAAACAAAGCACAGCCTTGAGCCTTTTATTGTCTATACATCAGCGTGTAGACGTATACAGTACGAAAGCAGCCACGTCAGGTTGCTATACTAAACGAGCATCCTGTAAAGACATTTATATATATATATATATATATACATGCCTCCTCTCCACACAGCGCTGGCCCGGAGACCAAAAAACACGAGCCGCACATGACATTTAATGCTCTTTTATAACAACTGCAAGTTCAACAGTGTTTGTTTGGCTTGGACAGCCCGTATAGCCCGCAAAATGTGAAGGTCCATACTCTTTGGCTTTGATGGCGCGCCAACGGCTCCTCGTGTGCCCCCTTTCCTCTCTCTCTCTCAACTGAAGTGGTCGGTAATTCGGTATGGAGTTTGTGTATTTGTCTAACACCAGTAGCCCCGGGCTTTTGAGCATAAATTATGCATAACCAATGTATTTTGTTTAAAATTAATTAGAGTGGGCTCATGCCGGCCAGCCGCGAATTGTTTTGCCAATGGAAACAGGGCGCACGGCGGAGCGAGGGACGGAGGGCGTATAAGTGTGGGGAGGGGAGGAGAGGACAAGGGGGGAAGAAATAGAAAGCGCACACGGCCGTGTGCTGCTTTTTGAGCGGTGCGGCCACTCCAATGCACATAGCGATGTGTGTCCCTATGTCTGTTTTAGGGTGACGCTGTTGAGCTTCACACTGTGCACACAGGTGCATGATGGGAAGCTGAGTTCTTAGTGTTATAGTGTCACACCAGCAGCACAGGTGCACGATGAGAGGCAGTCAGGCAGTACAGTATACAGACTAGTCCGACAGGTACAGGCTTCGGTTCCAACACTATTATTGGTACGACAGGCATTAGACCGACAGCCTGTACTGTACCTCAAACCCTAACCTAACCATATAGTCCGACCGCTGTTCCCGCATGTCGGACTATAATGCTCCTTCGGAATTATGATCGGATCCCTAGTCCGACAGCCAATAGTCCGACAGCCAATAGTCCGACTAGTCCGACAGCCAATAGTCAGGCAACCAATAGTCAGACACCCCAAAAGCACCACTCAGTTCAGGCGGGTCTGATTTTTTTGTATTGTTTTTTATTTATTTTTAACCAGTGGAGCGCTTTACGTCACGTGCACATTCATTGGGAATACTTTAGTGTTGTCGTAATGCTGTGCCCCTAACCTATAACCCATCAGCCACTGTTAGTTGTCCAAACATTGCCTTTGGACTGCACGCTTCAGAAACATCTGACAGCTACAGTAACAGTAACAGTACAGTACAGGTCACACAATGGACCACTGATATGCATCCAGCCATGCAGGGTCATTCCTGTCGTGTTTTCCATTCACGCCGTTGACACTCGGCAGCTTCCGTATGAGCGTCGGTGTACGAGCTGTGAATGGTTGTTTACGCGTTGTAGGCGCGTTCACTCGTGCAGCTCAAACACACATAAGTCATGGCTCCCTCGTTGCTCTGCTGTTTCTGCTTTTCATGTACGTACATGGGCGTATTTCAACATGGACACGATTATGACGACGTAATTGTGCTTATCTCAAATTATCGTGAATCGACGATTGTGTCGTAATTTGACACCCCTGGCCTGCAGTAGTAGAGTAGACTGTGCGTGCGCGTGCGTGCGTGTGTGTGCATGTCAGTGCATGTGCGTGTAAATATATGTACTGTAATCACAGGCCAAAGTGATACGCTATGCCTTTAATGGAAGGCCTTAGGCTATATGGAAACGCTCCCAGTGGTCTTCAAACCACTCTCCAAAAAAATACACATGTACAGTACACTACACACTGTAAACATAACAACATAACATATACACTCTCCAACCCCACCACCCTCCCTCCCTGCACTCCCAATCCCCCAAAGCCCACCCTGATTACCTCAAGCAAGCGAAAACACCGGGCGCATTTGGCAGTCAGACGTCGCACTCGCTTGGCAATACCTGTTCTATATTTTACACCTCGTATATAGCACAGGCGACTAATTCATATATACAGAGCCGCCAGAACCCACCTCCACCCCCCCCCCCCCCCCCCTTTCCCACCCCCCTTTTTTCCCTCCCCTTTGCTCCCTCCAATTGCCGTGGCGTATGATCTTTAAATAGGAAGAGAAGTCAGGTCAATTTTTCAAATGTGCCACAGTGTATTATCTCTGGCAAGGCGAGTCAAATCAGCCCTGGCAATTAACTTTAGGCTCAGTGCCGCTACGCAAATCATCAGCCTCGCGTTCAGGGTCGGGCTTTTTCTCTCTCTCTCTCTCTCTCTCTCTCTCTCTCTCTCTCTCTCTCTCTCTCTCTCTCTCTCTCTCTTTCTCTCCAGGCAATTAGCCTCCTTCATTAATTAAAAAATTCTAATCAGGATGTTGGATCGATAGTGTAAATCACACGTGCCGGTGGAAAAGCTCACTTAGCCCATTTTGACCTGACATCAGATTCTAAAAATGTCTGTTTGAAAATGACAGTTTTCTGAAAAAGCTATGTTTCTATGTCAGTCGTTCTTTGATTTTTCAAAAATAGCAGACCTACAAGCTCGTAGCGCTATGAGCTTGTAGAGCTGCTATTTTTAGCTAAAGCGTAGCATAATGCTAACACCAAAAGGCGGTTCCCGCGCAAAATGGGTTAGGGCGGGATGGTGTCTTACTTTCGAGGACGTTTGGCAGACGGATCAGCTGCAACCAATGAAGGATTGATGGCGCGCCGTACGGGGCCTTCTTATAAATCTCCCCTCTGTATATTTGCTTATACAGTTGCCACACTTAAACAGCAGAATGTTGTGCCATTTATGGGAACGTTTAAAATAAACAGTTTGACATGTCCCAGGCTGTTAACCCATTCTGAACGGGAACCCATTTTGGTGTTAGCATCATGTTATGCTTTAGCTATTGAAAAATAGCAGATCTACAAGCTCATAGCGCGCCACCGAGTGGCGCGCTACGAGCTTGTAGGTCTGCTATTTTTTGAAAAATCGAAGAACGACTGTTTATTTTTAGAATCTGATCTCAGGTCAGAATGGGTTCATCAGACCAGTGTGTGTCCGCAGTGGAAACCTCGTACGAATCTGATCTCAGGTCAGAATGGGTTAAGGTATAATATGTATACCCGCGCCTTTTCACATTCTCCCATAATGGATTCCACAAAGTGCTGCGCATATTTTGATGACTCATTCTCTCCCTTTTTTAATGCATAAAATAATAGAATGAGCTGAAAGCGTGGCGTGGTTTCTCAACCCTTTTTAATTGCCCTGGTATTAGCGGAATATAAATTCACACTCACTCACAGAAGGTGGGAGGAAATTAAATTGATTAGTTTGAGGTTTGTTTGTTTATTTGAATAGATTTCTGGGGACAGAAGGAAAATGTGAAATTCGCTACAAAGTTGGTCTATGGAATTACATTAATTAAGGTCTCAAGGTGCTAAATCTTGTATAACTGCAGGAAAAGTTGTCATACCGACTGGAACAATTTCGGTGCGGAGTTTCCTTTTTTTTGTTGGGTTGTTGCTCGCTTTAAGTATATAGACCGTCAATAATGGAGGCACTTCATCTTCATTGGCACTGGTCAGCAGTGACCCTTACCTCACATAGCCCTATAGCCACTCACAGTGGCCCTCGGGGCCCAATTATTAAGCTGCTCAACTAAAGTTACTTTTCCATGAGCCCTCGGCAACACACAAACCCAATAGTTATGATACAGTATATATATATGGTGTACTGTATCCCCCCGCGAAAATGTGGACACACGCACGCGAGCGCACACACTCGCACACTCACATATAAACAGGCACTGCACATTATAAGAGGGCCTGACGTTTTGAGACACCAGATACAGTGCATGTTGTCTGCAGAAGACATTCCTTGTATAGCCTTTCAGTTTTTGTTTGTGGTTTTGTGGTCACGGTTTGACTGAGCAAACACCCCCAGATAAAAAAAAAAAGTTGCTGTTGTTCTTAGGTCAATTTGGGAGGAAAATGAAGTCATGTGAAAACCCACAAGAAACTCCAAGCGTCGTATAGACCTAATATTTCCTCCTCATTAGCGGAGAACACGCTCGTTTTTTTGGAGATGGCGCCACGAGAACGGCCTTTTTTCTTTTCTTTCTTCTGCTGAATCATTTCAAATGAAGGTGAATAACTGTACCGCAGGGTATAGTTCTTGTCAAAAGAGCAGTCATATATATCTAGTTAGCCCAGGCCTGTCTGACCGCGTTGGTTTACTGGAAAAATGTACAAAGTTTGGCCACGGGAAACGATCCGGCGCAGACCACAGGTGTCACCGACATTGCCAAAGCAAGTGTCAAAAACGTAATTAAAAATATTCTAAGGAAACAGTATAGTTGGAGGGGGTACAGCGTTGTGTTAAACATAGCGATGTCACATTGCAACGTTGCATAATACATTTTGGCAAGGGGCTTTTTGACCAAACTATAAAAAAAACAAGAGTTGATGGCATCAATTAATTACCAGCTGCTGCGTTATTATATCCCATGGCTGAGAGGTCGGCTATATAGAGCGAAAAGTGTGTGGTTGCCTAGAGACGATTGAGGCAGCCAATCGGGACGATAGGTTGTCAGTATACAGCCAATGAGAAACACATGTCTCTCAACTATACAGTAAGTGGGTGTGAAAGCGCCGCAGAGAGAACATTGACCAGCTGTGCTTACACAGCAGCTGGTAAAAGAAAAAACACTACACAAAGAGCCTCTGTTTATACGCTATAATAGTATAGGTCTATGTCAGAGGTCCACTCGGTATATTCCGCAGGAAACACATAAAGGTTAGTATAGATAAGGTGTTGTTTTGACTAACAGTTCCCAAATCTTGCAGCAGTTTCTTTTTTGTGTGTCGTTGGTCATGTTTTCAAACTCACTTTGGGGTGTGTACTGTATGTAACCCGAGGTAAAAAATGTGAGCAGAGCCTCAGCTTGGTAACATTAGCACGACACACACACACACACACACACACACACACACACACACACACACACACACAGAGAGCCTGGCACTGATTGACGGAGTGCGAATTCCTGGAGCAAGGTCATCATCAGAGGCGTCGCTCTCCTCACCTCTTTGCCTTCGCACCTCCGGAGTTTTAATCCTCTTCCTCTGCGGCTCTCTCTCTCTTCTCTTCTCGTCGGCTTCGCTTTTCGCGCCCGGGTATGACACCCCCCCCCCCCCCTCCCGCCCCCAGCCTCCCTCCCGTCCCGGCTCAGAATGCCAAGCCACGGCACAGAGCGGCCGAACACCTCGCATGCAGCGAGGCTGTGGCGTGCCAGCGGAAGGCTATAGGAAACGCATTCTGAGTCAACACACTTTTCAACCTCATATATTCCTATTTTCGGTTCAAAGGACGTGTGTGTGCGTAGTGTAATAACTGGATGGGGGCACACTACAAATCCTGAACCTATATGAATATTTGAACCTATTAGGCAAAAAAATGTTTTTGAGTGGTGCAACCACTCCTACAACCAGCAATGTCCGTGTACCTGTACCTATACGTAGGTGTATCTGAGCACCAGTATATGACTATTAGTACCAGTAGGGGGCGCCAGAAACAGAGAGAGGGATAGTGCTGCTCTGTTGCCTGCTAATGAGAGAGAGAGAGAGAGGGGTGGGTCTATAGCCCAGACTGCTGTATACTCTTCTTCATCGTCGACTTCAAAAAGGCATTTGACTCGATCGAACCACAGAGGCACGGTGATAAAGATCCTTACGGCCTCTACACAGTGTCCCTCGATCCCGATAGTCAGACCGTGTATACGTGTGCAGGAACAAGGGCAAGGTCGGTGACACGGATTACAACAGCGAGGACAGTTTGACAGGATGTGACCCATTGGTGTGGTTTGAGGCTATGAGGAGGTCAAGACGACACGGTCCTGACAGACCTGGACTATAATACGCAGACGACATCAGCCTGCTCTCCGAGCCCGACAACATGGAACATGCACAGGAACTCCTGAACTGGATTGGAGTTTTGAGTATACCAAAGAACTGGCCAGATGGAGAACCCGGAATGAACGAGGACGACCTAGAGAGAAATTGAAAACGGCTAGATCTCGGCTATTATATTTTCAAAACAATTTCATAAATGTCGGCCGTATGATAAACGGCACATTCTGCATAATGAGTACTTTAGGTATATTTTGATGCCAATATACTTTTGGGCTTTTACTCAAGTACCTATTGTTTATAATACCGGACATGCAGTGTTTCTGCATTGCAGTATTGATACTTATAAGACAATCCACCACTGCTAATGGAGAACGGCCCCCTTTTGTCCTCATCCAGGGATCAATGGTCTTGTGTTATTATATCGCTGTGGAAAATAATATCGGTGTTCATTTTAACCCATTAAAACCGAGAAAGCTTCCGTGCTTTTTATTTGAGAGAAAGAAAAAAAAAATAGCAGACATACAAGCTCTCGTGCATGCAGTGCGGTTATATACATCTGCTGTTTTTTAACAAGTGGTGCAACCACTTCCTTAAGGAGCTTTGTGTGTGGCCGGCTGCCCATGGGTCTGAGCACGGAAATGGCGTTTGGTTGGTTTTCACAACCAAGTGTCACTGTTGCGCAGCCTACTGTAACACACACACACATTAAGTTATTAACTCTATATATCATGATTTCGGGTGGTACAGTACAGTGACAGTACAGTACAGTACAGTACAGTAGAGGGACCCCCACACGGTATAACTGTCATTTCTCAACCGTTTCGGACACGGGGGCGGCTCGCCACAACGGGCCTGGCACCCTGGGTCTACACCCACACGGAGTTGCACCACTTACTTCACATGGGGTGTGATTTTTTTTTTCTTTCTTTTCAATCTGAAAAAGTGTGAGAACTATATAGGCATTTGTAGAGAATCGGCCGCCTCAGGACCTAATGAATTAATTAGGGCCCGGAGAAAGTGGACAATTGATCTGGTGTTTGTCAAATCAAAGTACAAAAAAAGGAAAAGAAAAGTATGCAGGAACACCCAGAGGGGCTCTCTCACCCCCACACTCACATCCCCCCCAGCCCCCCTCTCTCTCTCCATGACGGTTTCCCAGGCCAGGAAATGAGGACAGATTGTCTGCGTTTGTGTGGTACGTCCTTTTATTCTTTCCAGTGAGAGGCTTGTCGCAATACATCAGTGCTACAGATGGAGATTAATTGAGCCAGCCCACGGCCCTTGTAAATCTCTGCTTTTTTTTTTTTTGCTTTTTTTTGCTTTTTTCCAGAAAATGTTTCTTCCCTCTTCCCCTTTTAATTCAGTTTCCCCCCCCCCCCACACACACACACACAACCCCCCCTTTCACTTAATCAGTCTCTTTTTAGAGTTTTTTTTCCATCATACTTCTCGTCTTGTTCGCTGGTCCACTCTGCTGCAAATGTGCATTTCCGCTTGACTTGGGAAAAAAGTTAAACGCTTTCACCCCTCGTTACAAAGTCTCTTTGCTCAATAGAAATGGGTCTGTGCCCCTATAAGACAGGTCCCGATATACTTTGTATAACCATAATGTTATACTATATACCATATACTGTTGCCTATATTTAACCCTGCCAAGACCCAGATATATAGGCTATTTCTACTTGCAAAAAAAGAGATTTCAACCTTACTACTACTTTGTACTACTATAAGGACTTTGCAGAGGAAATTATGTAAAACAAAAAAAGTTGTATCAAAATAATAATAACTAATTAATCATTTACATTTTGGGGATATCTTTCACAATAATAAACGTTCTAGAAATTCTAACGATCACAAAAATATTATATTACAGGCATTTTACTTGCTTTTTTCAGGGTATGATTTTCTTTCGACATTCTTGAAAATATAGGGCTCTTGAAAAGTGGTTTCACTGTGAAAGCATGCGTCTCCCCCCCCCCCCCCCCCCAAAAAAAAGATAAATAAATAAAAAAATCTTTTGCCATTTTTGTTTAACATACAGTACTTGAAAATAGGGCTTAAGTGATTTTTACTGTGAAAGCAGGCACTCTTCTTCCCACACCAAAGCACTCCGTCCGTCTTCCATCCATCGATTTATTAGACGGGCAAGGCATACAATAAGTCACATTTCCTCTTAGGAGTGAGTCAGTGAGTGAGTGATTGAGATCGAGTGTGTGCGCGCGCGTGTGTGTGTGTGTGTGCGTGAGTGCGCGCATGTGGGTGTTGCGGTAAGGGGGCTCCATAAGGAGGGATATACCTCGGGGGAATCAAACCTGTGTCCAACTCGTTCTCCGTTTGAATTTATGGCGCTGCTGATAGCATGTCAGTTATTGCGGTGGAGTCACGCCGTGTATCACATTACACCACCCTATCGACAATAAACAGCCCAGCAGCAGCATGCAGCCGCCGTGGGAGGAGGAGGAGGAGTTGGAACAAGTTGCGGGTGGGGAGGGTAAAAAGGGGGTTAGCTATAGTATAGTTGCATGTCTCTGTGAGTCATCGTCGGCATGAATCTGGTACGGTTCAGCCGTGATTAAAGCTGAAATTATTTGTTTTCGCTCCCTGTAAGTTCCTCCGTTGCCTCGATCCCCTACTTGTCATTTTGATGTATGACCCCCGCAACGTTTGGAAGTTCCTCTTTTCATAGCGGGCGGCGTGCAGCGAGGCCTCGACATGCGCCGCAACCGAAGCGAGGTTTTTCCGCGCAGCGAGTGTGGCGTGGCGTCGGAGAGAGGTTGAGCATCTGTGCTACACACTATATGGCCAAAAGCAAAACACACACAAAAAAAAAGCTGCTGTAATCCAAGAGCACTAAACATTCGTGTTTGAGCCCTTGGGAACAATTCCAAATGTTGGAGTTTTTTTCGGGGGAAAAAATGGTTTCTGGTTTATTATACATTATATATTACAAGCCCCGACTCGAGCTGATAACTGTGTTGTGTCAATGTGCGTTGCTGTTTTTAAAACACTCCGATAATGTTCTGAAATAGATGGCTCAGGGTCTTTTATATACCAGCTGCTGTGTGTATAAGCACAGCTGGTTCTCTCTGCGTTGTTGTTTCTCATTGGCTGTATACTGACCACCTATCGTCCCGATTGGCTGCCTCGTCTCTATATAGGCAACCACACATACCTCTATAGCCGACCTCTCAGCCATGGGATATAAGGCAGCAGCTGGTATAACTAATTGATGTCATCAATTCTAGTTTTTCTTTTTTTTTTCTCCTCACGTTAAAATGCTGACCATGTCAAGGGATAGTTAATTTCCCCCAAAAATATATTTCTTTCCTTTTTTCCCCTATACCGATTATACTCAAATTTGGAATATATATATTTTTTTTATACATAAATCTTCTCTTTTTTGAGGTCCATGGCACAAAACCAGATGGGGGGGGGGGGGGGAGGCAGTGTCCAAGTGTCTATATATAGTTTATTTGGGTACAGACAGCATGGCCTTTAAATCTGCAAGGTCTTCATTTGGCCTCGTGTCCTTCCAGGAGCCAGAGCATAATAGTGGTCGCTGCAGTGGATCGGCCAGTGCAGTCCGAGCAGAGCAACATGCAAGGCAAGCAACACTAAACAGCCTCATGTCTCGACTGATGGGAACGGGTCCAATCTCATGCAGTCTCTCTCTCTCTGGGACACCATTAAAAACCATGTCCTTGTCAGCAAGTCTGGGTGTTGAGTTCTAAACATCATGTTTCTCTTTTTCTTTCTTTCTTTCTTTAATTTTTTTTTTTTTTTTGTGCCTTTTCGGCTTTGTTAACATAAGGAAAGACAGAGAGACTGGAGGGCAGTGTGCATGAGGGACACAACATGCAAACTCAGGCTGGAGGCAGGAATCAAAATGCGGGGGATTAATGTGGTTATTATGTGTAGTATAGCGTTCCAAAAGTACACAAATATTCATATTTGAACCCCCCACCCCCCCCCCCACGCCTGACAGTGCGAGCGAGGCGTCGTGAGTTGTATGGATCGTCTATTTTCACGACCATAATTATTTTCTTGCGTAATATTTGGCAATTTATATGTATACAAAAAGTAATTCAATTGCAACTTTACAATTGTGCACCCCGTTTACACTTATCATGTAATGGTTTTGTTGTTTACTCTTGAAGTGCAAGAAAACAATGTTGCACAGTCATCCGATTAAACTATTTGGGGACCTCCGGTTTGGGAACGCGATCCAATGTTCGATCCAACGCGATCCAATGTTCGATCCAACGCGATCCAATGTTCGATCCAACGCGATCCAATGTTCGATCCAACGCGATCCAATTTTCTCTGGCGAAAACCTGCGTGCGTCCTGGAGTTGCATGCGTTGCCCATGTTGATCTGCTCAGAGCTAAAACGGCCCATCCTCCCCCGCCCGGGCTGGCAGTGAGTTTAACCCATTTTGGACTGAAGTCGATAAAAAAAAGAAAATGTTTTTCTGAAAAAAAAACGATGTTTCTATGTCAGTGGGGGCTCAACCTTTTTCATGTCAAGGACCCCCAGAATTATCTCTATTGGCCACACGGACCCCCATCTCAAAATATGTAGTTCCAGGGGACCCGATCCAGAAGCCAATATTTGAGTTAAAAATGTTCGCTCTGAAATAGCAGACCTATATACAAGATCGTATGAGCTTGTAGATCTGCTGTTTTTCAATAGCTAAATTATAACACAATGTTTAAAACACCAAAAGGGGGTTCCCACCCAAAATGGGTTAAGCGTTATTTAGTAGCAACATTAGGACCAAAAAGAAAAATGGCAAAAGTAAACCGCATCTACATGCTGAACAAATGTGATCTTAGCCGAACATGGCACTATTGTCAATAGTCTTTGTTTTTCTTCTTGTGGATATATCAGCCATCGTGGAATACAAGCACAAAATATAGCACTAACAAGTGGTTAACCGCTTGTACAGTATATATATACAGTATGCCCCTCAGACAGTTGCGTAACGCGAGGCATAAACATTGGTCCCAAAGGAGAGGAGAGGAGAAAAAAAGAAAAAAAAACACCGTGCCCCAAATGTGTGTCATAATTCTCTCGCAGACATCATCACCACCAGTCGCAGTTTCACTGTATACAGGCCGTTTTATACTTAGCCATGCATGGCTTCATCTTTGAGACGAGCATTATGCTACTGGCGCGATCAATCAGGTATATACTGTAGGCCTCCTTGTTCGGGCTGTTACCGTTCTGTAACCCATACTGTACTTACTGTAAATCTAGGGTGCTATATATAGGCGTCTTTATAGGTCCCTTTTTAATGATATAAAAACGTGATCGCTGTAGTCCGTTTTTTGTTTTGTTTTTGTTGACGGCTCCCGTTGCTAAGCTACGCATTGTTCAGTGCTGCTGAAGAACATGTGCTCATTCACCTACTGTAACTGTACTGTACCTCCTTGTTTACGGGTCGTCAAAACTGTCTGTCGTCTCTGAATCTATACGTTGCCGTGCATGCATGGTTTTGATTCATTTTGAAACGGGACAGTCGTAACTTTTACGTATATATTGTGATGCAATTTAATACTTTTGTTCTTTTTACTCCAGTAACTATACAGAACCTTTACTTTTTGACACCACTGGTACAGTAAAGATTAGTAAAGTACAGTTCTGTCTGTCGTCCAGCGGTCTATATACAACAGAATGACACATCATTGGTTAACAGCGACCCTGTCCATTCAGACCCTGTCCTCCTTTTTCAGCGCCTAGCGGTTTCTTGGGGGGGGGGGGGGGGGGGGGGGGGTGGGGTGATGGGTGACAGAGAGCAGAATGCATGCCCAGGCCCTTTCCTGCCTCCCCGGCTCCTTCTCTTCTCAGAAGACTTTACACGTTGTAAAAAAAAAAACTTAAGTGTGTGACTGTGTGTGTGTGTGTGTGTGTGTGTGTTGTGTGTGTGTGTGTGTGTGTGTGTTTGTGCGCGCGCTCGTGCGTGCGTGCGTCACTATGCTCGTCAGGACCAGATGTCCCACAAGTATGGTACAATTTGCGACGTATAAAGGTGTGAGGACAATTATTTTCTTTTTCCTCAATCGATTTCCCTGGTCCTCACGAGGAAAAATAATGCACGCTTGTTTTTATGGTTTAAAAAAAGGTTTTAGTGAAAATATTCAGATTAGGATTAGACAATTAGAGAAAAATGTCATTATATAACATCCGGTCAAAAACATCTCAAATGGCATTCACTGAAACCGCCATCCGAAAAGGTTGAGGTCCTCACGAGTATAGTCATTCAAACCTGTGTGTTTGTAGTATAGGCTCGGCCCTCGCCGGCCCTTGCGGACGGCCCCCGCTGGCAGCTGTTTCCAATCGCGACGTCAAGTTTTGAGGTGAGCGCTGTTTACATTAGTATCAGCGGATATCAGTGACACAAGCGAGAAAAATGAAAAGGAAAAAAAAAAAAAACGGGGAAGAAAAATGTCATCCTCTTCTGTGTGTGTGTGTGTGTGTGTGTGTGTGTGTGAGAGAGACAAAGTATGAGACGGGGAGAGAGATAAAGAGGACAGGAGGAAGATAACAAGAGGGAGGAATGAGTGATGGTCGTACAGTCATACATGTACATGTACAGTCGTGAGCTTGTAGACGACGT
The DNA here is from genome assembly GCF_963924005.1 of Protomyctophum bolini. NCBI lineage: Eukaryota > Metazoa > Chordata > Actinopteri > Myctophiformes > Myctophidae > Protomyctophum > Protomyctophum bolini. The sequence continues at coordinate 42,327,000 of NC_137869.1, forward strand.
GTGCAACAAGCAATCAACAACACCGTCGTATCGGACGTGTGT